>NC_056570.1:28274401-28394399 GCF_013358625.1 Macadamia integrifolia | reverse complement strand
ATTTTTTGTGGCCCATTTTTGTTTCGAGAAACGAGCGAAACAAGTAAAACTTGTTTCGTCATTCATGTTTCTTGAAGCATAAATTGTTATAAATTTCAATTTATGTTTCAAGAAACAAGTGGAATAGAACACTTTTACCAAACGGTATTTATGCTGTTTCTGTGTTTCTGAGAACAAGAAAACACAGAAACACGTTTCTGGTTACGTTATCAAACGGGCCCTTAGTCATTACAGCTCCACTTCACTTCATGTGGATGCATTTTATACGTTGGTGCAGGAATCACACGACTAGGTAGTAATCTCTTACTCAACACTTTAAAATGAGATCTATAAACACTATTTTGGTGGTGTGATTCCTATTCCTAGAAATAGGAGCTTGCTAAATTACCACCCACCCTCATGAAATCTAGAGTCTCATCCATAACAATGCTCCAATATGCACTCTCAATGGCTCCACCCTTGTACAAGGGCCACAAGACCAAGTAGCGATCCCTTGCCCAACACTTTAAATGGTGTTTACTCCAATCTTAAAAAGGCAATATCATTTATTGCCTACGGATGAATGGAAGAGAGGGATATGTGAAATCGTGAATTGGACTACTCCAAGCGAGCAATTTTTTCTTTTTTAGGCTTATATGGAGGACATTTCATGAAGTATTAGGGAAAAAAAAAAAAAAATTATTTTTTTTTTTTTTTCAAACTCATGTCTTGGGTAAATACTATGTTGTTGACTCCAGGTACTGTATTTGTATGGGCACCTGAAACAATTTAAAGGGAGAGATACCATCTATAGAATTATAGAGGAAGGGGAAGACAACCTAGAACCACAAAGGTGTTATTCAATCAAAGATATTCCTCCCCAAGGAATGTCACTGAACTAAGCTTTGGGGTATTAAAAAATCATTTTGAGATTTTATGATGCCTCCGTACCCTGTTAAATTCAGGCCTACATTGTCATCGCTTGTTGTGCACTCCACTATTACATCCGAGATGAATGAGTGGGACAAGAATTTGCAAGACTAGGAAATTTATGAGGCTTTGGTAGAAGATCCAAATCCAGCATCCACGCAGGTGGTCGATCAATAGTTATGATTCCTCCACCTAGTTCTCAACGTCAGTGAGCAAATGAGATGCATAGCCTTGGAAATAAAATTGCAAATCAAATGGCCAGATGTCACAAGATGGCAGAGATTTGGTGTTTTAAACTCTATTGTTTTGACTTTTGTTCATGTCACTGATCTGCACAACTGTAAAACTCTTTTATTTATTGCATATTGTCTTTTAATTTTTCAATGAGGAGTCATATTTGTTAGACATCGTCTTTGTATTTGCTTTATGAAAATACAAGTATAAGCATAATGGCATTTCTATAAATAATGTGTAGTTTCATAAGCCTTAATGCCATTTCTGTAAATAGTGTGTAGTTTCATGATCCATAATGGTAATTTTGTAATTATTAAGTGTATTGCTCAAACTGATTTTGTAAAGGCCTTCCAAGCGTTGTTCCTGATCTTTTTGTGTGCCGGAATTGATACTGGAATAGGTTTACCAAACGCCACGTTTCATTCTATTGGAACAGAATAATGAAATATTGATTCTGCCTAAAATTGACCCCATGGAGCTATAGTACAACCAAATGTAACCTAGATGACTACTTTAGTGCTCTTTGAAAAATAGGGGGAAAGCTGAAATTTAATGTCTTGGAGTAACGAAATAAATGTAGAGCCAGGTTTGACCATAGTTCCAGGTCTCGGCAAGATCTCGCTAAAATCTCTTTTTTTTTTTTTTTTTGGGTGAGTCGAGACCATAGGTGATGTTGGAAAACAACAACATCTCACTCAAAAACTTGGTCTCACCGAAATCTCGGTTCATTTCTCGTTTCGACTTGATTTGACTTGACTTGACCAAGTCACATGATGTTTCAAATCCCATTTCGATGAGATTACTCATCTTTCTTGACCTATTGTGAAGAAAAACCCCACAAGACTCTGTGTTTTGGTGCTTTTACTTGCCAAATCTCACATCTACAGTGGAGATTATCAACTTCAACACTTGGGAGATTGAAGAATAACACTTTTTAATGTCTGTTAATTTCCTTATGCTTATTTAAGTTGTTATACACTTTTACTTGAATTATATGCGTTCCAAAGTACTAGATATTGTGTGGAATAGTCTAAGGTAGACATATGCCATAAACTACCAACCTAGGGTCCGAAGTCAAACTACCATTTTGGTTTTGATGTTTAAAAATCCAATGTTTCCACTTTGTTTAGAAAGCCTAAAATAGGCTAGATGACAAGTTTCATGAGCTAACTTGGCCATATGGCCACCGAAACCCATCCCTGAGTTTGTCCTGTCCAAAAGAAATGGTTTTGCTGAGATCTGGCAGATCTTGCCAGATCTCGGGTTTTTGGCCTGGGTGAAACCATGAGCGAAACCGTGGTCTCAAACCCTTGGTTTGACGCTGAAGCAGATTGTTGAATGGTAGCTTATATAACTTGCGAGATCATGTGGATAGAACCCTTTATACAAATGTTGGGTTTCATAATTGCAGGACCAATAGCATTATGATGGCTAAGCTATCATCTGCATTGCGAACTTGCAAGCAACCTAGTTTATCATAAGCGAATGAAACATATTGAAGATTGCCATAGATTTCCTGATGAGAAAAATGGCAATTTCTTTTTGAGAAAGAAAGAAGATAATTTCTCCTTATCTAGACCAAAAGGGCAGCTGGCTGATGCGTTTATTAAAACTTGTCCAAGAATCCATTTTAGGAGCTTTTTTAATGTTCCAGATTTCAGGGGAGTGTTGAAAGTTCTTTGGAGTATATCATGTTATATTGACAACAGCAGTGTCATTCTTGTCTTTTGTGGCTATATTTGGAGTTTAATATCAACATTTTAGAACCTGTTATTTATTTTCTCAACTTTCCACTTGAACAGTTTGAATTATGACAAGAAGATTTATTTTGTAAACTATGTTCAGTAAAACAATTGCACTAAGAACATTTCATTTGAAGCTATAACCTTTTACATAAGCAAATAACCAAGTAACAAACAAAACTCACATGCAATCTACTGCATAATAAATCCGAAGATAGTTGATACGTACAATCTTATATGATAGTACATAACAGGTGCTGTTATCAGGAACATGAACCAATGCCATGTCACGAGGTAAAGAGCACATAACGTTCCTTGCACGATGAACTCAGGGATAACCACCGCATTAATGCGAGATGATGAATCATATGGATTTATACAGTCATATTCCAAATCCGACAAGCAAATAAGCTGCGGAGAACATTTTCAAAATTTTAGAAATATTAAAGAGAAGCAGCAGTAATGTTAACTAGACATCTGCAACAACCAAATACACAGTCACACTTTTTATGAGGCAACAAAAACTAGAGGATGAGAAGGCGAATCAGAGATAGAATTCCACCTGTTCACTCCCCTTTCAAGGAACCCCTCCTCTCTAGTCCACGAATGAACCAATTGCTCAGAGAATACAAGACAATTAATTCCATGTAACATCTAGGAAGAATATGAAGCACCCTTTGCTCAGAGAAACAACTTGGAAAAAAACATATAGAATCAAATTACAAAAAACAGGTGAAAAATTACTAGGACTGATAAAAAGCTTATAGAATCAAGTACATCACATAAAAAATTATTAGAAAATGAACATAGTTTTCCCTGCAAATAATTCTGAGGAAGCAATTGCAAAGAAAAGTTTATTAGGTGATAATACAGCTGTGTTTAAGCAGTAGAGAAGTATATGATTCCTAAATCATGGTTCACTATAGCATAAGGACTCAAGTCCGCTCCAAAAAGCTTCATACCAACATGTGACGTCAGCCAGAAGAGTCCTGTTCACCCATTACACTCCACTCTTACCATGATGTAAGAAGCTTGAAAAAGGCTCTAATTTTCTATGCAATGTATACAAAACCCGCTTGAGAGTTACGTTAAATTGCTTTAAGAAGATAAAAAATGATAAGACTATGCCCTTATCTGTGAAGTGATTTATCAAATACAAAAGGGCTTTTTCTGAATAAATCTCTCTACGTACTTGAGGTACATGACAAAGCAGAAAGCAGCCACCAGATTTAATGATTTTCTGGGATCCATAGATGTAGTGGCTGCTGAACCACTTCTTCTTCCACGAAGATTCAGACAAAACCAAGATTGGATGGAACTGACAAAGATTTGGTGATTGAATACACAAGTAAAAGGCTTTATTATTGAAAAAATTAAAGGAGGTTATTCAGTAACCATCGCAGGTTTCAGCAGGACGACCGCCCGGTCGACTACCCGAATAAAAAACAACGCATATTTATAAATCAAAACATGTAATGAGGTATTTTGAATATTAAAATTCATTCTAAAAACCCTTTAAAATACAATAGAATAGCAGCAGAAGAAATTCATGACACACAACTATCTCTTCAAATGCGAAAGTAACAACTACAGTCACACGAACAAAATTTATTAACTCATAGAGTATAAAATTCTTAAAAAGAAGATCAAAGAATCAAATTCAACAAAATAAAATCCATGTAAACAGCAGAAGCAGCCACAGTCAAACAGTAAAATTAGAAACAGATCTTTCAGATTCCCCAAATATCGGCAATTGAGCCGAAGAATCGAGGATCTTATGAAGAAGCGTATATGTTGTGAGGGTTAGAACTTATACCATACCTGATAAATGACCACTGCGAGGAGCGCCATAGAAACGAAGAAAGAGATTAACCAAAGAAATAGATCCCAAACCATGGTAACCGATCAAAACACAGTTTTACACTTCAAGCTCTGCAAACGAGAAGCTCGAATCGAAACATTAGCGTTTCAGATCAACTACACTGTACAGCGACGAAGATGAAAGAATCCTAGTAGATTTCCGTATTAATGGCGGATCGATATTGGAATTGTTATAAACAAGCTTATAGAACAACACCATCCGAGAAAGAAATGGAGTAAACAACTAAAAACGTAGCCTTTTGGAATTATGATGATTCCGCTGTTGATGTGAGCTCCGGGCCTCTGGCTTAAGAAACACGAAGAAGAGTCGTATTGGATCATAAAAGTGGGACCCACGAAAAAAGTGCATCTTTCTTTGGAGAAACTCCTCAAGTTTTTGGCGACATGTTCCTTCGGTCCGGGCCATGGTTTCACAAGTATCGGTATCCTATCGGCTGTATCAGCCATGTTGTATTGGTATTGGTTTAGACCGATCCCCGATCTTTGATCAATCCATATCAGTTATCCGTATCATTTCAGGGGTAAAATAGTAAAAAAAAAATATATATTTTTAAGAAAAAACAAGGGCAAAATAGACTAATACATGCCAATCTGATTTGATACTGATATTGTCCCCAAAATTCATGGTCCGACCAATGTTTCAAAAGAAATTTGGATGAAATTTGAAATTACAATAGAGGGGTAGTGGGGAATGGGGATTAAAGGAAATGCATGTGACAGGAGTTGATCCCTGGAGCTGCTTTGCAGGCAAAAGCTGCAACCAGTGCTATGCACTAGATTCACGTCTGACCGTAGTTAGTAATTTTGGGGATGGCAATAATACAAGAACGGTTACGTATGGCAATCAAATGGACCATACGGTAATAATATGTTTCAAAAAATCTGACACAATAAAACACGTACGACAATGATACAGTACATGTTTAATATGGTTGCTTTGTAAAAATCCGGAAGCAAAAACCCAGGACTAAAAATGATCGTTTGAAGCTAAATTATAATCTATCATGCTTTTATGGACACTAAAATCCAATCTGATTTTATAATTTAAAATCATTTCCCATTCTTTTGAATTTTCACATTTAATATTAATTAAATTCAACCCCTAAAAAGGGTATGGTATAAATAATTAAGAGGATAATCAAACATCATCTGGTCTCGTAACTTTTACATGTTCTCTTCTTCTTCTTGGTACCAAAATAAGGTTCAAGAAGATAAAGAATAAGTGTTTGCAATCGTTCATCCCAGAGATGCGTTTGGATTTTCTTGAAATTTCCATGGGGGTACAATTTAAGATCAACCACGTATCAATTTTAAGGCTCAATAACCTCCTCCCTTCAACTCCTTTGATTTTTCAAATGCAGTATTGCAAGAACAGAGGTAGGAGAACACTCGTGTCTTTTCCCTCTTTCTAATTATTCACATTGTTCGGCTGCAACTATGTTTGTAAATAATTGTCAGTCCAATTCAAATAACAATTGTATGCTAAATTTCCTATAAATATTTTCATTTCAACCCCTTTTGGAGAATCCCGCCCTTGGCCATCTTTGTCCATGTGACTCATATTTTTTTAATCTTTCTTGCTTCTCGTTAAAAATTATTTGCAGATGCAATCGCCCTCAATTGGATTTTCAAATACCAATGGGAAGAGAAATGGAGAAGAGGAAGGGTTGATTGGGTTTTCAACAATCGATGGGAAGAGAAATGGATAAGATAATAAGAGCAGAGGGTATTGATGTCTTACCTATCGCCCTCGGTCTCTAGCAACCGAGAACAAAGAAGAGGTCACGGGGGCAAGGGTTCTTCATTTGTTTGATTAACTTAAATGAGAGAAAAATTAGAGTTATAGTTTTGATCGATTAGGGTTCCTGATATAAGACAAGGGTTGGGAATCGGGATTTGGCCCATTTGTGTTAATTAATTTTTTTTTAATCCAAAATTGTATTGAGTATGTATCGTATTATACGAGTATTATTCATATATAATACAGTTATATTTAAAATATGCGTATTAAACGATTTTTTTGGATTGATACACCAAGTTACGAACTTTTGAATTAAACGTTCGGATGCGCGTATTATATATGTATAATACATGTATTTTACTAACTATACGTCTGACTTGTTTCTCCATTATTATTTATAGACACAGAAGTATGTATAAATTTTTATTTCCAAAAACAAGTAAATGAAATAAAAAAATCATACGATTTTGGGTGTTTTTCTATTTTTTAACATAGAAAAATGGAAAAACACATTTCTAGGTACAAAATCAAACGGTTTTTGGATGTCTTTCCATTTCTAATAGGGGTGAGACGGTCATTTCATTCTTCATCCCCATTTTGAGTGTAGAAGCCACGCTGCTTTTAGGATTTTTTTTTTTTTTGGACAATATAAAATGAAAGGCCCGGGATTGGGCGCGGAGACCACGCATGCTTCGGCTTCGTTTCTGCTGCCATGTAGTTCCACACTTCCAATGGCCGGTTCTGTTCATTGCCAACGGTGGTCTAAAATGAACTCTCAGTTGCTTACAAACAGCCATAGATTGCCAACTTCGACAACATTCTCTCTTGCAAGAACAAGCATAAGCCATGGCAGGATCCTGGATTGTTATTGTATTCAAGAGAAACAAGACCTCAAAGGCCAAACTGTTGCCGTGAGCGAATCTCCTTCTCGTTTTTGTCTCTCTTTTCTGTTGTCGGCATTAATTTCTGAATACCATATTCTATGGAAGCAACTTAGCTGGAATTTGAGGATTCATAATTCAGGTGACTCTGCTATTTTGCAGGTTGTAGGGCTCGGTGTATCTGGAAGAGCAGCTGCAAGGCTTGCTCTTGCTAGAGGTGCTTCAGTCCTAGCCATTGACAGGAATGAGAATATGATCCCTTTGGAAGTATGCCATAACTCTTAAGTTCAGATCGAGTTTTTTTTTTTTCTTTTCTAATCTCATTTTTGTTTTAAATTTATGTGTTCTTTCCGGCGATTTATGCGGTACATGTTACTTCACTGCAGCATGATCCTCTATTTGAGAAACAAAATGACATGAGAACCATTCTTGGATATTGTGATAGAAAGCTCCTAGAGGATGCTGACAGGGTGGTGGTTTCCCCTGGGGTTCCCCTTGAAAACTATGGTATTTCATCGTTATTGCAATCGGTAAGCGTATGGGCTTTTAAAATAGATATCAGTACTTAATTTTGAAATACAGGCAGCCCCCCTGTCCACCTCAAGTGTATAAGTGTGTGCTGTTTTCGATTATTCTTTGTGTCTTCCCATGTATTCCAACATACTTTCCTAAATAGTAGATAAGTCATTGATATTATAAATCATCTTTATTTATTGTTCTTATTTAAATGCTGTCATGTATAATTTTGTAAGTACTTATATTTTTATTTGAGTGCTTCATGTATAGTTTTGCAATCCATAACTATGTACAAACTTACGATGCATTATCTAAATGCAGGGAAGATGGGTAATGTCTGAGCTGGATTTTGCAGCGGAAGCACTTCCCCATGGTATCAAGGTTTTAGCAGTGACTGGGACCAATGGGAAATCAACTGTAACTACTTTTGCTGGACAGGTATAGCCATTTTCTTTTTGAGACTTTGAAATTTGAAGCTATATGTTGTACTTGAGACTAATAGACAAAAAATGTCCAATCTACTGTTGAATGATAAGAAGCTATCCTATAATCCTATTCCAAAATGAAAGAACAAAAGATTAGGCTGCAATTGTGAAAATCTGTACCAATGCTTATGAATTAAAGGGATGCGGTCATGCGGCCATGGTTTTGTTGAAGCAAACAGTGCTTAAGGATAGAAGATGCTTAGAAGACTGAAGACGTCCTTAACTTGTTTTGACCTCAGACAATATTGCCAATGATATTACACATGGATGAGCATCTAACAATGTTCGCATATACTTACACAATTATGCAGAAAAATAAAGAAGGAACAGATTATATTATGAGAGAAATTTAATCTGTCCTGCAAGTTTGGATGCACAATTTACATTTACAGCTGCCACGTGAATTATCATTATGCTTCTATTATATATTGTCTAACTTGAACTATTTTGTATGCAGATGCTTTCTCATTTGGGTATCAAGGCATTTGTTGGAGGAAACCTTGGGAACCCACTTTCAGAGGCTGCTATTCAGTGCTTAACATCATCCTCTGTGGATCCCAAGTTTCAGGCAAGTTTTGGTTGTTTGTGTGATTTCTGCTGTAGATACTTGCATTATAATTTTGAATATGTCTACCTAATTTTCTACTTCGCTTTAATTAATCTGTGCTGCCACCTTTTGTTTGGTGATTCTCCTAGGCATTCCTGTCTTTAATGCATAGTTATCAAGGTGGCAAGGCGTTTGAGGTAATGCCTTAGCGATTAAGCAGCTGCAAGGCGTCGCCTTGGCGAACAAAGCGTTCTTTTTTATATACAACCATTTTATTTGGCCCAAATAGCATATTATCAATTATAATATTCTACGTATATGCTAAATAAATATTAAAGAATCATATCAATGCAAGATATTCATCAGAAAAACAAATCAATAAGGAGAATAAACTCGAAAATCATTGAGCCGCATCATGTCATCAAAAATCAACATCAAGCCACATCAAGTCATCAAATATCAACATTTAGAGAAAAGTTCTTGTTCTCTAATACATTTGACCAGTCAAACGATTTTTATTTTTTTATTTTTTATGTAACCAGATTTCCAAGTCTAAGATTACTTAAATCTGAGTTGTAATGTCAAAGTTTTGTTTTTTTCAAACTTATTTTAAAGTGTGCGAATGCTGTTAAAATTTTCTATATGAAAATAAATTTATAAATATCAAAATAAAAGATTATTTTACCTGAATTTTGATATTTAGCAATGTTTTACCATAATAAGAAATTAAGAATTATGAAATTTTCAAAATTGAGAAAAGCCCCATCATTTGAAAGTTGAAAATCGCCCCTACAACAAAAAATTTAGTTTTTGTTCTTGGTTTGGGAGGGTTGAATTTTTATCCTTTTGGATTTGATTTTTAAACTATTTTTATTGAATTCAAATAGGGGGTATTTTTTGTTTATTTATGAATAATATCTTAAGTAAATGAAAGAATTTATTTACATGATATTTGGCATAAATAAGTGCCAAAGCAGAAGGCGACATGCAGAACAATAACGAAACAGTTGCCTAGACCCCAAGAAAACCACCTGGACGCCTTGGTGCCACCTTGATATCTATGCTTTAGTGTGTGTGTGTGTGTGGTTGTTTGTTGTTTTGTTTTGTTTTTTGTTTTTTTTTGTCCCTTAATTGTCATAATTTATTTCATGTTTTAAGGCCCATATAATTACTTTTTTTACCCCTGGAAAATTTCTTCATCGACATATTTAAAGGTTGCAGTGGTGGAGGTTAGCAGCTATCAAATGGAGATTCCAAATACATTCTTCTGTCCCTCAGTAAGTGGATGTAAGTGGATTACTCAAGACAGTCATGCAGACGTAGTCTTCTCTCTGTTTCTCTCTCTAACATCTGCCAGTTCATTTTTAGGTTGGTGTGGTTTTAAACCTCACTCCTGACCATTTAGAGAGGCACAAGACAATGGATAAGTATGCCACTGCAAAATGCCGCTTGTTTTCTAACATGAACAACAAGAAGCTTGCTGTTCTTCCAATTGGTACAAGCTTTTTTGTTAGTAGGTTTTAAATCTTTTATTTTGTTTCAGTTCCAAGGCATATCACTGATAAAGAGCAACCCAGTGGATGAGGCTCCCACTACTGCAGGGTTTGGGAGGGCAAATGTACGCAGCCTTACCCCTTCTTTGCAGGAGAGGTTGTTTCCAAGGTTTAAACCTGTGACCAACATGTTGCAATAGTGCAACTTAACCGTTGCCGCCACAAGCTCGCCCCTGATGTGTCTGGGAAATAACTGTTGCTTAAATGGTTTTACTTGAAGTATTGTACTTATCATAAAAGCACTTCTGCTTTCCAAAGCGTCTGAAACTTATTACATAATGACCAAGGAATAATCAATTGTTTTACCCATGTCATTCGAACAGACATGTTGATAAGACCAACTTTTTAAATCCATTCGTGGATGTGAGAGACACTCGCTTTTTACATATGGCTTTCAGTGCAACTCTAGGTTGGGATACTGTTTGACATCTAGTGTACTAAACTGTTCAGGAAATGAGCACTTGAATGAAGCTTTCAAGGATCATGTGAACAAATGTAATCTTGCTTGGATAGGGGACTTTCCTGGTGTGAAAGTAAGAAGGAATTCCTTCTCTTTTTTGTCATGTTTTGCATTGTTGCTCAAATTTTATTACTTGAAAGTGGATTTGAGAGTAGTAACTTCTGTTAGACAGATTGACTTGGAAGCAAAGATTGCATATTTGAAAATTCCCAGTACTGGAGTTGTTACCCAGCTACAGCTTGGAGCAATGAAAGCAATGGGGACACACAACGATCATAATGCTGCAGTTGCAGCATTTTCTATTCTTGGATTAGATGTTGGAATTAATCCTGAAGCCATAAGTACAACGCTAAATGCATTGAGTGCCCCACCTCACCGGATGCAAATTGGTAAGTTGAGTGCCTCTGAAGTTGTTGTCATTATCATCATTGTTGTTGTTTCTGTTCATGAAAAAAATTATGGCTACCATGTATCTATCTTTCTTCCACCCCCCCCCCCCGGCCGGGGGATGGTAACTCTTGAAGGCCTGGTCATGTATTCCCTAAAGATCTGCAAAGGCATAATCTCATGCTATTCTCTCTTATAAACTTGGAGTGGCAAGATCTTATCTTTCTTATGCTTGAAATTTGTAGTTGTGGAATGCTTTGTCTCTGTTATTGTGAGCTTTGTGTGGGACTGGGGGGTTTTTTTTATCCCTTCTTGTATGTCCTTGTTTTTTTTGTCTGCACCTTTCAAACTCTAATAAAAGGCAAGAAAGAAGGAAAGATATTGTCTACCATATATATATCTAACATTCTTCCAACCCCCCCCCCCCTTGGGTCGGTAACTCTTGAAGGCCTGGTCATGTATTCCCTAAAGATCTGCAAAGGCATAATCTCATGCTATTCTCTCTTATAAACTTGGAGTGGCAAGATCTTATCTTTCTTATGCTTAAAATTTGTAGTTGTGGAGTGCTTTGTCTCTGTTATTGTGAGCTTTGTGTGGACTGGGGGGGTTTTTTTATCCTTCTTTTATGTCTTTTTTTTTTTTTTTGCACCTTTCAAACTCTAATAAAAGGCAAGAAAGAAGGAAACATATCCATCTAATACCAACAACAACAACAACAGCTCAGCCTTATCCCAACTAAATGGGGTCGGCTACATGGATCCGAGTAGGAAAAACTCTGGGACATCCCATGTACGAACAATCGGCAACCTGGATCGTTGCCCTCCAAGTAGCTCTGTTAGATGCCATACTAGGGTGAAGACCTATCTTTTGCATGTCTCTCCGCCCCCTAACTCTATTTAGTGTACTGAACAACCAACAGGTTTGAGATTTTGACAAGATAAGTGATTCTAACACTTGTTGAAATCAAGATAATTCCTTAAACATGGTGGTTGTTGATCTTGCAAGCAAGCGTTAATGTGGTAAGGATATGTAATGGGCAGTCTATCCATTGCAATACTTTCCACTGCTTCTTTCTTTCTGGTTGAGGGTGGCCATATATTAATTGATTGGGCCCTGTACATAACCCCTGCCATCTTTTCCTTCTTGTAATAAAGTCCTTGGTTAATCCCAACCGGGTGGCGGGGGAGAATGACAATAGGTAGATTAAATTTGATTTTGGCGTCACAACGTTTTTGAATCCAAACTCAAGATCTTGGAAGAGGTTCATAGCCTTGACAGGATTGAGGCATATAGAGTGCATTTATAGATTTTTTGTTAAATTTATTGAAAAGTTTAGAAATATCAATGCAGTACATAGAGATTCCCGTGGAATAACATGGGTAGATGACAGCAAAGCTACAAATGTTGAAGCGACTTATGCTGGACTGATGGGTCTGAGAGAGCAAAAGTCTGTGGTTCTACTTGGTGGTCTGGCAAAGGTAATATTACTTTCTGTAATTTGCCATCATTTTCATCATTGCATGGTTTTCATTTTTTTCTTTATGCTTACAAAGAAGTTAGCAGATAACCCAACACTTGTTGGAAAAATAAAACTGTTAGACACATGTTGATTGGTTGATAATATGTCTGATTTATGTTATTATATGCTGGTTGGTGGAAATACAGTGATGCAGCTTCCATGGCTGGACTGACCTGAACCAATCTGGACACCGAGACCATGAAAAACCGGATTTAGTCCAATGGGGTAATTAGGGGTTTGTTTATTTGCTGCGGTTATATTTGTACCTTGATAGTTGATATTTTTAATTTTGATAGCTGTTGATATATGAAGTTAGAATCCCAAGTTAGCTTTAAGTTCTGTTTTAGGATACGATTAGGAGCCTTTTTCCTTCTTTTTTTTTTATTTTTTTTATTTTTTTTATCTTTATATATTTAAGCACCCCATCGATGTCTCCTATTCTCTCCCTTCTGTTCTTTTTCTTCCTCTTCTTTTCTTATTGCCTTTTCTCCTTTTATCTTTTGTTTTTTCTCTAATTTCTCATTGTTCATATGCTTCCCTTCCTATCGTCTTAAATTCTCTATTTTTACTGGTTGTACTCTGTTTCTAAGCAGTACTGGCTCCCCAAAACATTGAGTTCAAATTCCCGAGTATTCACTGGGTTTGATTTAAAATTTTGAGGGTTAGATCAATACCTTGGGGTGATTCAAACCTTTCTGTTTCGAATGGTTCTTAGTTGGGTTTCAGAGTAAGTGGGTTAGCAATCTAATCCTAAAATTTCTTCCTGATAGAGTTTGATTTGGGTTAGATCTTCTCACCTGAAAGCAAAATCCATTTACCACCCTACTGTTTGTCAAGAGGTATGAGGTGAATATCTTTTATTATTTATAGCTGTTTCTCAATTTACGAAATTGTCACTGTCCCTAATTATCACCTGTTAGCAACCTATGTTAAGATTTTGAAATCTTGGGTTGCATCATACAGTGATGTAAAGAAAAGCCAAGCAATCAATGGCATAGTTGTCATGGCGTCCAGGAGATCCTAAGGGTTGGAGGAGGGGAAAAGATCAAGGCGACACCAACAAGACATCAAGGTGTTGCCTCGGCGCGGGGACGCCTAGGCGACGCATTGACAACTATGATCAATGGTCACACCCCTTCCAAGCTGTGTACCCAGCTATGGGAAGGGTATCATTTTGGGCACAGCATTTTGTAGCTAAAATTGTTGAACACAGGCACAACTCCTATTTTGAGATGTATGGGTAACAGAAACTTAAAAGATATGATGTTTAGCATTGAGAGGTATCTAGTCTTTGTGGCATGGAAACTCTTCTTTCTATAAATGGCTTAGTTTTCCATAATAGTGGCCAGTCAGGTAACTAAAGTTAACCAGTTTCTGTTAAGATTTTTATAATTACTTCTCTGGCAGGTCCTTAACACAGAAGGATCCAATGGTTTTGAAAAGCTAGTAGAACCTCTCAAGTACCATAGATGTGTCATAACTGTAAGTGATACCTTCCTTTCTTGCATTGCATCTGCAAATATGGTTACATATCTAAGATGTCCCCCCCCCGGGCGCTATTTGTCATCTCATTCTTTTTTTTTTTCTTGTCATTTTAGCTATTCTTGCTTCATTTACCTTCTTTGATGAGGAGCTTAGAGACTAATCATATGTGTGGAATGGATGTCATAAGTTTGGATCTTCAGGGACAGAGATACAGAAGACACTGCTTGCTGGTGGTCTTAGCATTCCTTGTCATAGGGCTAGAAGTATGGAGAATGCTGTCAACCTCGCAATGAGAGTGGCCGGATATGGTTAGTCTTCTCTTACCCAAGAATATATGACAAGAAATCTTGGAATAATTTCAATTTCAGTTGCTTTCCCTTAGTACATAGTGCAGCCAATAGTTTTTGCGGAAATGTGTAAAGGCTTTAGGTGCTTGAAATGGACTTTGATATTGGTCTGTGACTAGCAGATAATTCCCAAGGGTGGTTAAAATTAGCCTGAAACATCATTCTATAGGTATCACTACTACAGCAGGTACCAAATGAGGATCAGAAAAATTCTTACAATAAGGAGTTGATCTCTATAAATTTGGCTGGCTGGGTAGGTTGGAGTCTACGTTTTGTATCCTCTCACCCACAGGATGCAGCTTTAATCCATGGAAGTGTCGATAATTGATTATATATGCTGGCCTTTAGTCAACTTATTCCCCCTTTAGCTTGAAAGGAAATAGTGAAGAACTTCCGTCTTCAGATTCACCAGTTAATGGAGTGCCATTAATCTGGCCATGTCTTCAATTTATTGACTACCATCAATTCCTTGTTGGCTCCATTTGCTAAAAGGAGCAGCAAAGTAATCTTAGTAGTTTGCAGATGGGCTGAGTGCCCATGTCCATTTTCAACTGAAGGTATATTTTCGTTACCAGCTGAATCATATTTTAAGAGTTTCCTGATTCAATAACGCAATTTCTGGAAGGAACTGTGTAACTGCAGAAATAGTTTGTATATTCATTTGACCTTTGCTTCTTATGTTGAAAGAATGTGGATATGTTTTTTCCTTCATGTACCTTCAGTTTTAACCATCAACGGGTGTGAAAAATGCATCTTGAGGGTAAACAGGTTAATACCTGCTGGGTCCAGTGTAACATTAATGTATTTACAGAAATCACCTCAAGATGCATATTCGTGCTCAAGAATTAGGCTGCAGAAGTGGCCAAACAGGACTAACAGAGGTTCAGAATTCACATTTGGTGGTGTCTAATTTAATGACCCTGATGCTGGATATTTTATTATCTCTTAGAATTTAATCAAATGTGAATTTGTATCTGGAGGATAATGGCAACTTTGATGTCTAAGCTCATCCCATCAATTTGACATGAATGCAGGTGATGCTATTGTTCTTAGTCCAGGTTGTGCAAGCTTTGATGAGTTTAGAAGTTTTGAGCACAGGGGAAAGGTATTTCAAGATCTGGCTTTCTCATCTCAGTAGTTCTGTCTGAGCTGAAAGCCTGAGACCACTCTCCTAACAAGTTTTTTTGGAGAAGGCAATTTAAGTAAGTGATTGCGCTTTACCCCAACGTTGATAGTTGATCTAGGGAAAGAATTATCTTGTTAATCGTGTTCTATGTATTAAGACTTAAGAAGTCCAGAGATTTAGCAGTTGAAATGAAGATAAGAAATCTACATCACTAGTCGTGAAATCAAACAGAAATTGCATGTTTTCCAAATGCAGGGAGGTGCTCTGGCTTTTTATACATGTCCAATCTTTGATCTGTCATGCTGAAACCAACTTTTCATCTCAGTAGTTCTGTCTGATCTGAGAGCCTGAGACCACTCGGCTAACAATTTTTTTGAAGAAGGTAATTTAAGAAATTGATTGTGTATTACCCAAACTTTGATAATCGATCTAGAGAAAGAATTATATTGCTAATCATAGTCATCAAAGCGTTGTGTAGGCGACACCTAGGCGTCCAGGCGTGATACGGCTAAACCTAAAAAGATGATTAATGTCGAATGGAAGCTCTTGGATGGGTAAGCCCTAGGTTTTATCTGGTGATGGCTGGATGATATAGTTTTCCATCATGTATCCACAGAGACATTAGCTTATTCTCTGTGGAAGAAGCTAAAAGAGCTATACAAAAGGAAGTTGTAGAACATTTGAATGAGGTACAGACACATGTATCAACTTTGATGAAATTTTCTCTCATGTTTTCAAAATGTCATCCATTTCGAGTTGTGTTGGGATTGGCAGTTATCATGAATTTACAAGTTCGACAACTTAATGCGAAGACAACTTTTCTCCATGGTGATTTGGAGGAAGAGATTCACATGGAGCAGTCTAAAGGTTTCAAAGAAAAGGGTAAGGAACACATGGTTTACAAGTTTGAAATAGACTTGAAGGCAGTGTCAACAAGAAGTTCGATTTGTTCATGGTGGATCATGAATACAAAAGAACAACTACGGATCATTGCATTTTTGTCAAGAAAATTTCAAGGGATGATTTTATTATTCTTTTGCTCTATGTTGATGACATGTTAATTGTTGGACAAGATATCAACAAAATTAATAGGTTGAAGCAAGAATTGAGCTAGCCTTTTGCCAGGAAGGACTTAGGAGTTAGGACCAGCACAACCATCTCAAGCATGAAGATCTCTCATTATAGGATAGCTTGCAAAATATTCAATTACAAAAAGGTACTTGCGGAAGGTGCTTGAAAGATTCTGCTATATGGATAAAGCAAAGTCGAGTAGTTTCCACTTTCAGAGTCACTTCAAATTGAGCAACGAGTATAGCCCTTCAATTGAGCTAGAAAGAACAAAGGTGAAGTTTCCCTATGCATTAGCCGTAGGAACTTTGATGTACGTGTGTTTAAGACCTGACATTACACATGCAGATGGAGTTTTGAGCAAATTTCTTGCAAATACTGGCAAAAAGCACTGGGAAGTAGTCAAGTGGATCTTGAGGTATTTTAGATGTTCATCCAATGTATGTTTGTGCTTTGGAGGTAGTAAGACCATGTTACAAGTATACACAGATGTAGATATGGCAGGTCACGTCAATTCTAGGAAGTCTACATCAAGGTACTTGCTTACTTATGCAGAGGGTGGGGGGGGAGCAGTGTCCTTGCAGTTTAAGTTGCAGAAGAGTATGGGTTTATTAAAAAAAGAGCACTCAGTGCAAGAGGCTCCCGCTACTGTAGGGTCTGGGAGGGGCAAATGTACGTAACCTTTCCCCCTACTTTGTAAAAGAGACTATTTCCAAGAGTGGCTTTATCATCTATAGAAATAGAGTACATTGTTGCAGCAGAAGCTTGCAAGGAGATGTTGTGGATGAAGTGGTTTTTTCAAGAATTGTGTTTGAAGCAAGACGAGTATATTATTCATTATGATAGAGTGTCATTCACATGAGTAAGAACCTGAGTTTTCACTACAAGACCAAGAATATTGATGTTAGGTATCATTGGATTTGGGATGTGTTAGAACATAAGCTTTTGCAACTTAAGAAGATCCATACTAACAATAATAGTGCAGATATGATGATAAAAGAATTCCCAAAGGGGAAACATGACTTTGCAGAAGCATAGCACGTTTGGGTTTGGCAGATCCTTCCTTGTGAGATGGAGGGGGAGCTTGTTTGGATCCTCCCCGCTTTGAGGGGTACCCACACGGTGACCCATCTCAAGTCTGTTTCAGAGTGACATGTTTAAAGGTTTGTGATTGATTGTGAAGTGAACATATACCGTCTTGGAGTTAAAGCTTGTTAGCCATTTTACTCAAGATAAGCCCCTCTCTCTCATATTATTTACAACAGAAAGAAAAACAGCAAAGAAAGATCTGAAAAGTCTTACCAACTTAATAATGAATCTCACGTTGTTACGTATCTATTGAAGTTTGCTAATTTTTCTCAATAAAGATAGTTGAGTAGTGATGTAATTGGGTAGTTGCTATTTTAACTCAATAGAATCAGTGGCTGCATAGTAGGTAAGGGATCTATTGTGGAAATAGTCATTGTAGTCCAAGTTAATAGGGGAAGTGGTTGGTTAGTTGGACACTTGTCACTTCATAAGAGTCCTTGAGTCCTAGTCTTTAGCATGTAACATTATAATTTTCCTACAATGTAGCTTGGAAGGAGGGATTGGAACGTTGTAATCCTTCTTCTATTTAAGAAGAAGATGAGATTGAATAAAGATATGTTTTGAAGTTTAATCCACTCTGTGGCATTTGGGAGGTTGGTTTTCCCTCGAAGAAACCCTATCCTGTCTTATCCTTATCTACAAAATAGGTAGGAACAAGAACAAGGTTAAGTCCCGTGAGCTTTCTAACTTAGCTCAAGACAGCGTCCAAGCTAGTTGGGACTCTACAACAAGAGTTACTCGAACGAGCAACCGTGTTCGTAATACATGTATTAAAACCAAGAATTCTGATTGGAAGAAAAGAATACCAGTCAGATATTTGGAATGGCAAAGATTGGAAAGAGAGGAGACCACTGGATTTGTCAGAAATTCGTTGGATTTCTGTTTACTATTTGGTTGTCCTCAAAAGTAGAAAGAAAAGAGACTAATAGCTCCTGATATGTTTTTCAATAACCTGAAGGAAAGTTCGGCTTAATGATGTCATACAAACGATGCCATTAGAGATTTCTTTCTTGTCTGAGAGGTGGTTTCATTGGCCATGTAGCATTGATTAGTTTGAAATGCTTTCTCACTTTCAGATATTATTTTCTTCGCCGCATTTCCATTGAAACAGAGCAAGTAAGCTCATTTTGCTTTAAGTAAGTGTGAACAATGATCACAAAGAAATTACTGCTACAGGGTAGATTTAGAATTTCAGAACCTAGTACATCTGTGAATGTTTATACGGAAACCACCCCCACACAGGTAACCACACAAAAACACACTTCTCATATGAATAATTCATATTTCATCTTCCTCAAATGGATCTCTCTCAGGAAAGAAAACTCTCCAACCTGGAAGATGCTAAGCTCAGAATTATTAACCTTCTGAATTCATGAAAAGTTGAGTGACACAATAAACAAATCTCGCAATAAATTTAAGGAGATAGGCAGAGAACTACAAAAACAAAGAAACTTGTTCTCATCACTACTTTATTTAGTGGAAAGAGCCAAAAGAAAGCTTCAAAAGCCTTAAAAAAACTTTTGGGGAGTGGAAGATTAATTGTCTCAAGTATTGTCTTTGTCTGTGTTTGATTCAGGATGGCTTCAAGAGTACTTTTCAAATTTTCAAGTATACCTGAGTCCCTGGCATCATGGTTTTAGGTATCAATATTGGATAGGGTGTATCAGTATTGGCTGTGTGACCAATATTGACACCGTGATGCCAACAACAGAGGTATATTTGAAAAGTACTCTTTAAACCCTTCTGAATCAAAAACAGACAGACAATACTTAGTATCGGTTGGTCGTGATCAACACCGATACTTGATACTTGGCTGATACAGTAAGGACATCTTTTCTTTGTGAAAGATTAGATCACATAGCATCTTGAGAAACCTCAGGACATTCTGGGATCTCCACTACTTGCTGGTGGTTGAAGACCAAACACTCTTTCCACTGAGTTTGTGATTGCAACCATAGTCAGTTGGGAGTTGTTTGGGATTCCAATCATCGCGAGGCAATCCATCAAGCGCTGCTGCTTGCTGCTTTCTGCTTGCTGCTACCGCTGATTCTTACCGACTCTGATCACTTTCCTGCTGAGTCCTGCTGATTCCCATTGATTTTTACTGCTGGGTATCCTATTTCATGCTTAGTTATCTACTTGGACACGTATCCATTACCAAATAATAATAAAAATAAAAAATCCGTATTTACGGGTCCAATACATTTTCATTGAAAGTAGTGAAGAACACTAAACACCCTATGTGAGTGGTCCTTCTTGAAGCAAACGTCCTTTGTCAACTCAGCTACTCCAAGGGCTTAATGCGTATCAATTAAACTACAAATTTATCTAACTAAACCAATGCATGCTTATCTAATCACTTAACTAATTAACTAATACTAGCTAAATAATTGAAAAGGCAAAAAGATGAGAAGCAATATTTTAGGTCGGATTAGGGTCAATAGGGGTGGGCCTTTCAGCTCCAAACACAAATCCATAAACTATTTGGGTCTACCGGCTCAAGGGGAGAGGCCTATTTTCTCTCACTCACTTCTGGGAAAACTCAACTATGTAGAGCTTCTAATTGTGCCCCGAGGGACGAATTCCCGGATCCTCATTTTTGGATAATAGCCAAATGTGGAAAGCCCCAAAAGCTCCAAAGCTGCCCGATATGGACTAACCCAACAAAATGCAGGTTCGGATCCGGATAGGCCCTAGCAGATCCGCAAAGGGCTCACCGCTTATGTGGTTCTGCAGAAGGCCAACCGAAGTGGTCCTTCTGGATTGCTTGAAATAGAATCTTTGATCTGATGGTTCATCACTTTGATTTTCTGATTTTGACATGTTTATAGGGTTGAAAAACACATTTCGAGCACTATCCAATGATGAAGGTATCGGGCATGGATTTGGTAGAAATCTTTACTGAAAAAGTGCATCAAACGCTAACGCTTGTTTGTGGGGAGAATTGGTGGCCTATTTGCGCCATTGTATAATGCTCGGTCCTCTGATAAATATTACTTATCATCTTTGTAGAAAATATTTTGAAATTTTTTTGCCAAAAAAAAAAACAACTTGTGAGGGTTGTTTCGTCCACTTATTCCAATTGGGTTATTGGCCCATTTAGAAACCGCTATCACATTCATACCTTATCAACTATATCAATCATATTGTAAAGTTTTACCCTTAAAGACGTCCATACCACTATGGTTTTCTTACCATTTTACCCTCTCTCATCACATGTCCTATCTCTTTATTTTGCGAGTAACCACCCCACCCCATCTCACACTGTCTTACAAGCAAGATGAGCCTCTCTCATCACCCAAATATTATTGACCATATAATTAGCTATTATGCAAAACCATGGTCTGATTTTTGGTAGATGTAATCCCCTTTCAAACCCAACAACGTTATTGGTACATCAACCATTCTTATGATTGGGTTGTGGTAATGCTTTTAAATATACTTTTTGGAGTGAATTACTCTCCTATTGATTTTTATAGTTATTAACGATCGGATTAATTAGATAATTTTTAAATAATATTCAAATAGTCAATACAATAGAAGTTAATTTTACAATAGAAGTTACTTTCACGCTATAACAAAAAAGGCCTATAACTACGGCATTCTAAGCAAACTATCCAGTCCTTGTAGCAGCTGTAATTCCTGAATTGTTTCTCATTGAGGTGCATGTGCTCTCTTCTGGATCGTTTGAGACAGATGAATTTGATACAGAAAATTATAAAGAAGGCCACAACAGCCATGCAAGCACAAGCTTGACAATCCTTACAAGATCATCAGCTAGAGGAGGAGAAGCTGAAGGAGGAGCATATTAGCCATTTTTGATTTCTGTTTCTCATTTTTCTTGAAACAAAAAATGATGTTAGTTATTTGTAGTAAGAGAGCGGATCAAGTCCTCGTATGAGAATCAGGGCTGATATGTACAGATGAAATCCACCTCTATGGATCAGCCCGTATAAGAATGGTTCTTGTACGAGAACCTGATCCACACTCTTTGTAGTAGTTGGTAAGAAGTAACCTATCATGTGTTTCAAAACAGAATTTTATACCATCCAGTTAGGTTTGAAATACTTTGCACCAAAGAAATAGGTTGAAATCCTAACATTGATATTAGAAATGGGATAAACCAAGAGGCTCGTGATATGACCTCACAATTAAGAAATCATGAGTTTAATTACCCTTGGGGTAAAAAAAAAATCTTAGGAGTAAGATCATTCTCACTTGTATTCACTCATATCCCACCATTTGCCAGTTGGTTAAGTATTATAATTACTTTCTAGGGGAAGGGGTTTGCCACCAAGCTTCATGGTCTCTACCCCAACAAGGTGTCAATGGGATCTATGGCACAGTGGGACGTTGTCAGATGGTGTTCTGTTTCGCTTTGGATACAAATGTACTTGTAAAAGATAACGCATATGTATCGGAGTAAAATTACAAATGTAATGCCACTTGCTGGCTCATCATGAGTCAATGGGGCTTTTCTTTTTGGACATAATCACTTCTTCAAACATAATTCAAAATTTTCAAATAATTTTAGAACATTATGTTAACTCATGAAAAATTAAAATTGATCGAGCATTAATCCATGACTAGATATCAATACAGATAAAAAGTCTACCAAATCTGAGCCCTATTGTACACTTTTACGTGGCAAAAAAGGGTTATCATTTTCGTTGGAACATGGTATGATTTGCATTTTAGTGATTACTTAACAAAGTTTGTGTGTGATTAAAAAAAGAAAAAATTCGAATGTACTTCAACTGATATATTATGATGTTTAAGCATTTATGCACAAATGCTTTAACTATCATTGTAGACACCTCATTCTGTCACTTAGAGAATATTTATAATAATGATGATGCTGCTCTAGACGAGGCTCGAACCCGCCCTGACCCTGAGTCCCCTTAATTGGATCGGGCTTCTTAAAACCCTAACCCAACCCTGAGTCATTTTAATTGGGTTCAAACCCACCTTGACCTTGACTCAGGGCCACAAAACTTCAACCCAACCCCACTCTTCAGGGTTCAGCCCAACCCTTACTCGCCTTTATTGACCCTGACCCTAGTTTGCCATCAAGGGCCAAATAATACCCTGACACTGCAAAATATGAAATAACTAAAAAATAAAAAATATTCATAATAAAGAGGAGATAAAAAACACAAAGTTACAAATTACTTGTTATAAGAAGAACATCCTAAAGCAAACATTCAAACAATATAAATAACTCTAATTATTATGGTAAACAAAGAGGAGATCATCTTAAGAGAGCAAATAATAATAAAAAAAAATCAATTATTTGTCATGATAAACAAAGAGATCATCATAATAAGGCAAATAAGCCGAAGACCTCAAAACCCTTATCATGTTAAACAAAGAGGAGAACATCTTAATAAAACAAAAAATCCAAAGTCAATAGTAGGGGAAAAAACCAGAATTGAGTAGGGCCAAAACTAAGGCCTAAACTCAAGGTAAAAAAATCAGGGTCAGGCTTAGGGCGGGCCAAGGCATCAATCCTTACTCGCCCTGACCCTGACTCAAGGTCAAAAATTTCAGGGTTGGGCGGACCCTCAAGGCCAAAATTTTTGAGTCGATATTTATTCGGGATCAGAGCGGACCAAGGGTGGGTTCGGGCCGTTATGGCCAAACTTGCACCCCTATCTAGAAGAGGGTGTAGGACTTTATTTCTTGTTTGGGAGACTTTCCTAATTCCTATTCTTCTATTATGGATCATTTCAAAGTTAAAAAGGAGATGGAAATTTCAGAATTGCCCCTACCTAGCTAGTAAAGTTGATTGGTCAGACTATCTTGAAATCAGTCCTAGCTGCTAGATTTTGTGGGTTTTCATTTATTAAAAAAAAATTAAAAAAATAAAAAAACTTATATTTGAAAGTGGTTTGAAAAAAAACCTCATTTCATTATAATTGGAGGAAGGGTTTTCTACGTAGTCAAAGCCGTTCAAAGAGGAATGAGGTCTTCAATGCACACCTCTCAACTCCATCCAACGATTATGTGCATCATGCACACAACCTTTTGCCTTAACTCGCTTCAGTTTGAATTGAATTTCTCTGTGGTGCAAGTTGTATCAGGGTATTTGGCGTATGTTCAACGGCTAGAAATGTTCAACACAAAATCCAAAGCAATCGTACACAGTCCAAGACGTTATTGGGCATTAGATACGTGTTAGACATCCTGTTGCGCTATAGAGGATCCAAGTAACCTATCGTTACATTATTGGTTTGAGCTAATTTTGACCCGACCCAACTAGGCAGATGTGCTAACAGACCATTTTCATTTTTCCCTAACCCCAAACATCCAGAAACGTCCATTGTCGGACATGAATTCAACCTCGAAGAACACCTGAATCGGAGATTGCTTCTCTGTACCATCACACAATTCAAACGTCCATTGTTTAAGCATCCAAATGGAAATCTTATTTTTTTGGTCGTTTGAACGCGGAAGGATTGCAGGTATTCTTTCCTTCAAAACCTTCAATTTCCCTCTTCGAATCTCTTACTTACCTTGGTAGACTTCTACATTTTATGATTTTTCTAGGTCTTTTATCATTTTATCACCTTGATTGGATTTCTCTCTATCTCACCCCTATTTTGTTTCTCTGTATCAATTGTAGAACAGGTTCTGTTCTGTCTCCCTCATCATCATCTTTTCAGTTGAATTACTTTTTTTTTTTTTTATTGAACATATCCATTTCAAAGTTTGTGTTACCATTAAGGTTCTTGTAGGGTTCACTGCTTTTGGAAATCTTTGGAAAAAATTTCAGTTTCTCATAAAAGGAGTAACTTGCTGAATTCTACTATGCATGTGATCTTTCTTTGGTATATTCATCCATGTTTTTTCTCTCTTCTCCTTTTGCTATATCATTGATTGATAAGATTTATGCGGAGAACCCAATGATGCAAATTATCTGAAAAGTAAACCCAAGAGGGTAGCGTAGCTGATGAACAACGAAATTGATACGGACCGTAAACTTAGACGTTCTAAGTTCAACTCATATTAGGCATACCTTAGGCTACTCATTTGGGGTATTTAGTGCTCTTTAATGTTTTCAATGAAAATTGAATAGTTTTCATTCAATTCTGATATGAGATTGTGAGGTTAGTATAGACAAGATTGGGGGTGTTTGGTTCGGTAAATCTTTGGGATGACATTCTACTAGGATAATAATTCTTAATTTTTGGAGTTGATTGGTTCCACTAGGATGACCCTCATAACTGAACATCCTACTTCCCATGAATGATCATATTACAAAGGATGTGTTCCAAATATGAGTTTTTACCTCAACACTTAAACTCAGATTTGAGCAACCTTTTTACCACCTAGTATAAAAGGAGAAAGCGGAAAGACGTTCTCTACGGAAGCTAATATCTCAACCCGCAAGAAACATGCACTAGCCTTAAGGCAACTAAATGATTTTCCAGAAAAAAACATAATTCAGAAGAATATCTATTAAAAGATTGATATTCATATCTGATACATACACCATTTGATTTACCGAACCAAACACCCATTTAGGCTCTAGTGTGAAAACTACGATTTGATCCACCACGTGACCTTTGCGTCATCTCGTTTACCCATTTCACAAAATTGACAAAAGAGACGCACTAACTGCAGTAAATAATTATTGTTCTCTTATCCCGGATTTAAGCTCATCCTCAGGTCACTCTCGGTGTCCAAGCTCTCTAGAGGCATCCTGCAACAGTTGCTGATGAGTGACCTTTACTTTTGGTACCGAACATGCTGGTACAGTAAAAATAGAGAGCTTTGCAAAAGCAGTTCCTTTGGATTCTTCTTCTTTTGTTTGGACATCCGCTACCCGGATTCAAAGATGTTTGAAGTCCGCCTCCAGCTTCTGTAAAACAAGGCCTCATCATATGCCATTGAAGGCATCCGAAATTTTATCTAGTTTTTTTATCCAGTCTTCCTCTGAGCTGTAATTTTCTGAGTTAGTAGTTTTATTTTCTTTTAAGCTACTGCAGGGACTTCGGAGAGGGTGGTTCTAGTAAGATCCAGAGGTGAGGCAGTAAGAACAGCCCATGGCTACCTCTTCTGAGGAATGCTTTACTAGCAATGAAAAGTGTGAATGAAGGTTAGCCAACTGGTCTGTCCCTAAGATTAATATTTCACAGGTCAATGATAAGGGTTTCTTTTCCCTTCGAACTGATTATCATATTAAGACCTATGAAAACACTATTTCAATTTCTGACTCCTCTCTATCTACCTTCACCCTCTGGAGTCCTCAAAGGATTCAACAACATATCCTAGAAGGATATAACTGAAAGAAAAATAAATGCGGAACGATTCATGAAGATCGATAAGCATGCACGACAAACACTACAAAAATAAGTTTTAGGCATACCTGAATCCATGGCTGAAGAATAAAAACTCCTCTATGTCTTCTTGTATGCTTCTCGTACAACACGATCAATGTTGGTCTGGTCTACCCTCTTTCCCTTTTGCTTTTGGTCGTTAGCCTCACTTAATGGGTCAGTGATAACTATATATAGGGGTGAGGGTAGGGACCAACCTTGCAATAAAATTAGGGTTTCCTCCCCATTAAGGAAACAATACCTTAAGTCCATACATAGTAATAAATATTTCATACCATTAAGGTGTGCTAATAGAATCCAATATCTCCATAGAGATCACTTACCAATAATATTGGATTCTTTCTGCTTACTCCATCTTTAGTCAACACCACTAAACCGGTTTTGGAAACAAATCTTTGACTATGCTAGCCCACCTAATAGGAAATCTTACAATCTCCCACTTAGGCAGCATATGTCACAAGTTTTAGATTTTAAAATTTATTTAAAACGACTCTCCGATTTATATAAACTGAATGTGGCCACAAACAAAACAGTGTCGAATGGAGTACACCTTAAACCAAATGCCTTGGTCCGAATGAGAATTACAAACACCCAACCGTATTGATCATCACATCTAAAGCGATATGAGACCACACACGTCAAAGTGCTCATAACATCACCGACTTTGGCTGAACAGTATGAAAGTGTGGTAAGAAAATAACATGTAATAGTGATCATCATGTCTATTTTCAAATTGGTCATGGCTCGAAAACCAAATGAGCCCTATGAGACAGATACCGAAGGTCTCATTAACTACAAGCGTCTCCCAAACGCTCAAGCTTCAATCAAAGAAGCTCATTAGGACTGGTTCCGGATGTCCCACAACACTAGCACTAGACCTCAATCAAACGAGGCTTTGCTAGCGACTGGATGTGTGTGTATTGACTAGAACCTCAGATACCGAATGAGGTAAATACACCACATATAACCTCAATTTTCTTTGTAGGAGGTAAATAAATAAGTGTATACACATAAACAAATGGCCATAATAAAAATGCATATATATTCTTGATAAGAATAATAATGCATCATATGTATAAACTAAAACTGAAAGTCAAATGCGAACATATTGAGCAAAACTACCACTAATAAAATACATCAAAAGAACTAACAAGTCCCATATTAGTGATATGCTCTTAAAAGACTTTTGGAGTCAAGACCTTAGTAAGATGATCTGTAATCATGTTTTCTGTAGCAATCTATTCCATTGTAATCTGTGACTCTTGAACTTTCTCTCTGACAAAAAATTACTTAATGTCAATGTATTTAGAGTCTGAAGTACTTTTACGGTTATGAGAGAAACGAACCGCAGCGGAGTTGTCATAGAACATCCTCAATGGTTTAGATATAGAGTCAACAATTTGTAATAATATAGTTCTACAGTAATTTATGATTAATGAGCTTACTCTCATTGATCTTTAGATAAACCTATTCGATTCCTCCCATTTTCAAAAAGAACCTTAGCTTAAACATAATTAACAACCACTGGCTTATGAGGCTCATCAATTCAAGATTAAAATTTATTATCATAAGTCAGAGAAATATTAAAGGATTAGTTCCATTCCTTAAAATTGGAACCATTCAAAATTTTTTTAACAGAAAATAGCTGAGAAGTCAAAGCTAACAAATATAATGATACATATTTATCAAAATATATAATATGCAAGAACAGAAAGCATATTAAACTTCCCAACAATATAATTAAATCTGACTAATTGGGCTGTTAATCAGATTTATCCCAGTATTGTTTTCAATAACTGTAGGAAAACAGTAACTGGGGAAAGATCCAACGTCATCGGGGTCACACCTGTGGTGGCAAGATCGCCCAATACGTAGTGAAATCTTTCACATGCAAGGCGAGACGCTCGAAACAACACCACTCTGAAGATTCTGTCACCTGTGGTGGCAAGACAAGAACCTCCAAAGCTATGAAGCCCAAAATGTCACTCTCACACTATCAAGCGAAACCGACCAAATGAAGACTCACCTGTGGTGGCAAGAGCACATCATTCGCCATATGGTCTCCTTGACTGCAACCCGTCCTGAATAGTCAATAGTAATTTCACAATCTCAGTAACTAGCCCACTAAGTGGAAGCATAATCACTGAAATTATGAAAACCTATAGACTTGGATTACTACCAAATGCCCGTGGGTTTTGATTTTGGGTGTAAACAACAAGATGAACTATTTCAGTATTTAATTGATAAAATATTCAACATAAGCCCACAAAAGCAACCCATTATAAACCCTAATAGTCAATATAGTAATATAATAATTTAACAGTTATCAAAGTGAGTATATTCTTAGTATGACAGTTTTGTACTTCCAGCCATTACCATAAATAAATAAAAATCTAAATATGATATTTTCTATAATGACAACATGCTAAATATGAAAGTTCATAATATTTATTCATGATAACAAAAACACATGAAATATGTTACTTTATCCATAATTCATTAGATATACAAAGTTGTATACAAAAATGAACTTTCAACCCAAATGACTTTAATATCCAACATAAATATTAGCCTATAAACTTTAAAGTCAATCATAATAAAGCCCCATAATTTTTTTTTCAAGTCAAAAGAAAATTAGTTAATAGGGCACATGAACCGAATAACTTATAGGCTAAAAACAACAATAAATCTTTAATAAATAAAGGTAATGTTGGCTTAGATCCATAGTAAGTATAAACAACTTCATAGGCTTTATACCAATAAGCCACTAAAACTTCAATGAGTTCATTTAATTATTCAAATATAATATATCTGTTTTATCTCGATGAATTTTCAATAAAATTGAACTTTATCACAAGTACAAATATGACATATAAATTTGAAGAAATATTACTTAAACAATGCACTTGTGATATTTTGAATCATAAATGGGTGTCAAACTCATAATTATGTGTCTCGTGATGAAACCTGATGTCACGGATGATTAATATAACATCGAAAAAATATCAAAATACCCCAGATTGACTTAAAATTCATGAAACAACAAGTGTAGTATACATAATAAAATATGTATAATACATCTATCACCCTCAATAGGATAATAATTTATTCTCCCACTAATATAAGAGAGTGAAAACCAGATGACCCATTAAAAATATCAGTTATATAAGTCAAAATCAGTTCATAGTATAACTGGACCTAACCGTTGGCTTGAACAAACATGGTCAAAATAGTCAACAACATAAATAGATTACAGAAATCATTTTAATAAACTAAAATGAAATGATTTTTGATTTCACTTGCATAAACTGTTTATGGTCTATCCAATCAGTAGACTTCAAAACTGGTTTTCATTGAAACTATGCTGAAAATAGTTAATAAATCATCAACATGTAGAAGCAACGTAAGATGATCTTGTGTCATAACATCTCAAATGTGAGTATAGGTATCATCATTAATATTAATATTTAAGATGTCAATTCTAGCCACAAGAATCTTAAAAAAGATCGATTTAAATAGACCACACTAATAACAAAGTTTAACTTGGTGAGATTCATGTGCATTCACTGTAATGACTATATCACTCAAGAGTAATAACTGAAACTGTATCCTTATCCTTTAAGACAGGAATACACTGGTCCTCTCATTTTCTTGTATTAACTGTGAAAAGAACAATAACTTTTGAGATCCCCTTATCTTTGGGATCAGGATCCTTAGGTTACTGTCATTTTCTTTAACTTTGGTGACATCATCTTTAGGCAAATGTCACATACTATGCTGCCCTAGGGAAAACCATGAAAGAACAAGATACGTCACTTTGGTGGAATCCACATCACCCTTTTATGGTTTCCTAGAAATACGTTTTGCAGCTAAACATGTGCGAAAGCTTACACCCAATTTAACTCCAATATATTTATTCATCATAAAATATTCCAAATATGACATGCAAACATAAAATGCCATTAATTTTCTCCCTATGTCATTCATAAATGACCCTTTTTAATATCATAGTAATGATAAACCAGTACAAAAAAATGCATAAACAGAAATACAATTCTGAGGCCACTATAGAATAAAGACAAAACACTATAGCTGTTTCAAAACAGTTATGGAACACAAAATATAGGTCTCATTTTTCTTGTTTTAAATTCAACCTAGTATATTGAACATATATCCACTGGTCGAACCATAAACAACATTTCAGAATATATAATTACATTCTCCCACTGGTTTGACCAGTTAAATAATTATTCACAACATCCCAAGTATATGATAAAGTGACATCATGAAAATCAATGGTATTTTATTATTCACAAGGCCTTGGGACTCTCAAAATAATTGTTTTAAATCTAAAAAAAACCTCATTAGACATTATGTGAAAATTGATCATTACCATATAAGACCGTTTCAAATGATAAAATCCTTTACAAGATCAATAACATAGTTAATTTTCAACACATTAGTCAATAACCAATTGGTTATATGGCTAAATACAAAAATAATAGTTTTTTTTTTTTTAATAAATACTTTCCCGATTAACATTGGTCAATGTTAATGGTTTTTCTCAGTGGGTTTTTCGACGACCCATTGAAAAATCCAAATAATTCAATTTTCGAGGTCAATGTGTCAGATATCTGAATTGACCAACTTAATTGATTCAGTCATGGCATAATTTTGGTAGAACCGATTCATCTTGATTTTGGGTTGGTTTAGCATTTAATCACTTTAAGGGGACTTGATCAAGACATTGGATTTTATTACTATTATTATTTTACCTATGACACAATACCAATGCCAAGTCTCAAACGATCAAGTGTAGGATCGGTCTCAATCGATGTTGATTCGGATCATTGGATCCAATCAAACAATGCTTGAAACATACATGTTCAATATTATAGTAGTCTACAATCTAATTTAGTTCAATTCAACCTATTTCAAATTAGGCCCATAGGCTTCAACCCATTACACTTAAATAAACATGGGTAACTCAAAACAAACCATTAAACACCCATAGGTTCAGCCCATTTAACCTTAAAAGAAAAAATAATAATAACTTGAATGATGGGTCTTTGGATCTATAACCTTACCCTTCATCACAGACCGACATCAAAGCCAACCTTCAAAGAAGTTGTAAACGATCAAAGATGTTTATCTTGGAATGAAGACCTTTCTCTTTGATTGAACCATAATAATCGATTTATTAGCCCATAATATTTATATATAGAAAATGTTGGGCTTGAGTCCATTAGTGTTAAGTTATTATTATTATTATTTTTTTTTAAACAAACCAGTCTTTTATAAAAGACCATGGGCTTAGCCCATTAGTCCCTTTCTAAATTTAACTTAGTTCCTAAAATATAAAGCATACGGGCTTAGCCCATTAGATATAACTTTAGTTTAAAAAAAAAAACAAAACAAAAAAAAAACACATGGGCTTGGCCCAATTCAAGTTTAAGTTTTAAACAAAATAAAAATTGACTTATATTGTTCAATGTCAACTAGATCGGATCGGATGCAAATTCTAATGGATCCGGTAAAGCATAAATGTACATGGTAATAAAATATTTTCTTAAAATAAGGGTGAATCAATCAAATAAAATCTGATCCGATCCAAATTCAAAACCGGACATTTAAGCCAATACCCCAACGCCTTATTCTTTATTTCACCCTTTTTTTTTTTTTAAAAAAAAAAAAACAAAACCGTACTCACCTTTTTCATTGTCACTTTTTTTTTTTTTTTTAAATTTAACTTTACCAATTCTATCCTTTAGTAATAATATATAATATATTACTTTTCTCGTTTCTTCAAAACAAAACGACTCGAGGAGAAAAAATTGATATTTATTACTGGTGGTACAGTCGATCGATTTTTCATGAACGAGACTCTGATAACATTGAAAGAAAAATAAATGCGGAACGATTCATGAAGATCGATAAGCATGCACGACAAACACTACAAAAATAAGTTTTAGGCATACCTGAATCCATGGCTGAAGAATAAAAACTCCTCTATGTTTTCTTGTATGCTCCTTGTACAACACGATCAATGTTGGTCTAGTCTACCCTCTTTCCCTTTTGCTTTTGGTCGTTAGCCTCACTTAATGGGTCAGTGATAACTATATATAGGGGTGAGGGTAGGGACCAACCCTGCAATAAAATTAGGGTTTCCTCCCCATTAAGAAAACAATGCCTTAAGTCCACACATAGTAATAAATATTTCATACCATTAAGGTGTGCTAATAGAATCCAATATCTCCATAGAGATCACTTACCAATAATATTGGATTCTTTCTGCTTACTCCATCTTTAGTCAACACCACTAAACCGATTTTGGAAACAAATCTTTGACTATGCTAGCCCACCTAATAGGAAATCTTACAATAACTATCTGCATTTTGGTGCCATCCGAGTAGCTGTTAAACCTCTTACTAGGCTTGCACTAAACACCTCTATTCTTGCCTGTCTTAGAGATGTAAGGTTTAAGAATTTTTCTAGTTCTCTTTTGGGAATTGTGGAAACTAGTCTCTCTGGAGGACCCATATACTTCGACTGCTATCCCAACTACCCAGTGTCCTTAAGTGACCCTAATATTATGAGTACTTTGGTTTTGAACATTAAGCAAGATGGAGTTGATACGAGACCTGGATCTCAAAATCTTTCCTTGGCCTATCGAATTTGTTATAAAGTTATGCATACTCATTCTAACCCTAAGGCTAAGAGGGGACTCGTCATAGGTCAAACTCTATGCTTTCAGACTAATCTACTTAGATCCAAAAAAATCATGCCGGTTATAACCAGATGGGATCAAGTAACTGTGCCTGAACAATGGACTTTAGAAGCAGACTAGCCATTCTGAACCTAATGGCTTTAGTTCCAACTACTCCTATCCCAGATGGAGGCGTCATCACTGAAGTTGATTTGGAGCAAGCTAGGGTTTCAGAATAAGTTTTTTTTTTTTGGTTGTTTGGGTGTTCTTAAGCGATATTATTATAATCTCTCTTTGACATAGTGAAAAATCTTCTTCTTCGCCCGATGATGTAGCATATTACATCTGTGTGTAAACCTTGTTAAATCTCTGTATGTTTTGTAATTCTATGTTTGTTTATTTTTCGTATTTGTTGGCGTTTGCTATAACAAGGCTTCAAAGGTATTTGTTGTTAATGTTGTTGCATATATTACTGAATGAAGTGCAATTTTGAACATGCGGAAATAAGATGTTCGTGAGGATCATTGTGTGAAAATTTTATGAAGGTATGATATGCTTGAACAATGAAGGTTTGGTTGAAATTGAAGTTTTGATACTCAAGGTTACGGTTGGGTGTGGAGGGGGCACTTTCAAATTTCAACCATGGAGGAGTTCAGAAAGTAAAAAAATTCAAATGAAATGTGTTTGGGGCCCGTTTGGTATCATTCTAAAAAAATGTTTCTGAAGTTTTTTCGTTCTATTAGAACGAAGAAACGGAATATTCTGTTTGGTGCATTTATGGTCCGTTTCTGTTTTTTTGGAACAAAAAGTGAAAAAAAAAAACTGAAAAAACGAGATTGGACGGAACTCCAAAATGGAGTTCTGTCTTCGTAGTTTCGTTCCATTTTATAAAAAAAAAAAAAAAAATTCTCAATAAAAATCTGAAATTTTAAAATACTATTTTTTTGTTTAAAAACTGCGTTTTGACACAGAAATTAAAATTTTCGTTTTTTACACGAAATGACGTTTCTAGAACAGAAACGATACCAAACGGATCCGTTGAGGAATGTCAAAAGGGTGGGAAAAAGTACGGGATATTATCATAAGAAGAGAAAAAGAGCTATTTACACAGATTTGAGGGTTCTTTTACTGAACAGGTGGGCTTTGGCCTCATCTCTTACTCATCTAACTGTTTAGAATTTTCTTTTTAAAACTTCTCAATGTTGTTACTTATCAAAGTTTAGGACTTCATGAATTCTTTTGATAGCGTTTTTGAGTTGGAAATTTCTAGATGCATCAAAAAGTAAAATTTTCGTTTTTGACACGAAATGACGTTTCTAGAACAGAAACGATACCAAACGGATCCGTTGAGGAATGTCAAAAGGGTGGGAAAAAGTACGGGATATTATCATAAGAAGAGAAAAAGAGCTATTTACACAGATTTGAGGGTTCTTTTACTGAACAGGTGGGCTTTGGCCTCATCTCTTACTCATCTAACTGTTTAGAATTTTCTTTTTAAAACTTCTCAATGTTGTTACTTATCAAAGTTTAGGACTTCATGAATTCTTTTGATAGCGTTTTTGAGTTGGAAATTTCTAGATGCATCAAAAAGTAAAATTTCCTCCCTCTCCCCCCCGCCCCGCCCCGCCCCCACTCTCTAAAGGAGATGAGCTTGATTATAGTGTTTGAAATATGTGAACAGTGCTTTGACCGGTACTATGCACTTAGAACTGGAACTGTAGCAAAGGTCCCTTGACTCTCTAAAGGAAATGAGCTTGACTATAGACAACGGATTCCAAAGTGTTTGAAATCCATGAACAGTGCCTTGACAGGAACTATTGTAGCAGTTGTTTACTGTAACAGTATTCCGGATAGTATCGATCTTGATCGATCCTGTGACTGCTCCTTAGTTTTATATATTTGATTTAAATATTTAAATACATACACTCATTTATATATTTAAATATAGTTATCAAGGCGATGCATAGGCGAAGTCTTGACATCCCGTTGGTTTCGCATTGATTATTTGACCATCTTTCATCACCTTATCGCCTTGATAACTATGCATTTAAAACATATATGATCAATGATCCAACAGTAGTCCAGACAATTAGACGCTCAGGTTCTTCAATTTGAAGGTCCACGATCCTTCACTTGTGTACAGACCATAGGTTATTTGTCATGGAAACATGGATTGTGTCATAAGTCACAAGTGCTGTTCTCTTGTGCTAGTTATTGTAATTAAAGGACTGACAGGTATTGGTAAGATGTGTGGTTGAATAAGGGACTTAACTCAAAATTCTCATATGTGAGGATCGTTATTATCATTTTTAGGGGGTGAATATTAAATACATTAAAAGAAAAGGAAGGGAAATTGTAGCCCTGAAGGGAAAAAATTAAAAACCCTAAAAGGGTAACAATAGTCCAATAAGGACTTCAGGCGCGATGACAATAAGAAACAAAGGACACACTAACATGTCCAATACAACTCAAAAGCCGACATGGGCTTATAGACAAGATCAGGGAAGCCCATTACAAAGCAGAAATGATCATTAGTATCCTGACTGCAAGATGACCCACATTTCTACTTGTTAGAGCTGTGACTATTATTCCTTTGTTGTTCACTTTTGTTAGGTACTTCCTGAGGCTTAATCTCACCATATTTTCTATTTTTTAGGCATTGAGATATATTGCGCACCTATAGCAGATTCCAGGGATATATGGCAGGCATCCATGACCCATATTGCTCTTGAGGGAGGATGTTGTGTTCTATCTGAAAATCAGTTGTGCAAAAGGAAAGATTACCCTCCTCCACCAGAATACATGTTCGTAGGTACAAATGAAGATTTGTCACCTGATTCCATTCTTAATTGGATCTAATTATCAAAGAGAATGATGCAATTGGGCGATGCGTTTAGAAAAAAAAATATATACATATATATATATATATCTTTTGATTTGATGCCTTATTTGCTTTCAATAGGAAAATAGGTTTATTTTCAATCTTTAAATAGTGTTATTGTACCTAAATGGGAAATTGAATTGAATAAAATTGAAATAATGTGTTTTGAATTGGAAATGATGGCTCTAATGGGTGGTTTTTCTTCTTTCCCCTTTCTAATACCCCATCTTTGATCTCTAGACTTTCTCTTCTTTCTTCTTCTTTTCCCCTCTTGTTTATTCTTTCTTCCCTACCTGCTCTCAATATTTAACATGGTTTGCATTTTAGTGATTACTTAACATAGTTTGTGTGTGATAAAAAAAAATAATAATAATAAAATAAAAATAAAAATTCCAGCTGTACTTCAACTGATATATTATGTTGTTTAAGCATTTAAACACTTTATTCCGTCATCCGGAGAATTATGGCAATGGTGATGATGCTGCTCTGGAAGAGAGTGTAGGACTTAATTTCGAGACTTTCCTAATTTATTCTTCTAATATGAATCATTTCAAAGTGGAAAAAAAGACGAAATTTCAGAATTGCCCCTAGCTAGTTGGGTTCATTGGTCTGACTATCTTGAAATCAGTCCCAATTGCTTGATTAGGTGGGTTTTCATTGGAAACAAAAAAAAAAAAAAACTTATATTTGAAAGTGGTTTAAAAAAATCTTCATTTCATTTGCTTTTTTAGACCGGAGGTATTCAACTTTAGGCCAATTAAATCCTCCGGGGCTCGTACATGACCCTCACGCCAAGTACAAATTAGGAATTTTTGGGCCCTAGTGAGCCTCAGGCTAGTAACCTCAAAGAATTATGCAGTGGCTAAGTTTTGATCACAAGACCTTAATTTCATTTTATTTTACTTTGGGGAAAGGTTTTCTACACAATCAAAACCGTTGGATGAAGAATGAGGTCTACGGTGCACACCTCTCATCTCCATCCAAGTTATGTGGACAGTCGCCATGGTGAACAACCATGCACGCAATCTTTTGCCTTAACTCGCACAAGCCTACCCACCGTTACATTATTGGTCTGGGCTGATTTTGGCCCGGTCCAACTCGGCCCAATTAACCAGATGTGCAAACAGACCATTTTCCTTTTTGCCCAATCCCAAACATCCGGAAACGTCCATTGTCGGACATGAATTCCTCGAAGAACACCTGAATCGGAGATTGCTTCTCTTTACCATCACAAATTGAAGAAGAACAACTCACACACAATTGAATAGTCCATTGTTTAAGAATCCAACCGGAAATCTTATTTTTCTCCATTCACTTGATTTTTGAGTCGTTTGAACGCGGAAGTATAGCAGGTATTCTTTCCTTGAAAGCCTTCCATTTCCCTTTTCGAATCTCTTACTTTCCGTGGTAGACTTCTACATTTTTTTATTTTTCTAGGTCTTTTAGCATTTTTTCCCCCTTGATTGGACTTCTCTCTCTATCTCACCCTTAATTTGTTTCTCTGTATCATTTGTAGAACAGGTTCTGTTCTGTCTCCCCATCATCCTCTTTTCTGTTCAAAAAAATTTTTTTTTTCACTGAATGTATCCATTTCAAAGTTTTTGTTACCATTAAAGTTCCTGTATGGTTCACTGCTTTTGGAATCTTAGGAAAAATTTTCAGTTTTTCATAAAAAAAAAGTAACTTGCTGAATTCTACGCTGCATGTGATCTTTGGTACATTCATCCATTTTTTTTTTTCTCTTTACCATTTCATTAATTGATAAGATTTATGTGGAGGACCCAATGATCCAAACTATCTGAAAAGTTATACCTCTTTCCCCAGACTTTATATTAGATGATCTGCAGCAGAGACAAAGGCGAATTTTTTTTTAATTGTTTTCATGTTTGTATATGATAAATCATACCCAAAGGCTAAATCTGATTGAACTAGTAATAATTATTGAAGGATAATTGTTTTCATACCCAAAGCTGATTGAACAAGTAATTAAATGTTTATCCATCCACACCCCCCCCCCCCCCAAAATAATAATAATAATAATTTGTTGAAGAGAGAAATGAAAAAGAAACTGTATTTGATATATATGCCTATGCGAGCTAATATGGGAAGAGTAAATGTAGATGAACTTGTACCCAGAAAAGGAAAATTGAGACAAACAGAAATATATTTAAGTTTTAATGATTTATTAATAAATGATATATTCATGGATAATGGAAATTCATACATGGGTATTCATTTAAGAATATGATTAGCTAGAAATTTCTTATGATTATATGATATATGTGTGATACATGAGCTTATGGTATATTCTTGTTGATTAGTTGTGTACTTGATGTGATCAGTTGTGAAGAGCTGCGCCGATTCCCCTTTGCTATGTCAACATGTTAAGTTTCTCTCCCATCATGACATGCACGAGTAATATAGTCCGCCTTAGTGGGCATGCTGGAAGGCAAATGACTTCTCAAGTTTATGCCATGATCATCTCTGGGAACTTTTGCTCCCATGGACTAAGGCGTAACTGTCATTCATCTGGTTCTGCCTTCTCCAAATGGAGGAGAAATTGGCATCCATTAGCTGTTAAAAGCTCAGCAAATTCTATAGGACAGAAGATGACATACCTAGGAACTTCATCATCATGCCAAAACATTCGTTTAAGACTTTTGGTGCCAAAACAAGAGTGGACCAAGGTCGGGTGGTATTTTAGAGCCAAATCTCTGTTGCGAGGAGGTGCCTCTGCTGGGCTGATTTTTGGCTTGTTGGTTTGCTTTGCAAGTTTCAATCCGGTGTATGCTGCAGTGGCCAAAAGGAAAACGGATAACAAGGATGTTTGTGAGTCTTCCATGACCAGTTCACATGGAAAGAAAGTTTACACTGACTACTCCATCACAGGTGAGTAATATCTTCTTACCTTGGCTTTATCAGCGGTGGATTTATCTCTTGTTTGATGCAGGCATACCTGGAGATGGGAGATGTTTGTTCCGCTCAGTGGCACATGGTGCTTGTCTACGATCTAGTAAACCATCTCCTAGTGAGAGTCTTCAGAGAGAACTAGCAGATGAATTGCGAACCAGAGTATGTTTTCTATGTCCCGTACTATTAAATTTTTATAGAGGTGTTCTTTCGTTAAGTAATAAGTGGGTAGTTAGTGGATCACCATGTGAGGATGTAGTTAAATGACATGGTTCCAGCTGTTAGTACTGGAACTTACATAGGAAGGTGGCATTGTCAAATTGTTTCATGTTGTTTTGGGGTTAGCTATATTTAATATTGTTGACTCAAAACTTAACTGTATTCTATTAACAAAGGGGGAGAGGTGACTTAGATCAGTTAGATATGTACTGAACTAAGGGCCTTTTGCCCAACGGTACCTCAATATAGGCATTACCAACTCAGACAAGTAAGCGTTTGCTTAAATGTTAGGTGTTGCCACCAATTATAGCTCAGGCATGAAATGGTTTTAAACTTATGACCTATCAACAGTGAAAAACTTATCTAAGAAAGATGGTATCTTTTGAATGTTTGATGTTGCCACTGGTTGAGCCTTTTCTGATGACACATACAGTGTGCATTATAACCAAAAAAGAAAAAAGAAAAAAAATCAATCTAAAGCATATGCGCAATAGGTATTGTCACATGGGTGCAGGCTTAGGTGCCTAGGCAAATGCATTATTTGACATCACTAAGCCTGTGTTGTGTAGTGTAGCCTCTTTTGGAGTGCCTGGTTGCTTATGCATGCTTAGGAATTGCCTTGCCTTAACACTGGATGTAACTCCTTAGATACAGACTAATAAGCATTTTCTTAGACTTTTTGTCTTGACCTCAGGTGTGCCATTTTTTGGTGAGATCAGTGAGTAGATGTACAGGAGTGTTGAGCCATGGATATTACTCGTTTCCTATCATAGAAGTATTTTCACAACTGCTTGAGCTAATGTTGTCACTTATACAGGTTGCAGATGAGTTTGTCAAGAGACGAGAAGAGACAGAATGGTGAGTTTGCTGAATCCGATCTTTTCTTATTACTATGGTTACAGTTCTTCTTCCATAGCAGACTGGTTGCTCATATTATAATTTAATTATACCATTCTGGAGTCCGTCTATCTGACTCAGCCAGCCTCAGAAAATCCTGGAGATTGGCGGCTTTGAAATCTGATGCTTATCTTATGCAAAGGAGCTTGAAATTGAGTCACTTGTTCAAATTTATCCTTGGATGGGTATTTTTATTTGATCAAACCAAAAAATTTCACAGGTTTGTTGAGGGTGATTTTGACACCTATGTTTCGCAAATCAGGAAGCCATATGTTTGGGGGGGTGAACCTGAGTTGTTCATGGCCTCACATGTTCTCCAGTAAGTCTGCTACTTTCTTTCTTTTCCTTTTTTCAATCAAGTGCAAAGCTGCCCTGTTCCGTTAGCAGTTTGCAATTTGAAAATTTATAAATGTTTTGCGTTAGTGCAAAGCTGCTCTCTTTCAACCCCCATCTCATCCTATTGTGGGTGGGGATTCCATCACTTGCATTTAAATCCTAAATATTCATTGCAAATTCTACACTTAAAATTGGAAACAAAGGCGTGCAAAGGGAAAGTGGACCCTCTTTGAATAACCAGGGATCTCATAAGACCAGGTTCGGGTAGAGAAAATCCAACTCTTGACTCAAACCCGCTGCAGGTTACATTTATCTAAATCTGCCTTTGCTTCCTGTCAAATCTTATATCAGGACTGTCCCTGCATATAACCTTCTCTCTCTCTCTCTCTCTCTCTCTTTCTCTTCGCCAGGGGGGGGGGTGGGTTGGGTGTAATATCTAATTAATGGTTGAAAAAATAGATTTATTTGAAATAAAAAATAGATGTATTGTTACAAAGCTCTGGTCAACCTGAATGCATTCTAATCCACAACCTGGCCTAAAGCTTCTTTATAATAAGATACTTGAGGAATTGAATGTCATGAGAACTGATAGATGTGAGAATTGCAGGATGCCAATCACTGTCTACATGTATGATGAAGATGCTGGTGGCCTGATTGCCATTGCTGAGTATGGCCAAGAATATGGCAAGGAGGATCCAATTAGAGTCCTCTATCATGGTTTAGGCCATTATGATGCTTTACAGATTCCTGGGAAGAAGAATGGTAGATCAAGACTATAGCGTGTATAAGATTCGGCCAGGGGTGGGAGTTGGGGGAATAAGAAGTTATTTGTGTTATCTTCTTCAGTCACATTTGATTGGGTCAAAGAAGTGCCTAAAAGCTCCTTTCCCATCCGTCGTTTTATTTGAATTACTGCTAATATACCTTGTTAAGGACTGCAGCCCAAGTTTCTACTATGTGGCAGATCGGATGAGCCCAAATTTTGTGGATAGATAGATCTCAAGCTCCCCAGCCTATATAGTTTCTGCTGAAGCTGGAACAAAGTTCGACAGGTGGTAAAATAAAGCTCTGAAAATGTGAGGACTACAGGAAGGTGAATGGACGTATACCATCAACTAAAATGATACTAGGATGCATTCTGATTGAATTAGGTTATGAACTTCACATGCACTTGCAAGTTGCCCACTTTGAGTGGAGTGGGCTTCCTATTCAATACATGTATCATTATTTGCTAGAGTGAGAAGAGGTAGAATTTGATTGGGTAACTTATCTAATTCAAACATTTTTATAATTTTAATTAATCTCATTAACAATATTATAAAGAAATTAATACCATTGACTTCCTAAAGCAGTGGATGTTCACAATTCAATTCAATTCAATTTAGTTATGTATTAGTCGCTCACATAATGGATTACAGGACGGGTAGTTTAATTACAGCTAGACCCGGTTAATCGAGCATGCTTGCATAGAGATTCTATGTCATTGATTGGACTGACACACTTGTATCAAGAAGATGATCCATGATTACAAACTTCTTCTTTCCAACTTTGAGAGTGACATGGATCCGACCAACCAAGGAACGTAGTTCTGTAGGCGTATTCTATTCTGCCTCTTGCCTTTGGAGAGTTCATAACAAGTTCATCAAGCCTTTGAAACCGGACTCTTTCTTTGCTCTCGAGTCCATTCATATCCCGAAGTCGAACCACAAATTTGAATGATTTGGAATTCCTTTTCAATTCCATATATCAACTAATGAGGACAGACCTAGGGGGAAGAGATAAAAGCACCCTGCTTTTTCTCTCCGTCTCTTGGAAAAAAAAACTATGTTCTGTCCTTCACTCCAAGACATGTATAACCCTTTTCTAGGCTCACCCGACGGGGGACAAAGAGAGTATAGTCAGTCAAATGTAATTTTAGTGTTAGCAACCTCGATTCCTGACCATCTTTCTGTTTCAGGTATAAGAGAAAAAAAAAAAAAAAACTAAGGATATCTCCTGATAGTCTGTTTAGACAGTCGGTTTAGTTTAGGCGTTCATTTCAAGCTATACTTGTTCTTCTTGCTTTGTTAACGATATATAAGTAGGCAAATTCCATTTCCTTGTTGAGTGTATCTTTTGTTCATGATCAAACACCACGAATTTAAATACGGTGATATATAATCAAATAAAAATATCAATCATTGGTACACCAAACACAAGCGTCTATAGGTGACTTTTCAAGTCCGCCATCAAATCCCAGGGTTCAACCCTCGACAGGCGGTGGAAACTACCAAGCTCCTCCCCCTCCCCCCAATAGATAGCCCCTCACCCTAATTGTAAGTGGCTCCACTTCTGCAATCATGGTTCTAAATATCATGAGAAAAACAGACATATTTCACTAAATCAAAAATGTCCTAATCTTCTAAAAGAAGTCATAGTACGTTTTACTTCAGACACGTGAAATGCAACCCAACAAAAATATTTTACAAAAAAAAGGAGATTCTTTCACTTGTTTTGTGTATAACCAAATTTGAAAGTGATCTTCTTAATAAAAAATTTCTTGTTCGGGTTGATTACAAAGCGGCTAAAGATGTCCTTAAGAAATATGTTAAAAATCTGGCCTCCACACAAATCTTTATTCAATGGCAGTTGCTTCTTTCTGTTTTCAATTTTGATATTGAATTCATTAAAGGAGATACTAACAGTTTACCTGACTTTTTAACCCGAGAATTTCTGCAGGGCTCCTAAACAGAAGGCTATAATCCCTGCCTCTCCTAATAAAGAAGTTGCCTCCTCTTCTTTTAGGCAACTACAAGAAGCATCCACTCCTATTTCAATTCAGACTCCTTCAACAACCTTAAATAAGGCTGTTAATAATTCTCCTTTCATATAAACAATTTTTATCCCAGTCATTACCATTGAAAACATCCACCTTCGTCACACCCCATTAGAACTTGCATTCATTTACCTTCGTGACCATCTCCATCCATCTTCTGGCGATAAAACTCGTTATTTCTATGAAAAAATTCTTGAAGAAACTCAGAGTGTTCATATTCAGCACTCCTATTGAAGTTCTCATGTTAGAGCTTATTCGGAGCTCAATATATTAAACATCATAAGCGATCGTGAATGGAGACCTTCTTCCTCATTTAAACGAGAATTTCATGATGTCTCTGGCCTTAAACTAGGTCATATGATTATGCTAATTATGTTAAAGCTTGGAATATGGTATTTTTATATCAGAATGACCATGAAACCCATTCTTGATTCGTGAAGTTTCATCTTCAATGCACCTTATTAGGTGTTCCGAATTGGTTTTTACAATGGTTCTTCACCTGGGGACCACCTCCTTTGGAATATCTTTCTTCAGCTCTTCAGCAGTCTGTTACTAAATTTAAAAATTTTAATCAACCTTTGGACTCCCGGATTCTTTTCGTCCAATTCTTCATCTTATACGAAGTTCCCTGAATTCTTCAATGGAAGTATCAGTTGACTACTGATGATTTTGAAGAATGGAATTATGTTCTCCCATTAGAACTACATATTATAGTTAAATGGTGGGATAAATTCAACATTTCACTTTTAACTGGTTTGCGATTTGTGCCTAAAAAAGTCATTAGTTTCGATCTATCCCTTACATCACAACATCTTCAACACTGCTAGGTGTCGTCTTCCACATTTATCTGATGAACATATCCAAAAGTAAATTTTAACTGCTATTGGGTTTAATATTTAGCCTGACGACCCAGCCCCGTCATCATCCTCCTCTGCATCGACTCTACCTCTTTCGGATGACGGAAGCCAATTTGCTCAACGGCCTGACCTGTAAAATGAAAAAAAAAGAGGGGGGGGAGGAAAATGAGGTCTCATTGCACTTTGACCCAATGCCGTGTTAGTCAGACATGCCATTTTGATTATTACCAGATGTCAAGCATCCACATCTAGTGCCATTCGAGTCAGACTGACGTCTTGGCATGCATCATGCAGCACTATAAGCATATTATAGTGAGTGTCACGGGTGGACACTTTAATAATTTACCCTACTGAGACTCTTTTAGAAAACAGTGGGCCATCCCATGTGGAATGCCAAATAATCTCATTCGTGGCTTATTTTCAGTCGCCCAGCTGGACTACATGACAATTTAACTTTCGACTGAAGCTTATCAGCTTCCAACAATTGCTTCATCCCTTATTTGATATTCCCAATTTGTGATAAAAACACCTTATTTTTAGCTGTTCAAAGGTCACATCTATTTGGTTTGATGCATACACGATGCCAACTCCATCAAGGCCCATCAATGCATCTCTCAGCTAAATTCAAGAAATTCTTGGTGTCTGCTATCTATAAAAGGATGCTCCCTCTCTTTAGAAGGACACGAAGAAAATCTTAGCATTTTTCATTTTCATCCTCTGTGTGCTTGTGAGTAAAGTTTGTGTTTTCTCTTATTGGAATTTGCTTGTAAGAAAAGTAAGTAACGTTTGTGTTGAAATGTGAAAGTCTGTAATTAAAGACTATATATGTAAGTCTTGTTCTCTTTAAACTTATTATTTTTCATGTATTATGTTTGCTGTTATAAAGTATAAAAATCAGCTTGTTATACTAGAGAATCTGTTAGATATTTCTTCTGCTTATATTAAATTCTAGTTGTCCATTTACTCAAAAAATCTAGTTTACTTCTCTTAGCTTCTAAAAGAACAAACTGCCAATTTTTCAGAAATCAAAACTATAAAGAGGCAAATTCTTTGTATTCTAGCTTCCCTCGTAGGCTCGCAGCATAAAAGTTATCCTTCCTGATCCTTTATAGATCCTGGCCACAATTGGTATCAGAGCCAAGTTGAGAATTGTCGAAGTCGTAAAGACCATCTTTTGGTTGTGTTTTACCCTTGTCATATAGACCTTCACCCAAGTCGTATTGACCTACACCCAATTTGTACTCTACCGTATTGCCATGGATAGGCGTTTGAAGGCGAAATAGTATTGATAGTAGGTGGTATTGACAGAAGGATATATTGACTCAAACTTGTATTGACTCGAAACTCAAAATTATGGCTTCTTACTTTAGGACCAGTTCGAGAAGATCTTTCTCATCTAAGTTAAGCTCTACTGGAAGGACTTATGATCAAATCCATAATTCTGAAGAAGTGGTTTTCAGAAATTTGGAAGCTGCCATCAATAACTATATTATACCCATAATACCTGAATCTGAGGTATATTATAGAGGAACTTTTGCTTTCATAGTGATTATGTCATAAAAACAAGCGAAAGCAATCATACTCTTCTCTCTGATCAAGAACAAATCCAACTTCTGACAAGTTCTCAAATTCAGAGGTATAGATAATGTGGATTTAAGTTTATCTACATTGGATTAGTGTAAGTGGCATTAAAACCCTTAACACTTATAGGGTTAACCAGTGTTGTATTTGCTACTATACGTGATGTCGAATGCTTAATTTTAATGAATCTCTTATGGGTACCATTAAAACCAGTCTCTGTGAAGGACCGGTCTACTTTCAGTGTAGACCTAATCTTACTATGTCTTTAATAGATGCAAATATTCTTGATGGTACTGTTATTTCTTTAAAAACTTATGGATATCATATCACTCCGAGAATTCAAAATCTCGTTGTGATTTATCGTATCGATTATAAAGTAATAACTACTGTAGCTCCTAATGCTAAGGTTATAGACCCATGAGGGTAAACTGTGCTTTTCCAGGCTAATTCTAGCCAATCCCAAACTTTTGTGTCCCGGTGTATTAGATAGTCGGAAGTAAACCTTCCAGAATCTTGGACTTTAACCTCTGTGGCTCAAACCCAGCCACCTTTTAGGACAACTCCATCAAACATCACCCAACTCCCATCTGGTGATATCGAGATCACCTTTGACCGTGGACTCAATAATACTTGTAGATCTACTTCTTCTGTGATCTCTTCCTCCTCTGAGTTTTCTACATATCAAGCACCTGCACGTGCTTCAACATCTCGACCTCAGAGCGAGATATTTGATGGAATAGTCGACCTTCAGAGTACTAATTGTACACTGACACAGGTTAATCAACATGTTTATGATCCTCCTCAAAGGGAACCCTCTCGGGCTAATCAGCTACCTGTTGCTCTTAATGATACTGAAAATTGGTCTTCATCTCCAACACTCTTTGATATGCAAGCACCTATGGGAATACATATGCTTCATGTCACTGAAGAACCCAAATTTCAGATTAATAAACGATTCCTTATTCAAGAATACAAATCCACTAATAATGCTGAAAAACGACGGATCCTTGAAGAACACTATTCCGTTTTACAGTGGCAAGAGCTTCATGAGAAATGGGTTTCTCATATAGAAACCCATCAAATAAATCTCTCTTTCTTTCAGTGTTTAAAGATATACTTTATGGGCAAATCACCTAACCCTCCACGGGTGAATGAAATTAAGAAAGTATCAATCGCTTATGTGACTAAAGAGGGAACGAAAATTGAATCAATTCATCCTCCCCCTCAGACCTTAAAGATAGGAACCAATCAGATGGCAACTCCTCTAAAAACTTCTAGTTATACCTCCTCTCTGTTAACTGAGACTCATCTTAGTAAAATTGTTGAACAAAATAATTATACTAATTTGTGTCTGCAGTCCATAGGAAGCTAGATCGTATAGAGACAAATATAGATTCCTTAAAGGCTTCTATCCCATCTACTTCTTATGCTAAAACAGAGCATAACCAAAAGCTAATTCGACAGGCCCTTGCTTCTCAAATTAGAAGCAATCAATTCATCCTTTTTAAACTTCCTCATGTTTTGGATATCCCAACTCAAAAGATTGAGTCAACCATTGTTGATGAAATAATATCCTTCCTCAGTCAACTTCAAGTTTCAAAGGACAAAGAAAAACAAGTAATGACTCTTTCTCTACCTGATTCTTTTGATTTTGAGATTGAAACTGCTGAGAAAGAATTTCAGTCTATGCTATCTCAACAAACAACAATACCTGAGCCAATTCCTTGGCTTAATCGAGTAATGAGGAAAGCTCATAAGATTATGCCTATGGCACTAACAAACTATTATTATCCTCGGCCTTCTCCTGTTGATCTTCAATATGAAATGGAAGGCGAGCCTGCTATGTTTGACGGTACTTCAATTGTTGAATGGAATATTGATGGTTTATCTGAATATCAAATCGTCAATCTTCTAAAATAGATGCTTATGTATGCCACAACGGTAAAGCAGCATCAAACTACCGATTCGGCTATTGCTAAAATGATAGCAAATGGATTTTCTGGCCAACTTCGTCGTTGGTGGGATTTCTATTTATCCGAAGAAGTTCATAATTAAATTCTTAATGCTATCACCAATGTTTCGCATAATCAAACTGAACAACTCACTGATGGTACTTTTGCCTAATGAGTAATCTATGTTAATCAAGAAGATGCGGTAAACACTTTGTTTTACACTGTAACTCTCTATTTTGTTGGCCCAACTGAAATCCTAACTGATCGAACAAGAGAACAACTTATGAATTTTTTATGTCCTACACTATCTCATTATAGATGGTATAGAGATGTCTTATGTGCTTAAAATCTTTACTAGAGATGATTGCAACAATGTAATCTGAAAAAAAAAAAAAAAAAAAGTTTATCTCTGGTTTACCCCCTTTATTTACTCAAATTCGGTATAGGCTTAAAGCAAAGCATAATGGCACGATTCCCTTTGAGTAGTACACCTATGGGGAATTATCTATTGAAGTTTGTAATGAAGGTTTTCAACTATACACAGACCTTAAATTAATGAAACAATTGTCTAAAGAAAGACAAGCTGGATCTAGAGAACTAGGAGATTTTTGTGAGTAATTTGGTTACGAGAAGATTTGTCTTCCAAGCACTAAGAAAACTCATAAAAAACTCTCCAAGTTTTCTAAGCCTAAATATCAGGCTAAACAATATAGGTCTAAACCTAAGTGCTTCTTCAAGAAAAGCTTCTCAAAATCTCGTCCACGACTCTTTTCCTAATAACAAATCCCCAGTTTGTTACAAGTGTGGAAAAGTAGAACATTATCAAAACAAATGTCGAACTAAAGCAAGAATCAATGCCTTAGAGATTGATGATTTTTTAAAGCAAACTCTTAAAAAGGTCTTGCTCTATAGCTCGTCTGAGCCTGAGTCCGACACTGACTCTGACTCATATCGAGAAATTACTCAACTTGAATTCGACAGTGATTCATTTGAGTCTAAAAGCTAGACTCCCCACTATAGTTGTAATCCCTATCAAGCAATGCTTAAAGAAAATGGCTTAATGGTTCTTTCAACCAAATAATCATTTCTCTTAAAAGCAATTGACCAAGTTACCGATCCACAACTTAGGCCCAATTATTATATGAATACATTACCTTAGTAAAGGACAACACTTGGTCTTGCCCAGTTCCTGCCACACAGTCTACTGTGAAAGATTATAACTTTAAAACTATAATCAATCGGGTTAAAGCTAATTCTCAAGCCCGAGAACCCATTGTTCAGGAACTTCGGAGAGACCATAATGAAGTTAAAACTGAAGTTAAGAGTCTCAAGCAAAGAATTCAGACTCTTGAACTATATAATGAACACCAGTTGATTGAGTTAGACTTCAAAGAAGAAGCTTCCTTTAAGGATCTACTAGATGGCACATAATAATTGATATTGTTGTCAACTGAGAATTCAGCCTGAAACTATCGCCTTTATAGGCTCAAGCCAAATATAAACTATATTAATGAAGGGCTTGTACCTTCTCAATACTTTGAGAAGACCACTCAAAAACTAGTTACGACTGATGGATTTAGAATGTAGGTTGAGTACAAACTCCCATATGCCTCCATCTGTAATAATGGACACTGCCTAAAGACCTCTTTTAAAAATTTATATGCTCTTTAACCTCTGAAATCCAACAAAAGGGCATTCAACAAAAAATTGATGATCCTACATTTCAAGCTAGAGTTAAAAACTTTCAAGCTGCATATGGTCACTATCCCGTATGAAGATGATTTTTTCTAGAATTGAATTCATTAAAGCTCAGGCAGCTCAAATGCTTGATTCTTTAAGGGAAACTTGTCAGAAAAGATTTTTGAACTCCTTGCTAAAGGTCTTATCAAACCAAGTAAATCTTCTTGGAGTTGCACTTCATTTTATGTGAATAATAATGCTCAGATTGAACGTGGTGCACCCAGACTCGTAATCAATTATAAACCTTTAAATAAGGTTCTTAAATGGATACGATATCCTATCGTATTCTCTAAGTTCGATATGAAATCTGGGTACTGGCAAATTCAGATAACAGAAAAGGGTAGGTATAAGACAGCTTTTGTTGTCCCATTCGAACAATACAAATGGAATATCATGCCTTTTGGCCTTAAAAATGCTTCTTTGAATTTCAAAATATTATAAATCAAATCTTTAATTAATATTTATAATTTATAATTGTGTATATTGATGGTATTCTTATTTATTCCCACGAGTTCTCATATTAAGCATTCTACAACCTTTTTTTCTTTACAGGATTTAATTTTAATATATTTGCCCTCTCTAGTCTGGGAGGGCCTAATGGCCTATACCCAATTTTGTGTTTTCCTTATCTCTTTATCCAACCTGTTCTAGAATCCAAATCTCTCTCCATCCGGAATTTGGGCCACATGCCCTTTGCCCCTTGGCTTTTAAGTTTATAAAAAGCCGTAGTCCATTTTGCGGAGCTTACGATCTGATGTGACAACCACTGAAAGGTCACTGACGCGAAAAACTGCTTCCGCATCATCATCTGATGGTCTGGTGCTCCCCCTCCAATCCCAAGTCGTTGGCGCTGACCGTCGGCTGCTTCACAACTGGCGCTTCTTTGTTCGCCCTCGGCGCTTACCTCTCTTTCCTCAATATTGCGCCTCAACAGGCCCGCATCAAAGCTCGAAACGATTTCGTTAGAGAGCGTCTCAAGAAGAAATACGGCAAATAATCACAACCCATCTGTTACCGCAATCACAAAAGGCAAAAGGGGAACCATTGAAGCAAAAAAGCGAATGGCTTTAGTTCCAACTACTACTATACCAGATGGAGCCGTCTTCACCGAAGTCGATATGGGCGCGGACTCTGCTGCTCCCACTGTTCGTGCCACCGTCGTTCAAGCTTCGACCATCTTCTACGATACCCCTGCTACTATAGGTACTTCAGTGCTACTTTGCCCACCACATGGATGTCGAATTTCCCCTTCCCCAGTCAGTGGCTGAAAATTGTCAAACCAGTTGGGGGGAAAACAATGGATTTTGGTGGATTAATGATTTACTCAACAGGGTTGAGGCTTAGAGCTTATGTTTCATTTGTTATTTGCCCACCGTCTTGGATTGCCCAGCAGTGACAGACAAATCCATCTGTTTCTTTTCAATATCATTGACCCAGTTGGGAGAAACAGTGAATTCTAGTTGGTTACACAATTTCACGAAAAAGGTTAAGATTTTGAGAGTTTTCTTTACTTGCTCACCACTTTGAATGCTCTATCAGTGTATGACCATTCCATGTTTTGTTTTCTTTCATTATTAGTAACTCGGGGGGGAGGGGGGGAGCCATGAATCATAGAAGATTACTCGTTTTCTGTTGACATTTAAAGTTTATGTTCCTTGTTCTATGGCAGATAAGGCAGAGAGACTGATTGCTGATGCATCTGCATTGGGGTCGCAGTTGATTGTTTTTCCTGAGGCTTTTATTGGTGGTTATCCTCGTGGTTCAACCTTTGGTGTCACTATTGGTGCTCGTTCGCAATATCATGCAGCAGCCATAGACGTGCCAGGTGAATTTTCTTCCTTTTTATAGATTTGTGTGCAATATAGTCTGTACTCTGGAGCATTATTTGAAGCCTTTTAGGACTTGCTAGTTAGAGATTATCTTAGCTAGAATTGAGATGGAAGTCATAGAGGCCATCGATAGAATCTAATATACTTAGCTGTATTCTAGTCTGAAAGTTATTTGAATGCAGATAAAGGGTTTATATAAAAATTTTGAACGGCTAAATACATAGGTTAATTAAAATTAAAGTGAATCGGCGGCAAGAAAATGAACGGTGTGTGTCCGATGAAAACTGTATTTGCATCCTAATGATACATGCATGCGTCAATGGTAAATGCATACTATAATGCAGGAGTTTTTTTTCTTTCTTTTTTTTTTGGGGGGGGGGGTTGGGGGTGGGGAGAAAACATTCAATTAACAACCATCACGTCTAAAAAGGCAGATAATTAACTATGGTTAGTAATATTTATTTCTAAATGCTGCCTCCCTTCTGAGACTAAAGAATGATGGGAGTTTAACGTAAAAAGAGAGTGAGGTGTGGGGAATATAGAAATAAGTGAGCAGGATTCTTAACATAAGGAATTGTGTAACTTCTTAATGCAATGTTTAACTGAAGGTAATTATCAAAGGGCTTAAGGCTGCTTTGGCCAATGACATTGGAAGATGACTTATCCTTCTTGATAAGATAGCGTGACCTTTTCAGTCAGGCGTGCTCCCTTAAGGTGAGGTTGCTTTTCTTTTTCTTGGAGATTGAGGGCTGGAAAGGGGATGGGTAGGCAGTCCTTGTACTTAGCCTTATCCCATTATGGGATCAAGCTCACTGTTTGGTCTCCTCACATGATCACATCTGGCGACCACATTTTCAGAATCAATGGCTTGCCGTCATAAGTCCATGACCCCAGATCTGTAAAATTGTACAAAGGTATGATACGGCTAATCAATGGAGATTTGGTTGAAGATTGATGTTTTGATACTCAAGGTTACTATTGGGTGTGGAGGGGGTACTTTTGAATTTCAACTATGGGGGAGTTCAGGAAGTAAAAATATTCAAATGGAATGTGTTTGTGAGTTGAGGAGTGCGATTACTTATCAAAAGGGTGGGAAAAAAGCGGGGGAAATTAGCATGGAAGAGAAAAAGAGCTGTTTACACAGATTGAGGGTTCTTTTACTGAGGACTTTGGTCTTATCTCTTTGACTTATCTAACTGTTTAGAATTTGCTTTCTAAAACTTCTCAATTTTGTTACTTCTCAGAGTTTAGGACTTCATGAATCCTTTCGATAGCTTTTTTGAGTTGGAAAATTCTAGATGTGTCAAAAAGTATTAAATTGCTATGATTTTACCCCCGACTCTCTAAAGTAGACGAGCTTGATGATTTCTATGCCAAATAGGAAATCAACTATTTATCATTACATTCAGTGTAAGTCCCTATTCATTAGCAGATGTCTGTTCATATTTACTTGTTTTGAGATAAAAAGAGTAGTTTGATGTGGGATAATATATATCTGGTTTTGGCTTAACGTTGCTCTTTAACTAAATCTTCCTCCGTCAGTCTGATAAGGACTTATGGAGCGCATTCCAATGACACGAGCCGCTTAGTTTTCCTGTTTCTTTGGCATGGGGAGGCCTTCCTAGATGCATTCTAACATTTTACCGGTGATTAATCCATCGGCTGGGGGTCGATAAAGCATCAGTTGCTTTTCAGAACATTGTCTCATAAAATGGTGTTCTTCTACAACATGCTATGGTAGTGTATGATTCAGATTGTGGTTGAAAATCTCTTGCTTTGGGTTGGCTGCCTGTAATCGGACCTTCTAAACATATCTGTAGAGGTAATGTTAACATGGAAAAGCATCACTAATGCAGGCCCTACATCTGATGAATATGTGTATATTGTAATGTGTTTGTTACATTAAATTAACTTATCTTTACCTTCTTAAAATTTACCCTTATGTTGAATTTGTACAAACAGGACCTGAAGTTGATCGATTGGCAGCAATTGCTGGAAAGTATAAAGTTTATTTAGTGATGGGTGTAATAGAGAGAGAGGGATACACACTCTATTGCACTGTTCTGTTTTTCAATTCTCAAGGGCAATACCTTGGGAAACACCGGAAACTTATGCCAACAGCATTGGAACGCATAATATGGGGTTTTGGAGATGGATCAACAATTCCAGTATTTGAGACTTCAATTGGAAAGATAGGTGCCCTCATTTGCTGGGAGAATCGGATGCCTCTAGCGAGAACCGCAATGTATGGTAAAGGTAAACATATTAACATATAATGTTTTGATATGTTGAATTTCCTCTCATCCGTGTTTCTCTTATAAGAAATACTCAATGTCTTAGTAATATATATATATATATATATATAGAGCAACCTAGTGCATGAGGCTCCTACTACTGCATGGTTTGGGAGGGGCAAATGTATGCATCCTTACCTACTGCTTTGTAGGAGAGGCTGTTTCCAAGGTTTTAATAACAATAATATATATATATATATATAATACATTTTTTTTTTGGGGGGGGTGGAGGGGCATGATTTCATCCATTCCTAAAGTTGATGTATAATGTCTTAAATTGTGGATTGAGTCGACTTTGTGGCTAAACAGTATGATTGTACATCAGAGAAATCTTCTAGCTTGCATATACTATAATAATGGTACACATGGTGGTGGGAACTCACTATTTGGTTTCCCCTTTGGGTGATCTTATAGGTCAAGTTTGATACTCTTGGATGCTACATAAGATCCATCAATTTTTGCTGCATATAAAACATGGTTCTAAAAAACAAAACGGAATGGTCAGTATCGGCCGGATCGGAACGATGTCGGCCTTGACCGATCCTGACCTTTCCGATTTCGATCCACATGTATAGTCTAAGGGTAAAATTGTAATAAAAACTGATTTTTTATTTAAAAAAAAAAAAAGACGGTAGATCTGTCTGATACGGTTCGATCCAGACCAATCCGGAATAGTATCAGCCTTGACCGCTCCCGAGTTTTAGAACCTTGATATAAATATCTGTTTTAAATATATCAAGGCATCGCCTAGGAGAAGCCTTAACACCTTGTTGGTTTCGCCTTGATTATTTGATCATCCGCCATTGCCTTGTCGCCTTGATAACTATGCATTTAAAACAGATATGGTCAATGATCCAACAGAGGCCCAGACAATTAGATGCTCAGAGTTCTTCAATTTTAAGGTCCATGATCCTTCACTTGTGCACAGGTCATAATTTGTCTTGGAAACACGGATTCTATGTCATAACTCACAGGTACTGTTCTCTTGTGCTAGTTATTGTAATTAAAGGACTGACAAGTATTGGTAAGATGCGTGGTTGAATAAGAGACTTTACTCAAAATTCAATTTGAGATGAAGGATCTCTGTGATGATCATTATTATCTTTTTTTCGGTGAATATTAAATGCATTAAAAGAAGGGGGAGGGAAATTACAGTCCCAAAGGGAAAAAATTAAAAACCCTAAAAGTGTAACAAAAGCCCATTAAGGACTACATCTCAGGCCCAGATAGGCAACAAGAAACAAAGGACACACTAACATGTCCATTACAACTCAATAGCCAACATGGGCTTATAGACGAGATCAGGAAAGCCCATTACAAAGCAGAAAGGATCATTATTATCTTGACCGCAAGATGACCCACATTTCTGCTTGTTGGAACTGTGACTATTATTCCTTTGTTGTTCACTTTCGTTAGTTACTTTCTGATGCTTAATCTCACCATATTCTCTGTTTTTTTTAGGCATTGAGATATATTGCGCACCTACAGCAGATTCCAGGGATATATGGCAGGCATCCATGACCCATATTGCTCTTGAGGGAGGATGCTTTGTTCTATCTGCAAATCAGTTTTGCAGAAGGAAAGATTACCCTCCTCCACCAGAATACACGTTTGCAGGTACAAATGAAGAATTGTCACCCGATTCCATTGTTTGTGCTGGAGGCAGTGTCATTATTTCACCATCAGGGCAAGTCTTAGCTGGACCCAATTATGAAGGAGAGGCTCTCATCTCAGCTGATCTAGGTATTGTTTTCTAAACCCTGTTCTTAGGTGACTTAGACCCATATTAGGTATGCTTGTCTCTTTTAGCATTCCTCTATGAATTGGCAATGTGGCATTGATTTGATTCAAAATTTCACTGAACTGTCAAAATGACTGGCATGTCATTTGTTTGAGAAGGTGAAATAGACTCGAAATAAAATTTATGCATCATTGGGGTTTTAGGAGCAAGGCAATTTTCACCTGGTTAAAAGTTATAACTCTGTGCTGGACTGCCAGGTAGCCTGTTTGAATGTTGGGGTTGCTGGGATTTTGGGTTTGCTCCATGTGCTTGTCCTCTGAAAAGTTATGGTTTCCTACCTTTACGTTTTTCTTCTGGAAAGACAGATTCCATTATGTTCTCTTTTGGCTAAATTTCCACTTTTCGTGTGACCTTTTCTTTCAGTTTGCAACTCTGTAACATTAGTGAGTTTGGCTACTGCATGGATGAGTGTACTTGAGTAAGGAAATGAGAAACAGGAAAAACTATCTTCCCACCTTGCATTTCACATTGAACACTCTGTGGTGCCCAAATACTATCGTTGAGGTCCCTTCTAGGATAGCTCCTAGGTTGATGCCTCATAAACTAGTAAAATTTAATCATGGAGACTTTCACCAAATCATTGGAATGCAATTTGTGGAATCAGATGTTTATTTCTCATTGTTTCCTGTCTGGGGTCTGGGAACCTCTGCATGGTGCCTTTTGCAGTCCTGCAGTCCTGCAGTCCTGCTTGCTTTGTAATGGATAAAAGTTTTGCACGAGTGAACAATATATATACACACCTATCTGCCAGTCCTGCATTCAGTAGTTATTCAAGCAACTCGGTCGTATCTTGTAGTTCTTATCTTTGTAAGACTAATTTTGATATTGAAATGATCTGCAGATCTTGGAGAAATAGCACGGGCAAAGTTTGATTTCGATGTAGTTGGGCATTATGCTAGGCCGGAAGTATTGAGCTTGATGGTGAGGGACCACCCAACCACCCCTGTTTCTTTCACATCTGCATCGAAGGAAGCAGGACCACAGAAGCCATAACATATTCTTGGCATCATGGGCGACTCTATATACTCCATAATTGGGAAAGCTCTATCATATATATATATATATATATATATATTATTGAGAACTCAAGTAGTGTCATGGCTTCACCCCCATGGTGATGAATGCCAAAATTAATAAAGGTGTATTTAAGTCTGGTTTGTCATTGTTTGTGTTTGACATGATTAGAAACACCAAACCAATTTGATGGTGCATATTCTATGACATTCTGAAGGTCCTAATCTTTCTCCATTACCAAAAGAGATTTTATTATTTTGCCTTTGATATAACATTTATTGGTGTGTTTTCTGGGCTTTTCCCAAGCATTTTTTGCCGGATTCCTTGTGTATTCTCCTGGCTCCATTTGGTTGCAAAGGAAATGGAGAAAGGGAAACGAAGGGAAATATTTGCTATTTGAATGCACTTATTTTATTGGAAGTTAAATATGCTACATAGAAAATGCAAATATTTCCCTTCGTTTCCCTTTCCCCATTTCCTTTGCAACCAAACGGTGCCTTGGAAAACACCTTCTCTAGGGATTGAAATGGGTTGTTATCTTTTGTTAATATTCTGATTGGAGTTCAGAATCAGAATCATGTTTGGATACCCATAAGTTAACCAAATTTGGAAGCTGATTCTTCGAATTGGGACCAGAATTCAAAATCAGACTTCAGATCGATTCTGAGACTCTGGCGGGTTTTCTTAAGACTCTTTCTGGAATCTGAGAATCAGTTTCGACTTCGGTTCTATTCTCATATATTATAGAATTAGAATGCATAATAGCGTATGAAAGTAACATACAGATGTTATAACTAAGAAGTGGAGAAAGAAAAATGAAAGTTTATTAATTGAGCAACAGATGGGATTCTTGATTTCATAGAGGTATGGAGTTGTAATTTCTTGGGCTCCTGTGTTGTAGGAACCATGAGATCAAGTGGTGTTCTTTTTCGTATATTTTTGCGAGAACTATTGGTTGAAAAAGATCTTTTTAACTTCTTGCTTGTAGCCCTGTGATTGGTGATTGGTTTATGTCAATAATTTATTAAAAATTGATGTTTGGATTGAAAGTGTGTCTAACCCATAGTTAGCAAATTCGGATTCGGGAATTATTCGGAATAATTCGATTGATTAATTTAAGGATTCGGTCAAAAAAGCGAATATGACGTTTTGTTTTGTTTTTTTTTTTGTTTTTCTTTTTTGTTTTTTTTTTTGTTTTTTTTTTTCCCATTTTTTATTTTAAATATTGTTTAAGTGGACCAAATAATTCGGTTTAATTAGGTTCAGCCCGAATTATTCACGTTTTAAATTTAAATTAGTAAAATTCGCGTTTTTTACTGAATTTTATTTTTAATTCGGATTCGGTCCGAATTTTTTATTTAATTTGGAAAAATTCGATTCGGCAGAATAATTCGCGAATTATTCGGCCGAATTGCTAACACAGGTCTAACCCCCTCATTTATTTATTAAGGCTATGTTTGGTAATGGAAAGAAGAAAAGGAAAGAAAAAATCAAAATTTTTTGAATTTGACAAGAGAGATAGATAGATACATAAAAAACATTTTATGTAATCATTCTTTTTTATTTTATTGTTATTATTATAATTTTTTTTTGGTATTATTTTCTTTTCCTTTCTTGTTTACCAAACATAATTATTCGGCCAAATTGCTAACACAGGTCTAACCCCCTCATTTATTTATTAAGGCTATGTTTGGTAATGGAAAGAAGAAAAGGAAAGAAAAAATCAAAATTTTTTGAATTTGACAAGAGAGATAGATAGATACATAAAAAACATTTTATGTAATCATTCTTTTTTATTTTATTGTTATTATTATAATTTTTTTTTGGTATTATTTTCTTTTCCTTTCTTGTTTACCAAACATAATCTAAGAGAATTTAGTAAGTTTTTTTATTTTTTGTTAGTAAAATTTTAGTAAGTAAAAGATAGTAAACATAGCAACTAGCAAGGATTTGGTTCTCTGCTATTAGATCCGTTGATACAGATATGATATTGATTTTGTATCAAGTTGTATTTGTTTGAATCTGTCAATTTTTTATCTTTACTTTTAATTTTTTTTTTTTGAAAAAAAAGTTTTTTATAACAATTTTACCCATTTTCCAATATCAATACCCAATCCTAAATTGGTCCAATGTTTAAGATCAATCTCAGTCAATATCAGGGAATTTAATATCAATACCTAAAAGATAAATCCATGTAGGGATATCATATTTATTTATTTTTTTCGAGTATTATACTCGTCACATATTTGAATTCCAAAAAGAGATTTAAGACTTGCACCAAAAAAAAAAAAAAAAGAGATTAAGACAGGCCTTCTGTCAAACCCATCATGAGCTCCAATTTGAAATCAGGAGTATCTGTAACAGAGGTACATGAGTCCCCTTTATTTATTATTATTATTTTTTTACTTTGGTTATATGAACCCCAATCCAAAGTCAGGGTAAGGATGTAATTTAAAACCTAGCACAGCCTAGGGGTGTCAATTCGTGGCTCGACCCGACGAAACCGATCGGGACCGATCGTTTATAGACCAGCCCGGCCTAGACCGTTTATTAAACGTGTCGGGCTTGAGCCCTGCCTGTTTATAAATGATCAGTCTCGGTTTTGCTACTTGGACTGTCGGGTGCCCGATTGAGACCGACTGAATAATGCCCGACCGAGATCGGCCTATTGTGCATCGACTTGGCCCGACCCTTTAATGATTGTCGAATACCTATTTTACCCCCCAAATTAAAGAATAAAAACTAAAAAGTAAAGACATGTTCACATTTTAAATAATGGTTATATTTGGTATCATTTATTGATTTTATTGTCATTTTTTTGGGCTTGCATGAGTGGGCCAGAATATAATAGCACATTTTAAAGAGGACCCGTTTAAAAACCGGTTAAAGCCCGTTTAACATTAAACATGTTCGTAGCCCGGTTAAGGCCCGACTAAAGCCCGATTAAGGTAGCCCGATTATAGTCCGATCTATATATTCATTTTTATTTAATTTTTTTCTTGGTAAGAGATAAAGGTGATATATCTCAATCCAAATCCAACCTTGTTGAGCTTAGCTCGATTTTGTGATGGACATGGGTTGGCCTTAGTTGATCACAAGATGCTATTAGAGTGGATGTAGAATCGAAAAGATCATCATGGTTGATTCTAATCTAAATCAACCAATTTGACAAATCTAATTCCGATTTTTGAACTAGAATTAAAGTACATATAACGTTTCACATATTATGTTTGATGTATCTAAACCAATAACATTAAACTTGCTAATCATTTTTTTTCACCTTTAATATACATAAAAAAAAAAAAAAAATGTTAGATCAAACACCAAGAAACACGAATAAAGAGAGATAATAGATCCGTACGGCACAGAGATTTAACGAGGTTCACACACCAGGGTGGTGTGCTACGTCCTCGGGCGAAGAAGAAGATGATTCACTATGCAGAAGAAAGATTACACAAAAATTTCCATTCGGATCGCCACCAAAATATGTTTTTTCAACTAGATGGATTCAAACAATTGTTGTAACTACATGCTTTCCATTTGTCCTCCCCCTCCTAATCCGTTGACGTTATTTACTCCCTCTAATGGCATTGACGGGAGAAGGAGACATTGCAAGGAAGATGAGAGGTGGGAGATGGGCGAGGGACATGGGAGTGCAATGACGGTGGGTGAAAAGAATAGTAGAGGTGGGAGATGTGGGGCAGGACACAGGGGAGTGACGGGTGTAAAGAAGAAGAATAGTAGAGATTGAAAATGAGGACGGGACATGAGAGCGATGGCGGTAGGAAGTTGCAGATGGCAAGGATGAGAGTGGGACAAGAGTAAGTAGTTGTGGTGGGGATGAAGAATAGTATAGGTGGGAGATGAACAATGTTTTGGTTTATTGGTTTACAAGAAGGAGAAGTTCTCCTGGAGAACCGTGACGACAGATATATTTAGGTAAAAATTGAAACATTAAAAACCTACTAGATCAAACTTAGGATGTCTGAGTTTTCAGTTCATACCAAGTTCATTATTCACCAATTGCACTACCCGTTGGATTTGTCAAATATCTTGTAATTTTTTAAACTTTGAGTATCTTATGTGCCATATACTAATATCTTTATTGACTTAGTCCCACAGGTCCGTGTATACATTCAATCCCATTTTTTTTAAGAGTAATGCACTGGTCAAAATTTTCAGCAGTAGAAAAAAAAAACCTTGCTCACTTACATATCTATATTTAGGTTGTATTTGATAACGTTTTAAAAAAACGTTTTTGGAGTTTTGTTCCTACAGAATAAAGCATTTGGTGCATTTATAGTGTGTGTGTGTGTTTTTTTTAATAATGGAACAACAAAAGATAGTTCCGTCGTTTTAGTTTCGCTAAAAAAAAAAAACCATATTTTGACATAGAAACTAAACTTTCTACTTTTGACAAAAAACATCATTCTTGAAACATAAACATTACCAAATGCAGCCTTAGACACATGAGGTGAAAAAAAAAAAAAATTAATTATTCGATCCATGTGCTCTTATATGGCTTTCCATTGGTCTCTGCACTTGTACATTGGGCATGCAAGCGTACAAGGTTCTGTTGCCATTTTTTAATTCCAAAATTTTTATCACGTGTACATTTTATATGGTTGTTGATGGGAGATTAAGGGTCCATTTGATAACGTTTCTGTCGTTTCTGTTTCAAGAAAGAACAGAAACATAAATTTTCGTGTCTAGAAACAGAAACGGAATTGAAGGTGTTTGATAAATCATGTTTCTAGAAGTCGATAGTAATCAACGAAAGAATGACCACAAGTCGTTTCTAGAAATGACTACTTGTTTCGCCTGGGTCATTTCTTAAATCATAAATAAGTAGAAATTTCAATTTCAATTTTTGAAAACAAGTGAAACGAAACAATTTTATTAAACGTTTTTTGTTCATAAACGTGTTTCTTGAAATATTTATCTAGAAACACAGTGGAAACACATTTCTTGAAACGTTATCAAATAGGCTTAAATGGGCCCAGCTCTGCGGATCATGGGGCTCAATCTAAAAGTCAAAGTATCTGTCACGTGGATTCAATCCATGTGCTTTGTGACGTGGGTCCCACATGTGTACATTCACTTGATCACTATCCCGTTGACGCAATTTAATATTTGCCAAATTATTTGAATTCCAAAAATTTTACCCTCGTTAATGCAATTTAATAACATATTTCCCTTCAAGTAGATGCTCTTACGTTATTTACCAGATCATAACCCTAACTTTCATTAAAATACCACATGTGCCCTCGTGAGTGGAAACTGAAAAGTAGAAAAGTGACCTGCGGAGGATGCAACGACACTCTAGCTTTTATCATCTTTCTTCTGGCAAACGATCCGCAGGCTTTTCTAGGGAAAATACAAACCAGACAAAAACAAAATTACAATAATACACCTATTACGAATGAATTATTTTTCCTTAATTACCCCTATAATAATGAGCTGGAACCGTAGACTTGAAGCATTTTCTAGGGTATTTAGGTAAACAAACCACTGAGATGAGGAAAAATTTTTGAGGGTATTGTTGTCCTATTATTCAAATCGCATCGTCCACCTCGAAAGAGTCATCCACCGTTGTCTATAGCTTAGGTTCCCCAAAGCTTCACTTTCTTCTTCACCCCTTTCTCTCCTCTTTTTTCTTTGCTTTCTCGCCCTCTGCAACTCCTTAATGGCAAATATGTAGTGCAAGAGAGCAATACCGGAAAAAAAAAAGAAGCTAATGGAGTTTTTTCTGCTGGGTTACTTTCCTCTGCTTCTTCTGTTACCCTCTTCCCTGGTGTCCTCTTTGAACTCCGATGGTCTTTCACTCCTAGCGCTCAAAGCAGCTATCTCTACTGACCCAAATCGATTTCTTCATACCTGGTCGGAAGATGACCGAGACCCATGTCAGTGGGATGGAATCACTTGCACTCACGGCCGAGTTACCGAAATCTACCTTCCCAACAAAGGTTTCAATGGCTACATTCCCTCAGAACTCGGCGCACTCGTCTCTCTTCGCATTCTCTCCCTCTCTCACAACAATTTCACCAAACCTATCCCTTCTAGGCTCTTCAATGCTACCTCTATTGTTTCTCTCGACCTCTCTCACAATTCCCTCACTGGTCATATCCCAGACCAGATCAAATCACTTAAACACCTGATTCATTTGGATCTCTCTTCAAATCTCTTGAATGGATCTCTTCCAGATTGTCTCAGTGACCTCCATGAGCTCTCCGGAACTCTAAATCTCTCCTACAACTATTTTTCCGGCGAGGTTCCTGCGTCGTACGGAGGTTTCCCCGTCGCCGTAAACTTAGATCTCCGGCACAATAATCTTTCCGGCAAAATCCCTCAGGTGGGTTCTCTTTTGAATCAAGGCCCAACATCTTTCATTGGGAACCCTAGTCTCTGTGGATTCCCGTTACGAACTGCTTGCCCAGAAGCTGGAAACCCTACTCTTACCATAAACCCAACAAACCCTAGAAATATAAACCCTGATTTCTCTAATGGAGGATTTCCTCGACAACCAAGCTCGAAACCCAGAGGTAGCTCAATGGTTGTTCCGATAATCTCAGGGGTTTCTTTCATTGTTGGTGCGGTTTCGGTTTCGATGTGGGTGTTTCGGAAAAAATGCAGGTCCGTGGAGGGTAAATTGGGAAAAGAGATTTCGGATATGGAAGGTGAGGATGATGGGCAAAAGGGGAAGTTCGTGGTAGTGGAGGAAGAGGGGTTTGGGTTGGAATTAGAAGATTTGTTGAGGGCATCTGCCTATGTGGCAGGGAAGAGCCGGAGTGGGATTATGTACAAAGTGGTGGTGGGTAGAGGATCCGGTGGTTCTGCGGCGGCGGTGGTGGCGGTCCGGCGACTGAGCGAAGCCGGCGGGGTTTTAAGGCTGAAAGATTTTGAAACAGAGGTGGAAGCAATCTGTAGGGTCCGCCACCCGAACATCGTGCGGCTGAGAGCTTACTATTATGCGTTTGATGAAAAGCTTCTGATATCTGATTTTATCCCCAATGGTAGTTTGTACTCTGCGTTGCACGGTAAACTCTTCTCTGCTCTGTCTTTGCCTTTGTCTTTGCATTTGCGTTGTCTTTATTGTTTGGTGGTTGAATGGATGAAAACCCAGTCAGAAATATGAATTGAAAATAATGCTCCAGGTTTGTTGTTAGTGGGTATCATTGTATATGAATGTGACTGCTCCTGGATTCCTGATCCAGTGCTCTGAAACCCTTATAATTGTTTTCATTTACTGGGTTGGTTGTTAGTGGGTATGCATTGTTTATGAATGTGATTGCTCCTGATAAACTCTGCAACTCTTTCAGGTTTTCTTTTATTGTTTTCATTAACTGGGTTTGTTGTTAGTGGGTACCCCTTGTATATGAATATGAGTGCTCCTGATTCAGTGATGTCTGACCCTTTGTTGGACATTTTCTTGCTCTGTTTCTTCAGTGCTCTTGATTCAGTGATCTCTGATCCTCTTTTTGGCGTTTCCTTGCTCTGTTTCTTTAGTGCTCTTGAGTCAGTGATGTCTGATTCTCTTTTTGGCGTTTCCTTGCTCTGTTTCTTCTGTTCCTTGGCCATGTTACTTGATTGTTGGAACTTGTAAACAATGTTGTATTGTAATTTCTTTAATGGGGTATATACTGGAGAGGGAAATATGTACAAGGACTCTGGATATTGTGGTTTTCTTGATCTCTCACTCTAGTATATACTGACATGATTTTAGAGGTGGGGGAGTGTTTTTTACATCTTTTCCAGACCCAAGGGGTAGCACAGTTGGTGTGCAACGAAACTTGGTACGAGCCATAAACTCGGACATCCTAAGTTTGACTCCCACTAGGCACACCGTCGACCACTCACACGGGGATGTTTAGTACTCTTCATTGTTTTCAGTGAAAGTTGAATGTTTCTCATTCAACCCCAGTATGACCCGGTCCATGCGGTTGTGGGTCAGTATGGGCCCGCGGGACTAAGGCCTGGATACCCGTCAGTAGAAAATAGTTAATTTTTCTTCCATTTGGCATTTTCATGGTTGGAAATGACTGATAAGAACATTTAACATGATTCGTTGTGGGAGCTGAGAGTAACAATGGTCAAGATACCATCACTATTTTGGTTAAACAGCGTCTTGAATTTTGAAATAGAAGTTGTTTTCCAACTCCATATAGTGTATCTGTGAAATATTCTCAACCCCTCCCCCCCTCTCTCTAATCCTTTATGCAGTTTTGTATATGATTTCACTAAATATTTTGCGATGAGACACGTAACCTATGTGTAATTAAAATTGTATTTCTGCAGTCATTTCTGTCATTATATTGTATCTCATTTAAGTTTTTTTTTACCTGGTTTTCCTAAAGGATGTTAAGGAAAGAGTCTCTAATGGGCACCAAGGTGCTGAAATTTTGTGGACTAGTAGATCCTAAGGGCCCGTTCGCATGCCAAATCTCAAACCATTCTGAGTTTGCCAAGTGGTAAAACAAGGAATTGAAATATCTTGGACTACCACAAAGGTGCATGAATATACGCAGGAAATGATGGCATCAGATAGGAGGCTAAATAATTGAAATTGAACCTGAAATTTCACACGTGGTCTCTTCAGGCCATTCCCTAGATATCCAACAGTCGGATTTTCCGCATAACTCCTCTTCCATATGTCTAAACTAGGTGTGCTTGATAAGGAGTTTCATTCCTAGATAGCTGTGGGAAAACTTTTCTACTAAGCTTTTTTCTGGTTGTATTTTGTAGGTGGGCCTTCAAATCTGTTGCCACCTTTATCATGGACTGCACGGTTGAAGATTGCACAAGGGGCTGCGAGGGGTCTTATGTGTATTCATGAGTGCAGCACTAGGAAATATGTTCATGGGAGCATAAAATCGTCAAAGATCCTTCTCGACAATGATCTCCAGCCATATATCTCTGGCTTTGGCCTCAACCGTCTTGTCTCAGGCAGTTATAAATCTACTGAAATAGCATCTAAGAAGCAAGGCTCAACCCAAATCACCGTAACTTCTGGGCTCGGGTTGAAAAGTTCAGTGGGTAATTCTGCCGGTTATATTGCACCAGAGGCAAGAGTCCCTGGCTTCAAGTTGACACAGAAGTGTGATGTCTACTCCTTTGGCATTGTGCTTTTGGAGGTCTTAACCGGCCAACTACCAGATACTGGGCCAGAAAACTATGGAAAGGGATTAGAGAGTTATGTGAGGAAGGTGTTTCGGGACAAACGGCCCTTGTCTGAGGTCGTAGATCAGGCGCTTCTGCAAGAGGTTCAGGCGAAGAGACAAGTCCTTGCAGCATTTCATGTAGCACTCAGCTGTACAGAATTCAACCAGGATTTGAGGCCTAGGATGAGAGTTGTTTCTGAGAGTCTTGATCGTATTGGATGTCATTGAATGCTGAAACTTTTCAGTTCTTCTCTTTGACTTAGATGTGGAATTTGGCCAAGAGGAAATGGTTGGATGATTTGTTAATAGTTATGGTTTCCTGAGGCTTTTCTGTTTTGAATGTCACTGAATCCTTCTCCTTCAGCTTCATTCATGGAGGGTTTATTTCTGATTAAACTTTATTGGAAATTTATAATTCATAATGGGTGTGGGGATCCTACTGAGGCTAAGCTGAATGCCGCTTTGTTACAAATTGGATTTGGATTGTCTTCAAAAATTGATTTTTCGAATATGGATTTCCTCAAAAGGATAACACGAATTGAATACGGACTTTTGACTATCGATTGATAAGACTTTCATGAGAGGTTGATTTATTAAAACAAAAACCATACGTACAATTTAAAAAACAGCCAATTTGATAATCCATTTATGCAAAATGAAATGGTCCGATCAATTTGATAGAAATATTTACTTTAATCCGACCAAGCCTTGACCATAAATTCCAATGTTTTTTAGACTCATCGACTGCATTTTAGTTAGCGATGTAAATAGATACTTCAGCACTCTTTGTCGGTGGCATTGGGCTGACCAATGAAGATGCATTCTTTTCTTATAAAAAAAAAAATTAATAATAATAATAAATAAATAAATTCACCAGGCTACTTGATCATAGGCCATGCCTATGGATTCCCATGGACTTTAGCCCCGACGTATTATATATGGAATAAAAAAAAAAAAAAATCATTTAAACGTACCACCTGAAATGATGATGTGGTAATTTTAATATTGGATAAATAATACATAGGTTGAATAAATAATGTGGCAAATTTTAATTTTTTTTGCTTCAATAAAATGCCTTTTCATATATTGGCATTTGTCCAATGTATGTTGATGCATACCTATGGTAATCATTCTTTTTTTTTTGGTAAAGAATACCTATGCTACCCTGACTATTACTATTTTCTCTCATAATCCTAGAACCTCAAACCTATTTTGCAACAATCGACAAATTCTAATTCATCTAAAATTTTAAGGGCAAGAGAGTGTTACCTGCTTGCAGGGCCATTGTGCCAGCAACACAGATCAATGTGAATATGCACAGAGGCATCTTCATTGTATGGGGCGGGGGCAAAGCAATCTTTTTGTGCCCTCTTTATGTTAATACACACAAGCCAAGTAGGTAGTTTTTTTTTTCCCCATAGTTTAATTTAGTAAGAAACCTTAGACTTTATCCATTCACAAAGTTGGGAGCCTATCTAATTTGCCATGTGGCAAATATTTATGCTGATAATTTTAAAAGGTTTTATCCATTATATGTACATTATAATATATATATTTTTTGATAAAATATATGTACGTCATAATACATATAGCACATATGTAATTACTCAAAAATCCTCATTTATGTGTCAATTTCTCTCCTTCTCTAATAATGAAAAAAAAAAATTTTTTTTTTGGGTCAAATTACCTTGTAAAGGATAGAAATATCATTTCATAGAGATGGAGATGAGAGATAAACACATGAAAGTAGATGGCTATCGACAAATGCATCATGTTTTTCCTACTTCTTGTTGTTTGTGGTGTGACAACCATCATTGTCGTGAAGGTATTTTTCCAAGAGCAAAAGCAATGAATTTATGTATTTAGAATCCTATTCCATTCCATGATTCTAAATAAAAGATGTATTTGCTAAAATTTTGTATCATGCATATTTTTCCACATACAAATGAAAATCTGAGAAAGAACCAAGCTCTGTATGAAGCATGTGCATCTTCATAAGATGTTCAAAGAAAGGAAGTCCTGTGGTGTTTATATCATGTGCAATTCCTTTACTTGTATACGTTTGCTTCACTTTCTTGTAACTAAAAAAAAAAAAAAAAAATTATTTAGTGTGGCATGGAGATTCTTCCCCACACTGGCATCGTAGCCAACCCTCGCCCTTACTTTTTAAACAAACTGGGCCAAATGCCTGCACTATTACTGTATCATATCTTTTTCTTTGGTTGAATATTACCGTATCATATCGCCAACGGGCAACCGTGAATCGGTGTCCGGTGATTGGCGCCGAGACAGAAAATATTGGCTTCCCTAAATTCAGACTCTGTCTGCAAGACCCAGAGGGAGAGAGAGAGAGAGAGAATGGATTCAAGTGGACTGAGAACCCTAAATTTCGTATCGCCAATCCATTTTCGCTCAAGAGCTTCTTTCATCTATCCCTTATTATTTGCAGAAGTCAGGAAAAAGCGTTACATCTCGCTCTCCTCTTCTCCACGGCTCACACGTCACCGTTGTTCAAGTAAGCCCACTCTCTCTCTCTGGCTCTCCCATCTTTAGATTTCCTGTAATTGTCTTTAAAAAAAAAAAAAAAGATTGAAAATTGGGGCTAAGACTTGGATGAGTCTCCACTGAAATCAATGCGTTTTGAAGTTTTTTCGTTTCTTCGATTTGTAATAGCTGTTGTTTATCTGATGTGTATCCACATTTGTTTCACGAAGTGGCAATAAGCAATGGTGTGAGCTCTCTGCCTGAGGGCTCTGGCGAGGCAGTCGGCGAAGTATTGCGAGATAGACTTCTCCAAGTGGTATTGGTTTCCCCTCAGGTATCTCTTCCTCACTGGATTTTATTTCTATTTGACATTTTCAAGCAAGATTTTACTCTTTGTTTCGGAGAAGAATATGTCCACTCCACTTCACTCCCCCAAACCCCAAGTCCCACCCCATTTGTTTTGAGGTCATATGTTTGATGAAATGTAGTTGTTTCCCATTGACGCTGAGAATGGACGCAAATTCAATAAACAAAGCAAGGGTTGCTCAACATAAAAGTAAACATGATCAAGAAATGAATTGGGTTTCCTAAAAATTAACTCGTGTTTTACTTTTTGGTAATCTACAAGTCATAACTTACTCGCCTAATTAACATGTTCTTGTAAAAATTTAAGGATCTACATGTTTCTGTAAAAGATCCATAAAAAATCTACATATATGAAGTTTCATGGGATTAATTTATTGAAATGTGCTTGTTATACTGTTTGGTATATGTTTTGGTGCATCAAACTAAGTGACCATAGTTTGAATTGGCTCTACTGATTTATTGGGAGAACGAACTGCTAAACTGGATAATAATTTATAAAACTAGATTAAAGGAACGACAAATAGCTGTTCTGTCTTCCTAGTGTCGTTCCAAATAAAAAAAAAGGAGCTATTTGGGGGATTTTAGGGAAAGCATTCCCGATAAACTTGTTTTCCGCTCTAGCTCTTCATTTTCACAATTTCGCTCAGCGTACATTATGACCCTCCCCAGACCCTGTAGTGGTGGGAGCCTTGTAGTCTAAAATCTGTATATCTTTCTTCTATTGGAGTTAAGGTTGTAGTGGTTTCAGGTTTCAAAAAAGCCTGGTCAACCCGAACCAGCCCTAGCCCGCTCTGAGCCCGAACAGGGCTTGGGCTAAGATTTCAGCCCATAGGGTGGGTTAAGCTTGACATTTTCAGGCCCAAGGCAGGGTTGGGTTGGGCCTGGGTTGAGGTCTCAACCTAACCTAACCCAACCCAACCCAACCCAGCCCAGCCATGTTTGTTAAGTATATAATCATACAAATATACTAATAATTATTAATGGGTATTTATGGAAAAAGGTCTTTCGTTTTCCACAATCACCTATTTAAACTCAGTCAATTGTTTGCAGTAACTAGCCAACTAAACTAGATATGTAGTTGTAAAAGTTCATGGCTCATGGGCAGAATTCAAAGATTATTTCAGTATAATTAAAAATAAGAGCTAGAATAAGAAATAAGCTTCAAGATTTTATAAAGAAGTCAATTCTTGGTCCATGGTTTTGATTTTTTATGTAGTTGGTGCCACAAATGGGAAAATTTTGATTCCTAGAAGTGTGTTGCGGGGGAAAGAGAGAGACCGCAATCTTTGAGCTTCTGGTTGAATAGTTAGTTGTGATATACCATTTATTTTCTTCAGTGAGTGAGGCATATTTTATTGGTTTCTCTCCATGTCTAGATGCTCTCAATCGTTCAATGCCCATCACACCTCACCACTCATTGTAGAGGATGTGGACTCATGAAAAAGATATTCATGAATGGTTTAGATGAATTAATTGACGGATTAAATTATTCTATTAGGATAATTAAACTTGGAATCAGAAGCCGGTTCAAACCCCGGTTCCAACCCACTACGAATCGGCCGTAATCAATAAGGTGCCGTTTGATAACACTCTGGGAGAATGTTTCTGGTGTTCTTCTATTCTGCGGGAATGCAAATAAACAGAAATATGTTTGGCACGTCCGGTTCATTTTTGTATTCCCCCGGAATGAACCAATGAAAAAGAATGAGTAAAGAATACATTGCAAGAGTACCAAAAAGTTGCTTTTCTATTCTTTTAGAAACTTAAAAGAACACAATTATTCAAAACCCCCAATCCCTTTTCTCCATCTCACGATTAAAAACCCCCAATCCCTTTTCTAATGTCCTAAGGAAAACCTATTGCAGGTTTTCACTCTCTCGATCGCCGCTGCCCTCTCTCTCGGTCGCCGCTGCCCTCTCTCTCCTTCGCCGCTGCCCTCTCTCTCGGTCGCCGCTGGCCTCTCTCTCTCTCTCTCTCGGTCGCAGGTAAGTCGCCGATGCCCTCTCTCTCCTTCGCCGCTTCCCTGCAAATGAAATCTTTGAGCATAAGTGATTTTATTGTGTTAGCTACTTTCAGCAAATAAAATCTTTGAGCATAAGTGATTTTATTGTGTTAGCTTTGAGCATAAGTGATTTTGGAGGGTTAGAGCAGAGATTCGATAGAAATTTACTACTGTTCTGATTACCTAAAAAAAAAAAAGAAGAAAGAAGAAGAAGAAGAAAAAAGAAAATAGAGGAATGTGAACCTAATGCCCTTGCTGTGGTTGCTTTAAATTTTAACAGAAAAAGTCGGAATCGCCATTATCGAAGTTGATTGCGTCGCTGAAAGGGTCCTAGTGGAAGCTAAGCCTCTCCTTCGATCTTCCCTTCACTTGCCTTCGAATCTCTGCTCTAACCCTCCAAAATAAACTCCTGAACATTCTCTTCCCGGAATCAAGCACAAACATTAGATCACAATAACCCCCATACCAATCGCCATTTTCCTAAACCAAACCAAACCAAACACACAGAAACAAAAGAAGAAATAGGGAGATAGATAGAGAAAGAGAAACCTCAGAAAGCAGAAGCAAAGCGAGAAGGTTCGTAAGAAAGAAGGATTGGATGGGTAAAGAGAAGCATCGGGTATGGGTTAGCAGTGAAGATGGGTGATTTTTTCCGAGAAAAGGATGACAGCCGTTGGATGATTTATGTACATGTGTTAAACGCTCAGGTAGACCTGCCAAGACATAGGGCGATTGAATAAAAGGAGAGGAGCCGGATTGGAAAAAGAACCAGATGCTCTCCCCTACAAGGAAGAGCCCTAATGGTTGGCAGCCAATAATTTTGAGCTCAAACACATGGGAAACGAAATGATCAGTTCAGCCCATGGTTTCAAGTATCGGTCTGGGATCGGTGGTATCGATTGAGATCGATCCCTGATCCCTGATCGATCTGAATAATTTTATTTTATGGGTAAAATAATTAAAAATTAGTACTTTTTATAAAAAGTAGGGGCAAAATAGACCGATACTTACCGATTCAATCTATTCCGAATTGATATATGCAAAGACCGATAATGATATCAATACCGTCCCCTAAATCCTTGGTCCACCCCTATTGAAATAAAAAATGATTATTTTTTCTTTTTTCGTAAGAACAGAGAAATGACTCTTATGTAGATGTTTACTCAACACAACCCTAAAACGATGTTCAAAATAATAAGAAAATAAGAGCAATTAATCACATAATACACACAAATTAATCACCCCTTGTTCGTTACTGCAAATGAAGTTCTTGAGCATGATGTAAACAAATACCTTGCCAAAAGACATGTATTTCTTTTTTAAGGCTATAATGAGATGTGTTTCTAATTTTAGAGTAATGGCATCCACTTCGAGAGCTAATAACGAGGCAGCAAAATGGACTCAAAGCGAACAAGATTATCTCTTGAAATTAATGGTTGAACAAGTGAAAGTTGGTCATAAGAGTTCTAGCACTTTCAATAAAGGTGGGTGGAACAATATCAAGAAGGGGCTTGAGGAAAAATTTAATCGGTCATTTACGATGGTTCAATTAAGGAATAAGATGAATAAAATGTGATCCGATTACAGCGCTTTCAAGAGACTACTGGATACTACAGGTTTTGGTTGGAATTCCGTGACGAGGACCTGTACAGTTGAAGATGACAGTGTTTGGGATGTACACATCAAGGTATACTGTACTTTTATATGATTTTTTTAATATTCGGTGTAATTTTATCTAATAGTTAGTTTGTAAAATTTTCAGGCAAATCGTGATTGGTCAAAGTTTAGGAGGAATGGGCTACCACATTGGCCTGAACTATGTATAATTTTTGGGGATTCATATGCTAGTGGGATAGGCGGATTCGGGAATGAATCTGATTTTAGGTTTGAAGAGGAATCGAGAGGTGTTGATGATGAGGTGGATGCAGATGTATATGTAACTCCAACTACTCCATTGGCTAATACCTTGCCAACAAGTTATTATGAAAGCCAAGATCCAGGAACTGATCGTCCTAGAGTCAACATAAGACTTGATAGGACACCTACAAGATATAGGAAGAAGAGTAGGACAACTGGTATTGAACGCGCCATACAGACCCTAGCCGAGTCAGTAGCAAACAAGAATACTTCAATCCCTAGCTCAACTCCAATGGGTCTCACTCCAAATACCACAGATTTCAGCACTTCTACTTGTGTTAGATTATTGGAAACTATGAATGATATCCCAAGAGAGTTGCATATTAAGGCGTGCAAGAGGATATTGGTGGATCGGGAATGGAGAGAATTATTCATTACTCTCAAGGATGAAACGAAACAATTGGCTTTTGATGTGTTAGATTGATGGATGATAATCTAACATTTTTTTTTTAATATGGATGATTGTAATGAAATACATTTAAGACCTTTTGTAGTATGATCGATATATTTTGTTAGGTACACTTGATGTAAAAGTGTAATATGGATATTTACACTTTATGCTACTTTTCTAAATATGCCAGTTAAATTTTACTATTATTGTAGCAATGATTCTGTTGGATGCCTTTTTGTTTTAAATACTTATTACATCATCTGATAATTATGCATGTTGGATGATTATAGTTTTATAGATCTTTTGGAAAATTCGTATTAGGGGATAAACATTTGTATGATATTAACAAGTTTAAAATTTGTATGAATCAGTTATGGCAAATGTCGATAATACCTTGCCAATAATCTCCTCTACTGACGACGATGTAGAAGAATTGATTCTCGCAACATTGCTGATAGTACAATATCATTATTCCAGCGATTTATACAATAGAGAACCACGCAGGGATAGTGCATTCACAGGGGCAGCATGGGTACATGAGGTATTGCATGGGCATGCAAACCGCTGTTACGAAGAATTTGGCATGGAATGACATGTATTTTTAAATTTATGCCTACTAATGAGACATCGTGGTTGGTTACAAGACAGTCGCAAAATTAGGGTAGATGAGCAATTGGCAATGTTCATGTTCAGAATAACAGGTGTAGGTCCTACTAATAGAGCAGTTGAGGAGAGATTCCAACATTCAGGACAAGCTGTTAGCTATTACTTTGGCAAAGTATTACAAGGGGTGCTTAAGCTTTCTAAGGAGTATATCAAAGCCCCATCGTTTGATGAGATTCCTATGGAAATAATTGCAAACAACAAATGGTGGCCATATTTTAAGGTAAATTGGCAATTTTCTTTCTAATAAGTTTACATCATTTTTTAACTTATGATCGTTTTTTGTTTCACATAATAGTGCTTTTGGTTGGTTTTTTGTTTTATTTTAATTAGGATTGCATTGGTGCCATAGATGGTACACATGTTACTGCTATAGTTCCTAAGGGAAAACAGATCCCATATCGAGGACGGAAGGGGATAACAACCCAAAATGTGATGTGTGCCTGCTTGTTTGACATGAAATTCACTTTTGTATATGTGGGTTGGGAAGGCAGTGCAAATGATTGTCGTGTATTCAATAGAGCCCTAGAGGATCCTACTTTACGATTTCCTCATCCTCCCCAAGGTATATCAATTCCCAAATTATCATGTATGCAAATGATTATTGTGTATGCTTTTAATATCTTGCTTTATCATATTGTAGGGAAGTATTACGTTGTAGACTCAGGATATGCGAGTAGGAATGGATACTTGACACCATTTAAAGGAGAGAGATATCATATACCAGATTATAATGGAGGAAGAAGACAACCCAGAAGTACTAAGGAATTGTTTAATTATAGACATTCTTCTTTAAGGAATCATATTGAGCGTTGTTTTGGGATTTTAAAATCAAGATTCCCTATTTTAAAAAACATGCCTCAATTTCACTTAGTTACCAAAGTTATATTGTGATAGCTTGTTGTGGACTTCATAACTATATTAAATCTGAACAAATAGCAGATGCACTTTTTCAACAATATGGGGAAGATGACTACTATGATCCTAATGAAGAGAGAGTCAGGGTAGTCAACGCTCACGGGTCACAAGAAGATGGTGATATTGCGAGTACTTCTACTACAATTCATCAGGGCAGTCAACGTGTACAAGGAAGACAGATGAATGAGCTAAGGATACAAATTGCAAATCAGATGGCAGTAGATAAGGGTTACCCCTTGATTTGATCGTTTATGTAATAAAATTTCAAGACACCTATTTGCAGCTATGATTTTTATTTTGTAATTCCTAGAAACTTGAATAGTAGACTTTTGTTTTCTTATTAAGATAAATGTGGAAACTCTTTATGTTTATATTTTATTATTTCCTTTAAGTAATAGTATTTTAAAATATAATTTCATAAACAAATTATTTCCTTATTTAAGTTAAATTTGACCACAATAGCATGTTTGTAATTATTGATTTCATTGTTCAAAAGTGAATTTTCGTTATTGTACTCTCCAGGAATAGAAGTGTTTGTCAAACGCTGTTTCTGTTCTTTTCCTGTTCTAAAGCCATTTCTGAAATAGTTTTACCAAACGCTGTTTCTATTCCCCCAGAGTGTCTTCACAGCATGGAATCGAAAAAGAACACTTCTGTAAAAGAACACTCTCCAGGAATAGGAAGTGTTATCAAACGGCACCTAAGTAATTGCATAAAATCAGGTGAAATCTACCTTAACCCTAGATTTCGGAAGGGGATCGGTCGAATCGGAATTGGCCAATTCGTTCCATACGTGGGGCCAACCAATCCGTTCCAGATGGTCTGTATCGGCCTGGAATGGTCTAGATTTTACAACTACTCGTAAAAAATGGATTTTTGAGGATTTTACTCTTGATCTGATACCAATACCCGATGAAGGATCCGTGGCCAATCCGATACGACACTTACCAACGCGTTTTTGAGTCTTGACGCATGGCAAAGTGGATGTGAAGTACTCGACCTGCTCTTTCTCTGTTCCTCGCTTGTCAATCCGCGAGTGGACGATCTGTTAATTCGTTTGGTTCCTTAAGGATTTCTCGATTGCAATTTCTTCTTGGCTCAAGATCAAAGATCTAAGATTTGGTTGCTTGTTTTATCAATTTACGGAATAGGTATGCGGATCGATTTTATGTTTTTTCGGTGATCAAACTCTTCCGTGGAGAACTTAACCGAATCGTTAGGGAAGATAAAGCTGAATAGCCGATTTATAGAATGTAATTTTTTCTTTGGGTTGTTTAGTTGTGATTTGAGAGTGCGAGTGCCTCTGTTGTTTGGGATGGGGATAAATGCAGTTCTTTTTTAATGAATTAGGGTTTAGGAATTTTTTTAGCGCTGAAATTTTATCCCTTTGTTATTGATTTTGTGTTTTCCTTTGCACCGTACTGTAATTTGATTTGGGATTGATTTATAATTCATGATCCTGATCGGAAATTACGGTTACGAGGGGTTTGTCTGCAGGTTTATGGGTTTCGTTTCCATCATTTTGATCCTTCTCCCTGGAGAAGAGAAGGAAATTTCATTGATTTTAGTTTTTTGTATAACCTGCTTTGGTACAATGAAAAGTTCTATTCTCAAGAGGATGTGGTTCCTATGTCTTTCATTGTCTTCACAGTTCAAGAAAGTCATTAAGAATAATTTGAATCATCGCTATTGTTGTTATTCTTTGTTAAGAGTTTTGGAAAGAACTTGAAATTTAGTTAAGCGTGAACTGTTTTGATTGCAGTTTATGTTTCAGCGTTGAGAATTTGTACTCTGTCTATTGTAGAAATATTGAGTTCCTTCTCGGATAACAATCCATTTATTGTACTATGTATATGTGCACTGTTTGACGTTGAATCATTTCACCGTTTGCTATTTAGATATATTGGAAAATTTGTGACAATCGGACTGGGTCCTGTTTATTGTTTGGCTTATTTTGTGTTTAACTTGATCGCCAGACGAATTATATGTTTCATTATTCTAATTCTTTCGTGTCAGCCATTTCTGATTTGAATATTAGGAGTGCAGTCTGCTATCGACCAAGGATTCAGCATATGAAGTTTCGTTTCAAGGCCTAAACAGTTTGAAAGGCTTTCTTAGCTGAAGTCTGAACACTGAATTTCTATTAAAGGGCTGTAAAGCACTTGGTTTTATTTTCACAATGGAGAATGGAGTAGGTTCCGGCCTGTTTGTAAATGATGGTTCCTTTATGGAAAGGTTTAAACAGCTTCAGCAAGAAAAAGAGAGGAAGCTGGATTGGAGGAGTCTAAATCAAGCATAAATACATCTGGGACTCTGAGATCCAATCCTTCCATAAACAAAACAGGCTTGTACTCTAAAGCGCTTGAGAAACGCAAAGCTATTTCTGCTTCAGGTGGCAAACTTACATTCAGCTTGAAACAAAAGTCTAAACTTGTGGCAGCCCCTGTTAAGCTGGGTGCTGATGAGGATGAAGATGAAGGGGATGTCGAAAATGGGTCAGGAGATGGAGTGGCAAAACGGCAGAAGTTGGATCGACCTGATGTATCTGTTCCCTCTTCATGTAAAGGGTATATTGGTAATTATTGCTTGGATACATACATTTATCTTGATTGGTTGCATTTTGGTTCTCTGACTCTCCTGCTTTCTCTGATGAAACTGTGCTTTCTCTCTATTGCGAAAGAAAAGAATGGCTGAAATTCCACAATTCAAATAACTTTTACTGATATGTTTATTTTGTTTGACCTTAATTATCCAGTGCTTATAATTTCTATTATAAAAATATGAGTGGTGGTGCTTGATATGCATGATGCTTGATATTGCTTCTTTGCTAGAGATTTATCTACAAAATATTTCTTTCATAAGCTTCTTCTATAGTGATGAAGCTATTGTACTATTTACCTCTGGATAATAGATGCTGTACTCAACTTGTCTTGGGTTCATATGATCTTGCAAATCCCTTGGTCACAACTAGTTCAATTATATTTTTTGCAAACTTGCATGAATCTCTTGGGAGTTCATTCTTGCAAATTGTTATGTGTACTTTTTAATTTCTTCCCATTTTCTCCTTGTTTTGTGGTCTTTGCTTATTTCTTATTATGCCCTTTCTCTATGTTTTTGTTCTTTTGTGTTACAAAGTGGTTTTAATGAATTACTCTCTGCCTTCACTTGGTCTCTGAAGTTACAAACTGTTGATGAAACTGCAATTTTGAGTTATAATCATCAAAATTAAGAAGCTTTTAATGTTGACCATACTTATTAGCCTTTTCAACTCCATTCATGTGTGTTTCATAGATATGATATTGACTGCATGGGAATTCAATTATGAGGCAAAGCTTATCTTTGCATGGCCAATCTTTTTATGAAGCTCCTCCAAAAAAATGGGGAAGTAAGGATTTGATTTTTTTTTTTTCCCCTGAGAATTCTGTTATTGTGATAAGTTGGTCTCGTGGTTGCTATTATCTTATTTAGTTTGTGGTTTGTTGTGGGGGTAGAGTGCTTTTGAAATGTGTCTCAATGATTATTCATGGTGTGAGTGGTTTGTGTTTGGTAGCGTGGAAGAATGCTTTTTGTGAGAGCTCATGGGTGAAAACTATGGTAAAATGGTCAGTGATTAACCTACAAGTCCTCTATGTAGACTGTTAAGAAGAACAATCAGGAAGAGGCTTTTTGCAGATGATCATAGCTCATGGGATATGTTTGTCTCTGAGCTTGATGATCATAGGCATCTGTGCTAGTATTTGAGGGGGCATATCGTTTAAAGTTTTGATTATATGCATATATTTTATGTGTAAAAGGTTTCCTAATCTGTACAGAGTAGAAAACATTGCATGCTCTGCACATTGTATTAACACGTACCCTACTAAGTTCTGGATTTGTTAAAGATCTATTTTGCTACATGGTCAACTTCACTTGGAATGAAATTTGATGATGGGATATTGGGGCCTACGTGTAAAAAATATCAGCCATGTTGCAAGAAATTTGTGCGGAGTAGAGCAGAAACCCCTCCCCCAATTTTATAATAGCACAAGAATGTTTACCCTCATTATAATTTTGTTGCTTCAAGATTATCTTTCCAATCTGAAAATTGTTTTCATCGACCCAGCTGGGAATTTATGCCTTCTCTGCTCATTAAGTGGTGAATGGTGAAATCAAAACATTCTTGAAAGTTTCTTGTCTCATGAATGCAGCTTATGTCTTAAGTCTCTATCAACCTTGGTGGAAAGATATGTTGAATGAAGAATTGGAAAATATGGCACATCCTGCTACAAGAGTAATTTGCATTCTCTTGTCCATGCTTTTGTTATTAATCAGTTCTTTAAGTGACATGCAGCCCCACTTTCCCCTAGCGATCCTACAGTGAAGAAAGTTGCAGACAAATTAGCAAGTTTTGTGGCAAAAAATGGAAGGCAGTTTGAGCATATCACACGTCAAAGAAATCCTGGAGATACACCTTTTAAGTATGTTTCCTATATTTTTGGTTGTTTTATTCCTGAATGCTAGAAAATTCTTGTATCAATGCTGTCTTTTCTGTTATATCTGTATGCAAATAGTTTTGGCGTAATCAATGCGTAAACCCTACTTGTTTGTATTGGAAACTATTCTTGAGCTTTTTGTATTTGTGCTTTTCACTGTATGCTGCATCATCCATAACTTCATCTCCCAATTTGGATTTGTTGTTCCTTTTGTGGTTATTGTGTTTCTAGCACCACCTGTATAATTGCTTTTGATGTCTAAATTAAGTCTCTGTGAAGTAATGGCTAATTGCATAAAGTACTCAGCCAAAATTGACGTCTTCAATGGAGGTTTAGTATGGGTTTGTGCACGCATGCATGCACACTCACATGTTTGAGGTGAGATATATGGAGCTTCCTTATGGAAGCGAGACATTTAATTCTTGATTCTTCTATTTGCAAGCAACTGGATACTTGGGAATGGTTTGCTTGATTTATTGCAGTTTTAGTTTAGAATTTAGGCAACCAAACTTAGCTTGGATTTGAAGTGAATATTGTAGTAGATCCAACAATATCTGAATTTGATCTTGTATCGGATGGATATTCTGTCAAGTACATGGATTTGAATCTGGATATTTCAAATCCTAAAGAGATAATGTCCCCCTTTTTTCACAGAATATACAGATCATTTGTTAGGTGATAGAATCAGAAATGAATGCATCTGAGGGTACTTGGGAGCAGCACCACTAAGTTAAAGATGTTTGATATAGATCCCCATCATGGGCTGCACTATCGCAGGAGAAAGGGCCAGCCCAAGCAGCCATCGAACGAGCCTTAGGGCTGAGTTCGATCCCTATCTATTAAAGGCCCATCGGCCCAGCAATAATTAGTTTTAGTAGATGTTTTATTAGTTACCTAAATTAGGAGTTAGAGTTAGTTTTCTAATTTGCTATTTGATTAGTTTCCTAATTGGAGTCCAACTCCTAATGTGAGTCCAACTGCTATTATTATAACTTCAGTCCTCTATTTAAAGAGGAGCTGTTGTAGATACAAATCAGATTTGAATTAAAAAAGTTATTGCAGTTTACTTACTACTAAACAGCTGGGATAGCTGTGGGTGAGATGCCCAGGCTGAAATAGCCATTCCCACCCACATCTATCTTGATTGATCTCTTCTTTCTACTTTATTTTCTGTCTTTGTTATTGACTGCTGTGAGGGAAGAGTGAGTGAATTAGTCAGACTTATTTTAGTCATAAACCAGAATCAATTTCAGCAAGAAAGCTAGGGTTTTAAAGCCCATCGATTGACCATATTCATTCAGTTTTGAAGTCTGATCAGAAAACCCTAAAGTTCTAGCCTCCAAGAGGATCACTCGATCCAAGCTTGGTGGCCAGTTGAAGTGTTTTACTGCTGTTCTTGAAGAATCTCCTGTTTTCTCTGTTTAAGGGCCTAAAATCCAGAAGTCTCAGATCTTCAAACCGACCAGCAGAATTTGGAGGTATTTTAGGGTTTTGTTCAGCACCCTAATCCTACAGAATCTCCTATTTCTGAAATCTGTCAAGACTAATTTGAGGGTTAGATTTGAATTGGTTTGGGCTGTAACATATTGGGAGTTTGTTGCTTTGTGTAACCTACTTCTACATTAAGTCGTAAGGTCAATTAGATAGATTTTCTTGTGAAGAAAGAACTCTAATGGTAACAGTAACAATTGACATGGTGCAAGTTGGTGGTGGTAGAAGTTCAAGGACAGGTTGGAAATGCATCCGATTGAGGTGGTGGTAGGTGAAATTTGTAATAATGGGTTTTCAGAATATGCAGAAGAAATAAAAATGTGAATTGCATACTATTGTCAACCCTGAGCAGATGTTGTAAGGCTTGTCTGTGTTGATTTAGTGTGTTCGCTTCGGTTAGATTGCATTTTATTTTGACAGAAGAACATTCCATCTTAATAATTGCTTTCCGACCTTGAGATGCGTAATTGTTGCCCTTGTGTCGGTTTGCCTTGATGTTAGTTTATAAATTTTTTTTTTTTTTTTTTTTTGGCTCTTGGAAACTTCCTTTTCTTTTTCCTAATTTTTTTAGCTTACTTCTTCTGATGGAGGGATTTATTTTTCTTTGCCCAGTGGCCTCTAGTTATTGTTTTATTTATTCCTGTTTGGCGTATACATGGTGACATCCAAGATGTTTATCTTTCTGACCTTAATTTTCATACTTCTTAATGTCTTTCGTGTATTGTACCACTTGTAGGTTTCTATATGATGTAACCTGTCCAGATTACAAATACTATGAGTATCAGCTTGCTGAGGAGGAGAAGGCTCTTGCACAGAATGCAGATTCTCAGGCATCACGGAATGGTTGGGATCTAAGTATCTAACCTCTTAACTTTAGGTTTTCCTTAATTTAAATGGTTTCTTTATTACGGACTGTTTGAAGAGACTGTAAGGCATATAGATAAAATGAAATATGCATATTAAAAATGAAATGTGCCAGTTCTCAGAGTACCTGGTTTGAGTTTGTCTGCTGTAGTGGATATTTGGAGTTGAATGGAAATCTGTAAATGGATGCTTATAAGATTTAGGGAAAAAAGAGCCTGTCCGGGAGCGTTCCATCTTAGTGTCCGACCACCCCAACGTCTATACAAAGGATTACGTATGGGCAATATTGAAACCGTTCTTTCCAGTATTATCACTGCTGTCTTTTTTGCAGCCTTTGTTGTTGCTGGAACTATGTGGTATTTTTCAGCAACTACCGTGTGACTCCTGCGTCAAACACAGGCCTCTACGAAATGACTGCCTCCCTGTAAAAGATAAAAATCCCACCCCTGTTGATGCTTCCATGTGCTTTCTCATTGGCCCTCACACTGGTGCAGGAGCCACACTCACGGACAGAAAACTCTTCCCTAATATTAATTAAGAGCATGGTGATATATTCATGTAGATCAGGTACAATGGTGGGACTTCTGGAAAGTTTCCTAGTTGGATAATGATCTAGAGATGGATGGGCATGAGATTTTTTAAGACCATTGCCAAATGATACAATGGTGTTTTAGTGATGCGAGACCTGGGAAGGTTTCCAGTTGTTGAAACTCTGAGATGTCTTCCTGCACTAATGCAGATGCTTAAATTTGTGAGGACATTCACTATTTTGTCCCTTTCAAAGTGGAATCCTGACCTCAGACACCGTCCTGTGGCATGAGTGTCCTTGTGTGTGTGGAAGTCACATGCTTAATATTCTTTTTCCCTTCGTATTAGTGGAGCAGTCATTATTACTGTATGCAACTTGAAGTATCTAAGTTCAGGGAACATGATCCTGAAAAGGAGCATCTTTTATATTCACTTGATATATTGACTGGCATCAGTTTTGTAAGATCTGATATTTATTCACTTTTTCTCCGAGACTACTTAACTTTTGATCCGTCAACTAATACAGCCAGTGCAAGCGCTTCTTCTTTGAGGGGATCAAACGCTTCAGAAAGGTGGCTTCCACAACACTTTAATTACCAAATACCAGCCTCAGCATTATATGAAGCCAATGATGAAATGCGATCTTCTTTATCGTCAACTCAGACAGCTCCAATGGGGACAACCTCCTCTCAAGGTATTCATCTTGTGGCAGTACATTTTTGTTTATTTATTTTGTCGAATAACCAATTTCATTGGAGTAAGAAAAGATCATTAAAGTGGCCTAACAAAGACCAAGGTCAACTGCCTCCCGAACTACAACAATAAAGAAGAATCAGCAACTTTATTCCTCATAAAGAAATCCTAGATTCAATGTGATCAATATCTAGATTGCTCCTCGTTTGGCTAGCTCATCTACAATTTTGGCTGCTGACCTTATGATGGGGAACCGGATTCCAATAGACTGAAATCGGATCGCTTAGGGCCCACTTAACACTCAATAAAACAAAGGCAACACCCAATAACAATTGTATTGAAATAAAGCTTTAACTAAATGGCAGAATTGTAATTAAGCTGAAGTTATAAAGGGGGTGGCAGAATTTTAAATAACCAGATTAGTTAATGAGCTATTTGGGAGATGGGACCTAAAGGGAGTTGACGATTATTGGATGGGGATAAATTAGGAAACACAATATGAGTTTAGGACATGAGAGAATTAGAGACAAGGAGAAGAGCATAACTGGAAATCAGAATGCAAAGAAATAAAGCAAACTCATGACTCTTTCTTCAATCCTGTGTCAGAACCAGAAAAGAGGGCAGCTTCGATACTTTTGATGGAGCTCTCCCACACCAGCATGGATAGACCTTGGGCTTGGAAGGAAGAATCGCAGTTCACAGGTCTTGTGATTCCAGCCAAGGTTCAGCCAAAACAGGAAGTGAAAAGATGGAGTTTCCTCTCTGATATCAGGGCTGGCGGAGGGTTTCAGAACCAGATCTGAATCTGAGTTTGATTTCTCAGAACAGAACAAAGTCTTGGATGTAATACTCCAGGTTTTTGATTGCCTGTAGGTAGGAAACCTTCGATCAAGGTCTTGGTCCAAGTAGTTCAAGAATGAAAGAGGTCGACCCACTTATTTGGGGCTGCAACCATCGCCCAGAAACAGAGAAAGAGGGCAGGGAAAAAAAAAAAAGAAGAAGAAGAAGAAGAAGAAGAAGAATAGAGAAAAGATGAAGAAGAAAAGAAAGAAGAAGAAACAAGAGTGGAGAGAAGATTTCAGAGAGTCAGGGAGGGGGAAAACAGCCCACGGCAGCCATGGTTTTCATACCAAATTTCAATTCTTCAAAAAACTTCAAATCTCAAAACTGAGTTCTTCTCTATTACATGACTATTATAAAGGAAAAATCAAATAATTAATGGAAACTACTGGAAAATGGAAACTAATCTAAAATTAGAAACTAACTAATACAAAAGAAATTGTTTCTAAGTCCAAAGAGAATCAAATCAAAAGATTTTTTTTTTTTTTCTTTAAGTCCATCGTGCAACTGCATCACCTTAGCCTCCATTGGATGAGTTATTCACTAGGGAAGCCATGAATCTTTTGCATTTAACTCTGACAGAAGCCAGGACCAACAAGGACCCTATCAGCAACCAATGGGCCAGGAGCTTCAACTGAAGCCAAGGAGCCATAATAAGAATCCAACTAGAAAGTGGTTCTTGCTCGGGCAAACCTCCCAGGCCAATCATTTTTTCTAGTTCCCAACCCAGAACAATGACAGAATCTCCTTCAAGGAAAATATCTTAGAAAGCCTCCTTGAGAAGAATTCAAAATCATGAACGAAATGACTCTCCTTCCCCAATAAGATCTAATAAGCTCCTTCGTTTAACAAATGGGGCCTAAAAAGAATTCTGGTAATGTGAATCTGTCCCCCCCCCCCCCCCCTCTTCCCCCAATGGCCAAGTCTCATACTTCATTTTTTTTGTTCTTTGAGCCCCAATCAGAGAAAGGGGGTTTGATGTTTATGTCGTTATTTTGGCTATTTGCAGGTGAACCCAGTGCACCTCCAGATTCGGATCCTCTTGCAATCATGGAGTTCTACATGAAGAAGGCTGCACAAGAGGAGCAAATAAGACGACCTAAACAGCCAAAAGATGAGATGCCACCTCCGGCTTCTCTTCAAGGTCCAGATCTTTTTCTATCCATATTTAATTCATTTTGTAATGTTTTAACTAACCATGGTGAAGGCTGGTGCTGAGGTAGAAATTTTGTGTGTTGAAGCAAACCCCATGAATTTCTGTTTACTTATGTCCTCTTTCACTGTTGATTTTGTTTGTGAAGCATAAATTTGAAAGCATTTCCTTGTCTTTTTGTTCCTTTTGGCAGCTCCTGTCAAAAAGGGTCATCACATGGGAGATTACATACCACCAGAAGCGCTTGTGAAGTTCTTGAGTAGCTGCAACGATGCTGCTGCTCAAAGAGCTGCTGCAGAGGCTGCAGAAAAGGCTAAAATTCAAGCTGACAATGTTGGGCATAAACTTCTATCCAAAATGGGCTGGAAAGAAGGTATGGTTTCAATGAAATATTATACACTAAAAGATGTATCTATTGCCCTTTAATATGAGATGCGGCTATGTAATCTTAGTTACTTCCGTAAAAAAAATCTTAATTTGACATAGTTTGAGGCAGTTGTCAAAGGGACGGTTGAAATGTCATCTCTATAGGTGTATTTAGAACTTGTAACCTTCTTAATGTAAGACTAGATCCCCCAGTCAGGATCCCACAACTTTGGGTTTGAAATCAGATTTAGAGCCAAAGTTCAAATCTGGATGAATAGGGATATCTTCGTTTACTCACAAACCACTTTTCTGATGGAGCTTAAACTTTGTTTGAATGCTTCCATCGTGGTGCTGATCAAACCCTCCGAAGGGTTTTGTAACCTGATCTCAAGTTTAGCAGATCTAAGAATAGCTCCCAAAATAGAAACTTTTGTAGATCTTTAAGAACAGATGATGGAGATCCCTGTTGGACCCCAAGAAATAACAAAAAAGAAAACTAATGGACTGAAATGAGACTTTTGAAATTGAATCTAACTTGCTAACCAAGCTTAACAAAATTAGAAATTAACAACTGAACATAAAAAGGAGACTAGCCTAAATCATGAAATAGAAACTTCTTCGACTAACAAAATAGGAAACTAACTTGACTAATTTATTCACTACGAAAAAAGAAACTAACAAAACTAAACTAAATAGGAAACTAAAATAGAAGAGAATGACCCAATTCAATTTACTGTCCACGTGAAATGTGACCAGTGTTTCGTGAATTGTAATTTCTGACTCTTGTTTTTGTCTTCTTCTTCAAGCTTTGTTATGCATCACTTCTTTTGATTACTCTTTGTCTTATTCTTAAAACTTCTTTTAGTCTAGTAAAAATTGGTTTTCAAAATAATTCAAAAATGACTCGTCGTTATATTATTATTAAAACCTATTATCATTGCCTGCACATTTTTCGGAGTACATGTAATGCATATTGGAAAAAAAGTATATTATACTAAAAGGGCAAAGAAAGTTAAGATTACGAATTATTAGTATCCATTATCAAATTCAATGTTTTTTTTTCTTTTAACATTTATTTTTACTTCTACTTAAAATGCTGAAACGTAAGTCTGCATATTATTGATTTATGCCTAGTATTGTAGAGAGAATCTTTCCTTTTGCAGGCATGTTGGAATCTGATACTGTTGTTCCTTGAGTGACACCAGGAATTTGTTCTCTTTCCTTGCCCTGGTGTAATACACATTATGACCTTTTCTTCTCCTATAGGGAAGCTTGCTGACTTCATTTTCCAAGTTAGAACTCCAGACCCGTTTTTACTGCCCTCTTCTGATTTTACTCTCCCATATGAATTAACTTCATGTTATTGGTTTTGTCCAATCAATGCTGGAAGTGTCAAGTTGAACAATTTGGGAGTTGGAGCTTCGAATCCTGCTGAGGTCAGCCCTGATGACGATATTTATGAGCAGTACAAGAAACGGATGATGCTTTGGTAACACCTCTCTCTTCCCCCTTTTTTTTTATTTTTCATCTGAAACATCAATGTTTTTTAAGGTAAATGTCAACCTTTTATGTGGTCTCCTATTCAAAGAGTCTTTGCAATGCCTGAGTTGTACTGCCAGATCTGTTAATTGGAGTTTGTACTGCTTTTTCTTGCAGAACAATCCCCGGAAAGCATACTATTAGAGGTGCTCTAGATAGTCATTTTTGTGAGAACAAGAATTGTGAGATTTGTCAATTTAGAAAGTTGAGAAAATTAGATTGGTACTTGTTAGTGGACAAGATAATATATATATATATATATATATATATGTTTTGCCAAGTGGAAGGATGATGTGGCAATCTTTATGGATGTCTAGAAAATGATCAAGATTCTGGAAGACCTTCACATCCACTTTAAGCCATACATTCCTTTTTAGAAAATTATCATTTTAAAGCGAGGGTTATTGTTCTGAAATGTTTCATTGTTGACCTCATGGAAGCCCAACCTTAATCACTCTTTAATTCCAGCATATGCGTTAGGTTTTTCATTTCTTTCAACATCTTTCAAAGTTTAAGGAGGCCTCATTTGGTTGCAAATTGCAAGAGAATTAAAGGGATGGGAATTGAAATTGTCAAACTATACGAAGGAACTTTTGTGATAAAAAATTTCATGATATATAAGAAATACTTAATTAAAAAATGCAGGAGAAATAAAAAAGATGCACAGTCCTTTGTCTGCCTTGCTATAGATCTTTGGGCTTCGATTGCCAAGGAATAGAGACTTCACAAATAAGTCCGAGGTGGAAACCCCTTATTGTTTATACTAGACCAACATATTTTCCTAGAGAATTGATAAATACTTTTGCTATGAAGAAGGGTTGTGATAAGAAACGTTCAATTTTTTGTGCTCTTACTACAAAAATTCGAGTGGCTGAAACTGAAGCCAGCTACTTTCAAAGTAACAAAAAACAACTAGAGTGAGAGAGTTAGAGTCGAAAAGAGGATTCCTCGCTTCTCTCTCATTCACAATCTCATCTCGCACAGCTCCTAAGTGATGTTTCAATGTGCATCCAAATTCCTTCGATCTAAAAAGTGAAATATACCATAACTATATATTTAAAAAAAAAATAATAAGTGGTTTATGTAATCACATGGAGTACGTTTCTGTTTCAAGAAACGGTAGAAACATAAATTTCTGTTTCTAGAAACAGAAACAGTATTGAAGGTGTATTAAACAGGCCCTTAGTTCTCTGTCCTCCAATAGCTTCATCACTCAAGGGAGATTTTGTAAAATCTAATATAGATCCTGAAAGTGAAAAAGTAAACATAAACTTTTTATGACATTTTACATGTATCGATTAATGTTATGGAGGCATATATAATAGGATAAAGATGCTAGTGATTGAAAACTACAAAGGCATCTGTGTGTATGGAATACAAACATCTAGATCCCCCACTTCCCCTTCCCTTCCTCCTTTTCCTCTTTCTTTTAGGGGTTGTAGAATATGGTTAAATCACACCAAGCTTGAGGTAGCTATTTGTTTAAACAGACCTTTTTTTTTTTTAGTCTAGTTTTGAGATTAATTAAATATGTAAAGGGAAAGAAAAATAGATAAAAATATATTTGATCTCATTTTGGAAACAAGAAAAATTATTTCCCATCTGTGAACCATGTGATATCATAAACAGTAAGGAACCCCCAAAAAAATATTAAAAAAAATCTTGTTTGTGGGGGAGAGCCACATTTGTTTCACCCACTATGAAAGATAATAATGCAATTGATGCTTTTATATGCACTCCCATGGCTCATGTATTAGTGGAGAAGTTGTACTCGGGGATAGAAAACTCTCCCTAAAATGTAAATTATCATTTCTAAAACAATTGAAGCATATATAAAAATAGGAAGAAGCTTCTCTAAGAAAATGGAATAGAAAAGTGTATCAATGAAGAGCGACACAACAGTTAATTTTATACATAGGATGACTTTGATTTCATTTCATTTCATTTCATGAGAGAGAGAGAGAGAGAGAGAGAGAGAGAGAGAGAGAGAGAGAGAGAGAGAGAGAGAGAGTGCTAGCGTACCTTCCCTTTGAGAGCATTTCCCATGAAAAAATTTCAGTCATTTTTTATATAATCAAGAGTTCCATTGGGAGGCCTCTATGTAATGAGAATGCAAACAATATCACAGGTAACACCCAAAATAAGCAACATATGAAGACATCTACTAGTGCAGTTGGTTGGTACCCTGCCAATAGAGAGAATTTGTCTTTGGCGACACTGAGATCGATACATCCGTAGCCATCTAGTATCTTGCATTCTCACACAAAATTGATACCAATATGCATTTACTAATACAATACTGATATTTCAATCCATGCTACTTAGTTCGTAATCAAAGTTAGAAAAAAAAATAAACAAAAACAATCAACTAGTAAACAATGCGATTAATTAGTTTCGACCTTGTAAGTCATTAATTACCATGATATTCCTCTAATTTTTTTTTTTTAGTGAGAGGATTCTTTGAACAAGTGACATAAGGGATCACACCAATGGAGTACTGGCTTTGAGAACTTTTTGCCTTTTGTTTTTTTAATTAAAAAAATACTATTAAAAAAGCTATCTTTGTCAGGATTTGTTTCTTTATTAATTCAAAAAGAAGATAAAAAAAAGAGTTGAATTAGTTGACGTGGCCACGTCAAACCATCCATTAGTAGCGTTTGTGACCCCACGGATTGGTAATCTTACCCACTTACCTAATATTTATTGGATATTTTTCCTATTCAAATTGCGGCTTTGCCATAATTTTCATTTCTTATATTCACTTATATTTTAAGATACTTAAATAAAATGGAAAAATATCTCTTAGCATGAAAGAAGAGGTTCTCTCATATTAAATCCTCTAAGGTCCAAAGCCTTATCTTCTTTGATGAGAGGCAACTATATTTTTTTCGAACTTAAATAAAAAATAAAATAAAATCCTAGTATAACGTAGGGAAATAACAATACGTCTTCCACACTTGTGTATGCTGAAGATGCTCTCATTTGACTAATAGGGTTCTTTCACCCAATTTTTTTAATTTGATCGAAATGGCTAACCAACGATATTGATGTCGATCACCTTCAACTAAATCCTTGTTGCTGAGTGGAAAATAATTGCATAATTGGAGATTAACTCACCCAATCAACTTAATGAGTCCTAGGGGGGATCTAGTTAAGGTAATCATATCCGAAAAAAATGATCTAGAAGGCAATTGTGACAATACCGATACATGTCAGAAGAAACCCTTTCCATTCATTAAATTGGTCTGATGGTTTAGCTAAGGTCACATCATGAATTTACATAAATACCCTTATAGGTATTTCTGTCATTGATGATGTGGTTCCTTATCCACATGTGATCCAATCACTATCCTTGTTTGATTCTTAATGATCTATGATTGTAGCATAGAGGTTAAGCCGATACGCCTTAGGGTATGGTTTGACCCGATCGATTATGTATCGATGGATCGATCTACAACTTGGAGGCGTATATAATATACTATTGTCTTGTTGATTTTTTTTTTTTTAAAAAAAAAAAATCACATCTTACAATCCACAGCATTTGTAGTTTTATCGTTCTTTTCGATAATAAATTAAGCCCTTTTCTTCTTTTAACCGCTCAATATAAAACAAAAAAGAAAAACCTCAAAAGATACCACCATAGGTTGTGTTTGGTAGTCATTCAGTTCTAGAAATGACGTTTTGTATCAAAAACAGAATTTTCAGTTTTTGTATCAAAATGTCGTTTTAAAAAAAAAATTGTTTTATTCTATTTTTTTATTCCCATAGAACAAAGCCATATAGTTATGATTCAATCAATTATTGAAAAATAATTTTTCCATACTTCATGGTTAAGCACAAGATTTCACCTGACTTATTCAATTAGGTCAGCGAGGGACATGTGAGGTTGCATTTAAAAAAAGTTGCTTTTTAACAACTTTTAGACAAAAGATGTCCTTCCATAGATATATACAACTCAATTCACTGAGAGACATGTGAGGTTGCATTTAAAAAATTGCAAACAATCAATTCCATTTCTTTAACCAATTTTAGAAAACAATGATGTCCTTTTTTTGAAGTTATTCTATACAAAATCATTCTTGTCACGAGTCCTAAACTCTACATATCTTTTCTAACTACTTCTCTTAAAGAAATTTTAGATTTACTTCATTCAAAGGTCTCCGTTGCACATTTATACACCTCAAACGACTTTCTCATAACTCATCATATATTGGAGCTACTCATCCAACTTATTTTTATTATTTATGTAACATCATCGGCTAGTTTCCTATAGACATATGTGTTACAAAAAACTTTTTTTAATAGAGAGGCGCACACAAAAGGGCCATGCTACCTTTTGGTGAACCCTCTCTTTACTCAATCATTCTCATGAGTGAAGGGGGAAGGTTCGGGCAGCCAGGGCCAACGTGGACGGTACAGCGAAGACGGAGAAGGAGGTTCTTCAAGTCTTGTGGTGGCGGTGTCGCTGGACCTCCCTCACCTGATATCCGTGAGATCGGCGACAAGTCTCCAGCAGTATCGGCGACCATCCATGAAGCACGAAGCATCTGAGGTTGTTCCTCAGCTGCTTCCCAAATGCTTTATCAAGCTCCGCCGCGGCGCCTCTGCCCAGCCAGAGCTCAGCCTCCATGGATAATTCTTACGGGATGGTGAATTCGATAGTCATGGATCACAATCCTCCTCAAGTCAAGACTGCTAGCGCCAATTGCTCCAATCTTATCATTCTTCGGGGTTAATGTCTCAGATTTCTGAAATTGGTAACGAAAGCATTGGAAGAATTTATAGATGGTTTTTGTATAATCATCAATTGAAGATCAAATCCCTCTTTATTTTGTTCATTTTTTTTTCCTGATTGTGTTATTTCTCAGAATGGAGAAGTAGGGAATCGTCCTCCTGGTTTGACCCATCATTTTAGTTTACCAAAGACCTCCGCAGAGATGGCTGCCATGGATAAGTATTTACAGTTTCAAGAATCTGTTCCTTGTAAGACACGAGCCAAGCGGGGTTGTGCCACTCATCCTCGGAGCATTGCAGAGAGGGTAAAACTTAAAACTTAAAACTGAAAACTGAAAAAGCTTTTCTAACAACTCCGATCTTCGTTTTCATTGTTGAATAGAATAACATGTTTTTCTGGTTAAACTAATTTTCAGGTCAGAAGAACCCGGATTAGTGAAAGAATGAGAAAATTACAGGAGCTTGTCCCCAACATGGACAAGGTAAAACTTTTCAGACATCACTTCTTTAAGAACGATTTATGCTTTTAATTGGAAGTTCAGAGCCTCAGACCCAGACGTTTCTTCTTTGCAGCAAACCAACACAGCTGACATGTTAGACTTGGCAGTGGACTACATTAAAGACCTCCAAAAACAGGTCAAGGTATGGCGACAATAACTCAGAAGTCAGAACCTGCAAAGCCCACCAAATTAAGCAACCCATTTTTATCTTTCCTTGACAATTTCCATTTTCTCTTGCAGAATCTCAAGGATGGTCAGGCTAACTGTACCTGTTCCAGCAAGTAGAAGCCATGGTCAAGTCCTGTGGCTTCTGTGGAGATATAAAAGAAGAAACTATGGCAGAGGAGATATTTAGCAAAGCTTTCTCTTTGTAGGACAACAGAGGTGGAAGAAGAAGAGGAGTATTGTTGGGGTGGAGGTATGGAGAAGAGAGAAAGGGGCTGCTAAGAATTTCCAATAGCAAAGAAAGATCCATGCCCACTAGTGCAACAAAAGCTACCGATGATGACATAGAAAAGGGCCAAAACTGTATAGCATATGTACCACAAATTAGCTTTGTAATGCAGTTTACTGGTTCAGTTGAGTACTAGAACCAATTTATCTGAATTCCTCAGAAGAGTTAGCAGAGAGAAGAGAAATACAAACCCCATAATGGGAGGATATAAAACTACAATTTGGAAAGCAAAATGTGCCCTTTTCAACGGTCAAAAGGGGGGGGAGGGGTTCCCACCGGGGTATCAATTGTGTGTACCATTATACCTTATCGGCTGTTGCTGTGTTTGTCTTGGACCTGCTTTTGATCTGTTGGTTTTTTGAGCTGCCCAGATCAAGATAGTTCTCTTCCCTGATTTTCAACCTCAAGTCTAAGCATCACTCACCTGACATGTATATTAGTCAAGCATGGATACAATGGAGGTGGGACTATGAATCCCACCACACCCTCACGTATAGGTGAAATGAAACGTTGTATATGTGGAAAGATGAAAGACATGCAACATGAGGGAAAGAACAAGAAAACTTGGGCTCTGATACCGTGTTTGATAATCTAACTCAAAACCTTGAGACATTGGGTCGGGAAACTTTCTCAAGTATACAAAGGTGCAAATGAACCTCTCTGGAGGACTAAAACTCCCCCAACATTGGAATATCCACAGTTTTGGTGAACCAGATGGGATGGTCGATGATAGGAATATGAACAGATGCCATGGAAGAATCATAGAGAGTTAAACAAAGAATGCTAGATGAAGTTTATGTCCAAATAGTGTAAAAATATTTGTTTTCGGGTAGTTGTTGGTGTTACAATAGTTTGTGAAATTTTCATAGTAATATGGATTTGATTCTATTTTCATTGTTTGGCTAGAGTATTGGGACAGATGCATGAATATATATATGGTATGCATGTCATTAGACCATATATTTTCTAGGACGGAGTTTCTCTAAGGTCACAGTGAACAGGGATTTATCTACCGTGTGCCCTTAGGACCACTTGGATGGGGAGGGGGAGGTGCGATCTACAACCTTTGGATTATGTGGTGAACTTCACTGCATCCTTTTTTTTTTTTTTTGATTTATCTGATGGTGTTCACCCCCGTTTTGTAAGGTTATATTCTTTTCCTAATTAATTTATTTTCTTAAAAAAAAAAAATGCATTCTAGATCGATAATTCATTCTAAAATTGTAAAAACATTCAACTAAGAATATATTCGAAATATGCATACCGAACACAGCCTTAGATTTTGGTTTGTTTTCATATTGGACCATGGGATGCCTTGTCCCATTTCATTATTTTCTCAGCGTGCGTCTCATTCAATGCATCTATGATCAAAGTCCATCCATTCATCAATGCTATTAACATCATATAGGAACCACAGTACCTCACCCCCCATATCCCAAATCCCTTTGACTTCAATTTTGAAGGGGAAATCTTGTTTTAAGTTGAACCCTCCTCTATATCTTATGGAAAAAAAAAAAAAATTTTCTGTTCTATTTTGATTATGTGAATCCTATGTGGATGATACTATTCTCCAACCCCTTGTGGTGTGGTTTACGATCCTTGCACGAATACATGTACATAGAAGCATCAATTAGGATGAGATTTTCACCTTTAATAAAAGGCGAGGTAGTCATTTGTCCAAAGCCACACTACCTTTTAAGCTTCTATTTTTCTTAATTAGAACTATGGTGAAATGTTTCCTTGATTGTAAAATCTATTTATTAAATCTAATGAATGATTAACCAATTGTCCTTGCCTTGTAAAAGTTAATGTGGCAATTTTATTCATTAGGTATGACTTTGACATGACATAGGAAATATCTATCTCTCTCTAGGTTCCAAGGACACACTCCTTGATATTTTAGGGTAATGTGAAGTGTATGTTAGTGCAGAGCCCACATGCTTAGACTCTGGGAAGGCATTGAAAAACATCTCCACATCGCTTACGTGGAGTCTTTTTCTCATTTGTTTTGGTAGAGGGTTCCCTATTCGTTAGGGTTGAAACTTATACATATAACCGTGGGACTTGAAATCTAAGTTTGCAAAGAGAAGGAAAAAAGTTTTGCAAATTCCTGGGCCGACGGGGACTAATCTTCTGGGCCCAAATCCAAATCCGACGGATAGATTTGGGACATGAAGGTTTATGTGAGACATGAAGGTTTAGGGTACTGACCCTTCAAGATTTGGCGCAATTATACAATTAGGTGTTTGGGTAAATGGATACTAAAAGGCCCAGAAACAGTGTGGACCGTGGGCCCTCCAATTGCTTAATGCTGTAAGGGGACTGAAAAGCAGACCAAGGACGGTGTCCGTTTGTTTGGTAGAACTGCATCATCTTTAATGTAGGTAGGAAGGGAGGTGGGTCCCTTGAGAATTGGACTATATGACATGAGAACTGTTTCACTCCCTTTTCCTACAAATGTTCATACATCTCTCTCACTAACCCAAAGTCTCCCAAAGGAAAAAAAAAAAAAAGGACTATTAAGAGATCCGAAGAAATCAGCCCACCTTGTGAGTTAATCTTTGTTATTGGAGCCTCTGCAAGCTGATGGGTCCATGGCAAAAGTTACAAGGTAGAAGTTTTCAAGAAATTTCTTTAAGGGCTATATAGGTATTTCAATAAATTTACTACATATGGTTTTGTTATAAATTTACAGTGATAGTTCTTTCTCTATAATCAATAAAAAAAAAAATCTTGCCTTGCCTTGCAATCTAATTGGCTTTCATTATTATTGTTATTACTACTATTTTTTTTGGTACAGCACATTTCAAGTAATAGAATTCAGATTGATCACCCCATGAATCTTCAAAGAAATAGTTATAAAATCAATGAAAAGTTGGAATATATAATACAAAAAGAAAAGTTTAAAATTATGGCTATGTCATCAAATAAGACTAACAAAATTTAACTTGTTGCTAATCTATATGGTCACCTATATAACCAATGGGAAAAGGTTCTTTGAATCATCGGTTGAGGATACACTAGCATCTTCTCTCTATCTCTATCTTGTTCACATGAAATGATTTCATTGCCCTCCTATATATGAATGTAGTTCAATTGCATGGTCCTTTATGTCGCTTGCTCAGATAATCTTGATTTCCTATAACCAATATTATAAGTTAAACAAAAAAGAGGGGGGGGGGAAGTGAGGCTCCTACACCCAGATGAAGAGGGGACAAAATAACTACTCTACCCCTATGAAAGATGGAAATACCATCAATATTGATGGTTCCATCCATGGTTTAAAGTATCTCCAATACCGATACGATACCCTCCGATACGTATCTTAAATTTAGTCGATCGATACGATACACTCCGATACGATACATGAAATTTTAAAATCCTTTCGTATTAATATACATCCTACGATACATACCGATATGCATCAATACACCACCGATACACATCAATACGATATGATATACATCGATATGACTCTATGAAAAATATAAAATTTAGGTGAAATGTATATTTCGGTATGTATCGGTACGTATCAGTGAGTATCGGTATGTATCAATCAATACGTATCGGTGAGTATCGATACGTATCGATGAGTATCGATACGTATCGATCAGTACGTATAGGTGAGTATCAGTATGTACCGATACAGTGAGCTCTGGTCATATAATGGCCAAAATGGGTAATTTGTTAGAAAAACATGATTTTTTGAGAGGTTTTATTCCAAAGTTGCTGCCAGCCATATTTCTCTCTAACTAAAGTGGAAATCAAGGTTGGGAACAAGGATTTTACATTTATGGGACAACTACAAACCTTGAATTCTTAGTGCGATACCCTCAATTTGGTGTTTATGTATAATACATGTTATCAATAGCTTTTTTTAACAAATTCTTTATGTAAAAGTATTTAAAAAAATGTTTCCTATCCATTTATGTGTGTATCTTTAGCGTATCTTAGCGTATCTTCGATACGATACAATACCCTCCGATACGTATCTTAATTTTGGCCACTGATACAGCGACCGATACCGATATTTTAATCCTTGGTTCCCATCTATGTTTTCATGTTCTCACACTCACGTAGAAGCCACATTCCTCCGAAACATTTTTCCATATTTTTAAGAAGAAAAAAAAAAGCGCATAAAATTAGTGTATAAATTCTTAAATATGCCCTCTCACTTTTCACCTATAGACTCCAGAAGATTGTCACCTGCCCCCTTATTGGTGCAAAACTGGAGCACATGTACACAACACCATTATCCTTAAGTTACATAGAAAATGGGCAAAATGGAAAAAGGGAACCCATAAAGTATCTACTTCTCTAGTTCTTTAGGTTTGCTTCTTATCATGTGTTAGATTTTTGGTTCTTAGTGACAATTGGCAAGAGATTAAAAAGAAGGTGGTTGGGAAGATTTATTTATTTATTTATTTATTTATTTATTTATTTTAAATTAAAGATCCAAAAGTGGACATAGCTGGGTGGGCTTGAGAACCAAACCTTAGAAGCATCCATGATCAGTCACACTCATTACTAGAAGAAGAAAAAGTGTAGGGACATAGATGGAATTGAAGTTCAAATACTTTCCTTAATTGTGTCATGGAGAAGTGGAAACTGTTGAGAGAGGGGATCTAGCAGTTGGATCCAACTCACGGGGTCCTAAATCCTAATGGGTCGAGAGCCCTCACAGCCCACAATAGCATGTAAGTCTTATTCAACAAGACGATAATAAATTATATATATATATATATACCTGCAAGTCGTGGGTCGATCCATCGGGTCGTACCAACTCTCTACTACCATCACATATCTTTAAAAAAAAAAAAAAAACGAATTGGAATCAATCACGACCGATCTGATTCTATTGGCCAATCCGCTTCCAAAAAATAGGGTTTACGCATATTTTTCTGCAATTCCCTTCACAACTCTTGCTCGTTTAATGCAATAACGATCAATTGCAATGTAATACGGATCTTGATTCTAACTGCACGTCTGCACGCCCTTTAACGTTATAAATGAACCCAATCCTACAAAACTACTTCTAAAGCACATTTGAGAACTACATTCAATTTTACTATTAATGACTGATAAGATTGGGTTTCAAAAATTGGTTCAAAAATCAATAAAATCGGCCAATTTAGCATCACTGATTCCAATATGGATTCGCCCTAATTCCTCACGTATTGAGTCTGACTGATTTTCGACTGGTTCTGAGATGATTTGAATTGCAATCAATTTGAAATCAATAGAGATGGACCCCATACCTAAATAGACAGTAAAAGTTCTCATGCAGGCTCTTTTTGTTTCCATGTAGAAAGTAGAAAAATGGCAAAGAAAAATTTGGCTCGGAAAATAACGGCCAGTTTCAATGTAAAATGCAGGAGATAATAAAAAAAAAAAAAATAGAAGAAATTTTTTCATATACAATATCATTTGCTAATAAAATTCATAAAATTTTTACAAATAGTAAGTGAAATTTTACTTATAATTATTAAGTTCGGGAACAACATTGATACGGAATAGATTTGTAATGTATTTGAACAAACCAGATGATAATAATACATTTAAAAAATCTGGTGTAATAAAATGTGTATGACAATGATGCAGTACATGTTTAATATGTTTCTAATACAATCCCTTTGTACATAAGCAAAAATATCATGAAACATATATGTATATAGGATTTTAAGCAAAAAAAGAACTTAAGAGACCCTCTTTATAAAGGGCGTGCCCAATGCGTGAGGCTCCCACATGTGTAAGGTCTGAGGGGCAAGAACTATGCAGGCATATCCTCTTTATAATTAGTTGAAATATATAATAGGTCAAAAAAACATATAAGGAGTATTCCTACATCTCTCTCTAGATTTGGATTTTTGATCGAAAATATATTTTGGATCTTGATTTAAAAGATAAAATGCTGTTAAAATATGCATTTTATTTGGTATCGCTTCCTTTTTTTCGCATCTGAATTTTTATACGTAAAATATAGATTCGACAATTAAACGTTGGAATACGGCAAGAGAAAGTGATTTGATTTTAGATTGAGTTCAGCTTGAATTCGTCCATACCATATTAACATCACCGACTGAAATGGTAAATATCGCTTTGAATGGTAGGTAAAGATATGCTTGATCTGTCCCCACTCCCCAACGGCTAATTAAAATTCTCTTCGAAGTTCAAACTTCAAAGAGAAGAGAAGAGACGAAAAAAAAAAAAAAAAACGTGAAAGGGTGAGAGAGGTCCAAAGTCACCCTTACCACGTTTCGTATTTTCCCTCCCAAATCCAAAAATTTGAAACTCTCACTCTCGTCTCGATCTTACAAAAATCCAATAAGAGTACAGACAGAATCGGAACCCCTTTGGAGTTTCCAAAGGAGTGATTCTGTGAAATTTTCATTGCTGAAATCACGCCTTCCTTGAAGATTTGGGGCCATGGAAGACGATCAAGAGCTCGGCTTTGACGCCTTTCATGGCGCCCCATCTCTTGTATCTCTGGCTCACTTATCGCCTTCCTTCACGCCCTCTTCTCGCCGTTTGTCGAGCAATTTCAGCCCTCTTGGTCCCCCGGTTTGCTCAGCTCGGCGGCTATCCTGGGTCTCTCTCCAGGGTCGTCTCATTGGTGCGGAAGAAGCTAGTTCTGCTAAAGCTATTGGAGGTTCGTTGAGTCCAGAAGAAGCCGTGGCGTGGGAACTATTTAGCCCCATTCATCGAATCCTCATCGTCGCCGTGGTCGCTGTAGCTGCTGCTGATTCGAAGAAATCTCGACAAATATGGGAACTTAAAAGATCCGTACATCTCAGGGTTAGTAGTAATTGCAACTTCTTCAAGCCTTCTGTGTTAATGAAACTATGAAAGAGATGGACTTCCGTTACATATTTCATATTAGGGTTTTGGCTTTTGGGTCTATAGATTCGGATTCAGGGGGAGTGATTTCAGCACACTTTTATCAATTTCTAATTCTGGCTGACATTAACCCCAAATGCCATGACTTTTGAATCCCTTTAATACTCAGCTTGATCCAAGCCAAAGAGAACTTATTCTTGCGGATTTAGGCAAATGCTGATATTGGACCGAAAGCAAATTAATATAAAACACCAAACAAGGAAGGTCGTGATCGTGTGGGCTATATTCTTGAACCCTCCTTGTAAATCAGAGTTTTTTCTTCTGGCTATATGTTTTTGTTTCTCTATGATATTGCCTTGACTTTATATGGTGTCTTGAGCCAGTAGACTCTCTGCGCCTCTCTGTGCAAGTATGGGGCAATCCATTATTAAGCATCACTTGCTGGTCAAATTTGACATTAACCCCAAACTCTGATAATTAGCTCAAACAGAACACTTGATCCTCCTGTTTGTTCAAAAAAAGTAGTAAATTTTGATATACCTTAGCTCATTTTGAAAATAAGTGATCTAGAATTCTCTTTGAGAGCCAAAGACATATAGTAGATTGAAATGTAAGACAATTTCAAAATACTTGGTAGATATATGAAAACCAAAGGATAATTTTGAGTTTTTAACAATTTAAAAGAAAAGCTATATAGATGCTGTAAAGTGATCCATGTAGAAGTAAAGAGTGGGGTGCCCCTGGGGGGTCGGAGAATCAAAATCACTGCCCTAGAGTTATTGTACTGTGTCAGCATTCTTAATCACTGTCTAGGTCTTGTCTCAATTATGAACTTAGATAGAGTCGATTGGAGGGCAAGGATCCATGTAGCGGACCCCATTTAGATGTGCTTCTTTCCTTTTACTTTCATTTCTCCTATTTGTTTTGCTTAAGTTGGGATAGGCTGAGTTTGTTGTTTTCCTCTTTCTCCTGTATACATAGTAATCATTTATTATATTTTTTGCTAATGCGGTTTTGAAGTTTCATTCTGCCTTTCAGGATCAAGTTTTGTCAAGCATGCAACAGAAGCTTGACGATCTATGCAACCAGATGAACACCATGAAAGACAGGCCTGAACATGAAGTTAACTTGTCATTCACAAATAACAAAAAAATCCTATACAACAATGATATCCAACTTGATGATACTACAATTTCTCCTTGTGGTTGTCAACTTTGCTATGAGCATCGTGATTCATCAAATGGTTTAGTGGTAAGAACCATAATAATAGGCACTAAGAAAAAAATATTATTGTTCTATTGAAGTGAGATAAGATTCCTCTTTTGTTGCTATCTTGGTTGTCATTGTATTCTTGTAGCATGGAGGCTGAAATATTAACCTTTATTTGCCAAATTTTTGATCAGTGTGACTTTGTTGAGGTATCATGCCGCGGAGATGAGGTGTTAAAGTATAAGATACCTTCCCCAAATATAGCAGAGCAAGAAGAGCGCCGGATGTCTGACTTGTCTGACTGGTCTACAAGTGTGAATTCTTTACTAGATATTCAGCTAGAGCGCCGGATGTCTGACTTGTCTGACTGGTCTACAAGTGTGAATTCCTTAATAGATATTCAGGTAAGAGAATAAGACCCAAAATCCAAGTTTAGGAGTTTGTTCTAATTTTGCACTTTATTTGCTTTGGTTTTTGGGGAATACTAGACAATCATTAACTTGTGACACAATGTATTTGATAATTGTGTATTAATATGGGTTCGACTAGGGCTGCCTGACCAAGGAAAGTGTACTACTATACTAAAAATGGTCTTAGGTTAGGTTATGAATCTATGTTTGAGTTATGAAGAATATTGTTTTGTTTTAAATGTTTTTGTGTGTGTGTGTGTGTGTGATGATAAATCACAATGATCTAGCAACTAGAGATTAGTATTTTGTTCCTTGCGTTGGAAAAATGGTAGGGGTGTAAATTCATACAGTGTGTGTGTGTGTGTGTGTGTGTGTGTGTGTGTGTGTGTGATGATAAATCACAATGATCTAGCAACTAGAGCTTAGTATTTTGTTCCTTGCGTTGGAAAAATGGTAGGGGTAGTAAATTAACATACAATCATCAATAATCAGCAATCAGATTGTTGTTGGTTGTCCTTAAATAATTCATAGATATCTTGAGATGGGTTCTATTGCTATTTTCCCAAAATTTAATGCAACAAATGCAAATTTGCAACCAAAGCAACCAAAAGCAGATTAGAATTCACTTGCTACCAGGTTCTTTCTTTATAATGCCTTGATGGATTGCTTACAGCTCAACTCAGATACAAAACTAAAGAAAGATATGGGGTTAACATGGATGAGATTTTTTATTTCCTCTTTCATCTTCATTTCTCCGTTTCATCCATCTTCATCTTCTTCACTGTAATCCTACCCCTTTCTCTGTTTCTAATCTGAAGAAAACCTCATGACAATTCCTTACGTCTCTCGATCTCCTCTCTTATCCGGTTTCGAATACAAATGGAATTTCAGATCATGTTCAGTTTCCCGAAGTGATCCTTCTCTAGCCTGATTTATCTAGGATTTTAGTCCCTTTCTTTTGTTAGAATTCTGAAAGAGGGGGATCTCAGAGAGAGAGAGAGAGAGAGAGAGAGAGAGAGAGAGAGAGAGAGAGTGATGTCGAATTTGTATGGGGATTTCAATCAGAAGATTGATTATGTATTCAAGGTAGTCTTGATTGGAGATTCGGCAGTCGGGAAATCCCAGCTTCTTGCACGGTTTTCCCGCAACGAATTTAGTTTGGATTCAAAAGCGACAATTGGAGTTGAATTCCAGACGAGGACGCTCGTTATAGATCACAAAACTGTCAAGGCACAAATATGGGATACGGCTGGACAGGAAAGGTACGTTTTCCTACAGTGTTCATGCTCCTCTTATTATAAGTTATGAAATTCCCATTCAATCTGTCATTGTTTGTATGTTCATCAAATTGATGGTCATGAGTTTATTCTAGATTCTATCAAAAAAAAAAAAAATTAAAGATTGAAGTAATTTAGTGAAGAAAATTGACTCTTCATTCTTTCTGGCTGTATTATAGAATTAAGCTTCATTTTGCTACCGTAGGAGATGTTACCTGCCTGGTAGTTCTAAACTGTCAAGTATATGAGAGAGGCTTGCCAAATCCCTTTTTGTTCGACCTGGATAGCATAGTGCTTTAACCTGGAAAGGTGAATATCTCTGAAAACAGAAAATTTTTATGGCAGAGAATACCAATAGCTAAGAGGAATAGTTCTTGATCAAGGCTTGTTAGACTAACATGTTGATTAGTGATAACCACAATACACAATCGGGCAAGATCTTGCTCTTACTATGGCATTGAGAGTCTTCATTCATTAAGAGCTACAGGTAATTGCATTTTTCCTATTTAATCATACTAATGGTTAGCCACGATTACAAATAGAGATATACATCACAATGTGGCAGAGTTTCAATGAAAAAAAAAAAACATTTGAGTTTCTTGTGCTGTGTACCAACCATGTGGAACCCAGGGAGGCAATCTTGGTAGATTCTGAACTCTCTTACTCTTTCTATTTGTCTTCTTCAATTTTCTTTTCAGATCTTACTTTCTTCCTGTTTTATTGACTTTCAGTGTCTTATATTGCTGACTTACTGCCCAAAACTTGACCTTCATTAGCCCCTGTCATTCTATTCTTATTCAGTCTTTTCTCATTTTTTTTTCTTTTTAATGAGTATCTGTTTACTCATTAAATCTTTAATATGATTTTATTAACCAATTGGATTTTACCTTTTTTTCTCCTATTGATGGTTTTATTTAAGCACTGGATTTATTTTGAAGAAACCCTTTTCTCTCTCCAACCGTCTTCCAGACATAATAAGAAGCCCCAACTTGTTTTACGCTCGGCTTCTTATTTTATATCCTTCCTTACTGTATTTTTCTCTTTCTCATTACTCCAATGAGGGTTGTTGCCATCCTATCTGAGATGGAGGAATTAAATCTTGGGAGATTGGAAAGAGTTGTTTCACCTTTTTTTTTTTTTCATTACATTGGGTGTTCCGGTGGCATTTCTGTGGTGTGTGTATTATCCTATCAGGTGATAATTTTTCACTTTAACTAATGGATGCTTGGAACTTGAAATCACTTCTCTGGAGTGATTATGTGTGAATTAAAGTTCAAGGAAGGAGTATGTTTTATGATTCTTAGGTCGATAGGGTTTGTTCATTGAATGGTAGGGCCAGGTATGAATTTCCTGAATTAGAAACTCCCCTTTTTTTCACCCCGACTAATACTTCCATGTCAATTCAATGGATTTTTCTGGTTGAATTAGTGAATCTCTTGACGAGTTTAAGGGTTTAAAGCTTCTATACTTTAGGCACAAAAAGTCTTTATATATAGATAAAGAAGCCTATATCAGCATCACTCTTGGTGTCAATTGTAAAGAACTTATAGGTTTTTTTGGCTTAATGCATGGTTAACCGGGTCCTACTTTGGAATACTCTACCTTGATTTGCCTCATTCTAGTTCTTCGATGTCAATATGTGCACTGGATTCTGACTTTATTGCCCCAGTGAAATTTACGGAGACAGACCCATGAAGTTTTGTGGTGAAGAGCTGGCTTGAAACGATTTTGGCACGCTGTCTTAAAATTGCAAAAAATTCACGTGGGTCAAATTCTGGAAATGTCAAAGTCAGTCATAAGCTTCTTGAACTTTCTGAATATCCTTTCCCTTAAATCTATGAAGTTTAATACCAGTTACTGCCTCCTACACTGAAAAACTTCTTGTGAGAATCATCCTTCACTCTCCTGAGCTTTCATACCTTTTTTTTTTCTCAAAATTTTGTTATATTGTGATGTATTTCTGACTCTCAGTTAATACCCTTCTGTTTTGTTAGCCTAAATCATGAAAGAGGCAATCTCTCTCTCTCTCTCTCTCTCTCTCTCTCTCTCTCTCTCGTGTGTGTGTACACATGAGTGTGTTAAATGTTTCTACCAAATCTACAATACAACAACAACGAACTCAACATTTTCTCAACTTAATGGGGTCAATGATATAGATCTGTGCAAAACAAAATAGGAGAAAAGAAAGATCCAAAACAGAAAAGGAAAAAGACCAAAAAGAACGAAAATGAGAAATACCAGAAAAGTGAAAGACAAATGAAGGTAAAAGGAAAGAGGCACCACCCAACAAGCCATGAGAAACCCAGCTAAATAGAGTCAATTACATGGATCCTTGCCTTCAATAAGCACTATTTGAAATCATACATGGGACGAGACCTAGGATAATGAGATATTCATATAGTTAGCTTAGTTTGGTTGTCAGGAAATGAATAAAAAAAAAAATCAAATTTTTTGAATTCGAAGGATAAACACGTAAGCCAGTCGTTGCATCATGATGACGACTCGAAGATGCTTGAAAGAACACGTTGCTGACTCATCATGAGTTTATGCAAACATGCAACGTGAATCTACCAAATGTTACCAAATCTTCATCCGACGTAGGAATACGCTCAAAAGGGTTCGGAATATGCTCATTGGATGTTGACTTGAACCGACTGTTAATTATTTTTCATGTTTTTTACTTTAAAATCTTAAAAAAATCATAAGTTTCAAACTGCAAGTCCAACTTAATGATTCAAAATGCGTTTCAAAGCATATTTTGAATACTATCCAATGATCTGAAAATAAAAAACCACGTTGATAAAAAAAGATAATTGACAGTAAGTTCCATCAAACAAAATGAATATTCTTTTACAAAAATGATGAAATAAACCTAATCACAAATTTTTGATAGATTTCAAGGCTCTTTGACTACCCTTTGACCTAGCCAACCTTCACAAAAGTATTTTGGTCATTTCTTGACCAATTTTCTTGAACTGCTCAAAATGGAACAAAACTCATCTAGGAATCAAAATAAAGCCTCCTAATCTATAATTTGGTTTCATAAATTATCCAATATTGCTACACACACCTCTAGGCTGACAAAAATGAGGTGTCTACAATGAATACATTGAATCTCCATCAAACCTGTCAAAATTATCAAATCACCCTTCCATGTGAAACAACTAGGTCCTACATCCACCTAAAAGACCTTTAGCCTAATAACACAAAACAATAACAAATGATATATAGAATCACATATCCTTATGGGATTAAAAAAAAAAATGTAAAAGAGTCTGCCATAGAATGAAATTATTTTTTTCTGGAATAAAAAAACTCCATAGTATGAAAGAAAACAAAATGCTGTTTCAAACTAACCTATCTTCAATGAAATTGAACCAGTTATCAGCTTGGAAATTTTATGTTTCATAGGAAACTAAATGCAGGAATCATTGGCCAGTCCTCAATCTTTTGGAATTACTGTAGATTCCAACACATCCTCAATATAGCCTCTCTTATTCTCATTTTCCATGTTAGCCACAGTTGGTCCTCCATCCACAGCGACATCATCATTAGAAACAGACATGTATTGAGTCAACGATCGATCATTATCTGATTGGATTTCCTCTTCATCAAGCTCATGCACCAAATGGACTCCACATTTTTCCACATCCACACGTCCTTTCCAAGTCATAATTTCTACTGAAATCTCCACTTGATCCCCTACTTCCAAGTGAGCCTCAATAACCTCAGCTCCAAAGAAACCATAAAGCCGAGAAAGGGGTATATAGCATACCCATAATGCATGAGTTGACTGGCAGATAAACACGTTTCTATATGATCTATTCCAGCGCTCCAATTGAATACCTTCGGTCTTATTATAAATAAGAAGGTTTGCCATAACTGCTAACCTCACATCATTGTCAAAAACAGCCGCTACATCTAACCCTTTGATTTTACAACCTGGGTGTGGTGATACCTCAAAAGATATTTTGGATCCTATATTTTGGTGGTCGATCCACTCTGGAATCTCACTTCCACTACCCCAGACTTCAAGTTCCCAATGTACACCCTGTCCCACAGAATACAAAATGTAAAAAGAAAAAATTTATATATATATATATATATAAGAGAGAGAGAGAGAGAGTCCTGGATGGTGGCACCCTTCCATGTGGATGTCTCGTACAGATTGAGAAGTCTCCGGGCACGGGATATCTCTGGACTTGTTAGGCAACATTGATGCGTCACAGTCAAGTTGAAAGAGGTCACTAATATTTGCTGGTAATTCTTCCAATGATGTGCATTCTTCTATATTCAATGTCCTTAAACGTGATGGAAGATTTGGTATTACTTGGAGATTTCTACAGTCATTCAATGAGATGCACCCCAGACGAGAAAGATGACAGATGCTGGCTGGTAAGGTAAAAAATCTGTTTCCAGTCAAATCTAACTCGGCCAATGATGAGGATAAGCTCCTGAAATCATTGGGAATCATGTCTTCTGATAGATTACAGTTACTAAGATTCAGATCTCTTAAGGAGCATAAACCAGAGAGAGATGCAGGAAGCAAAGTGATAGGCTCAGGCTTTCTTCTTAGTGAACCCCAATACTGGAAGAATGAAAACCATGATTTGGATTGCAGCTGCGTAGACTGTGAGCAACCAGAGAGATTGAGTCTTCGAAGGGATCCCAACTTACAAATGCTGCTTGGAAGATTCAGAAGGTTATTGCAGTCTTTCAGATTCAAAATAACAAGTTTCTGAAGCAATCCTATGGATGGGTGAACCTTGATCAACCTCCTACAACCTTCAAGAATCAATTCCTCAAGATTAAGGAGTCCAGAGAAGTTTGGGGTCTTTGTTAGGTAACAAGAATGGCTAAGATTGAGGATTTTCAACCTTTTGAGCACCTGTATATAAAAAAAAAGGAAGAGAAAAAAGTAAGCTTTTGATGAATACACAATTCATTCTGAAGAAAGTTTGATATAGTGACTATTTTATACCTTGATTTCTTCCCAAACTTCCTTTATATGGCTATGTTGCATGTCAAGGACAACAAGCTTCTCCATGTTGAAATTTGTAGGAATGGAATTCAAAGGAAATCCATGCCAACAAAGCCACCTTAGCTTCTTAAATAGATGTTCATACCCACCCCTGAGATGTACATAATTAAGTTGAAGCAATCTCATTCTATCCATGGTTACAAATGCTTTAGCATCAAAAGACACATCTTCAAAGTCGAACGCGTTTAAGATGAGGCCTTCAACAGATTTGGTTCCCTATCACCAATAGTGTTGGATTAATGAATCAAATGTTTAAGGAAATAAACACTCACTGAAAATACACATGCATATGCACTTAAAATACCAAATTAGAATCTATCCTGAAGCAGTAACAACTAAAACAAAGCCTTCAAGATAATTAAGTATTCCAAGAATAGCCATGGGGATCTGAGCTATCGGTCAGCCTTATGAGGAGGATTCAGTTGGAGGATTTCATAAGCCCATGTGACAGCCACATGGATGTTGCTGTTACTTTGTTTGTGCCACTAGTTTCTAATTTTTGTAACCAGTTAAGTCAAGGATGTGTATGGTAACATTTCCATTCCAAATTACAGTTTCTTAGTTGGAAACATTTGTTTGTGTTTCTGATATTTTGGAGTATTTCTGTACAAGAAACGGTGGTTGAAGTTGCAGTGGAGGTGGTGGTGAAAGAATCGAGATAGGCAGGCAATCAGGTAAACGAACATTCCGGTAGCAGGCCTTCCGTTTGATCTCTGTCCCTGTGAAAATTTACCCTTTCGTGCGAGTTTTTGTCCCAAATTTTTGTTTTCTTTTAATTTTTTCTAAAACTGTTCGGTTCATTTATAATTAAAACACACACACACACACACACACACACACACACACACACAAAAACAGACCAGATATCCCATAACTGTTATGTTCCAAATGTATTCCAGAAAACAAACACAAAAACAAAAAAGTATTTTTTTTCAATGTTGCCATACAGACCCTTATTAGCTAAGCAGTTGTTTCTATTTTATTTACTTCCTATGTAACAGCTTTGGATCTTATTCTAGAGGATCCTAAATAGATTAGCAGCCAATTACCCTTGCTCATGCAAAAAGGGTTACCATTCTGTAATAAGGTTAAAGCTATTATAAATAAAAGAGGATGGGAAATGTTGCCTACAATTTTGATGAAGAACAATAAGCTCTCTTTTTGAGTTTTTGCTACTGTGGTGATTCAGTTGAATGCCTTAGGTGATGATTCCTATGGTTTGGTAGGTGGGGAACCTACCGCCGTCCTTGGTAGTGAAGCCAAGCTGATATAAACTTCCTTCCTTCTTCACTATAATCTAACCAGAATTTGGTGGTCGTGCTTGTTTCCTCAACGCGTTTCTGCCGTTTCTGTTTCCAGAAACAGCAGAAACAGAGCAAAAAGCGTTTGATAAAACTGTTCCGTTTCACTTATTTTTAGAAATAGAAATAGAAATTTTTACTTATTTATGATTCAAAAGAATTGCCACAAGTCGTTTCCAGAAATGGTGAAACAAGTTGAACTTGTTTCGCCTAGGTCGTTTCTTGAACCATAAATAGCGATATCTGGGAAGAAATCATTATAAACTGACTTTGCGATGGTTGTCTTTCCTGATCCACCTATACCCAAGAAGCATGAATAGGCAAACAGATTTAGGAATATAAAGCACTGGGCGTCCTACAAGGGAAGACATTCTCACAAGCAGTTCCACATATTAGCATATTATCACCAAATTTGTCATCTTTATCCAATGGTCTAAAGGACCTAATCATCAATTTATGATTCGAAAAAATGTATTTTATTGAGAAAACCACGATAGCGATCCTTGATTCTTCAATTGGGTTCTCTGTGTTCATCGTCATCTCTGCAGAGATGGATAACGCAAACGTCAACTCGAATCAAATTCCAAACCGCCCTGGACCCAGGAGGGTAATTTCATTTGGGAGAATCTAGGTCACCACCAACCCCTCTGCACAAACTCCGGCCATCCCCGACCACCTTTTGACCCCCATTCAATGCCCCTCGAACACCAGCCATTATTTTCATCACTTTAATCAATATTTTGGGTTTGTTAGATTTTATATCTGTTTTATTATATTGTTTTGGTGTAAAATCTTTTGGGGTGAAGGTAGTAGAAAAGAGTCAATAGCACTTATGGGAGTGTTCTAAAGTTCATTCATGACCATTACTATGAGTAATACTATGAGAGCCCGGAGAGGTATTAGGATTAATTCAATTTATTGAATTAATTCCCAATTCATATTCATATTCATACAAGGGTGGGTTTTGGGTCCATTTAAACCCAACCAAATACCTTATAGAGATATGTGGGTAGCTCTCGTGTGGAACTTTAAGACATGAAGAAATCTTTTGCAGACCCAATAATCTGCATTGAAGCCTCAATTATTGTCTCACATTCAATGAAATAAATTTTTTTTTTTTTTTTGTTGGAAAAGATATACGGTTCAAAAGTCAGACGTCACCAACTGGTTACAATAATTTATTTTGTTTTCAAATTCAAACGAGGTAACCCAAATTTGTAAACCAAGGTTGGGCGAGGGAAATGGTGTTTTGACTCAACCATGATTAAGTTTGCAGTTTCAGACAGTTTGGCCGCTCTTTTTTAAACTTTTGAATTTCATCATTTCGTCAAGAAGCATTTTTGTTTCTCTCCGCTTCTTCAAATGCAGAAAAAAAAAAAAAAAGGTAACCTTCTTCTTTCTCTCATTACTCTTTTCAAATATGTTTTAAGGAAATTTGATTCTTGGGTCACCGGAGAACTGAGTGGTTTCTTTTGTTAATCTCTTCATTTCAGGTTACGAGAACAACAATGCCGGAATCAAGAGACAGACTAGTAAGGCCGGGTGCGATCGAGCCACTGTTTGATCCTCGTCGTAGTGGTGGTGGGAGGAATATGTTTGCTGGGTCTTTGCAGCGAGGGTCAATGGCAAACTCGGTTCAACGATTGAGTCCTGGAGGACCTGCTAGGCGTGGCCGTAGACGTGGTACGACGAATAATAGCACTTCTTGGTACCCGAGAAGACCTCTCCGGGACGTCACTGAAGTTGTTCGTGTAAGTGTTTTAGTTGAAGCCTAATTGAGATCTCCGTAATTCTTTGAATCTTTGCGTTAATAACTAGATTTGCTCCTCCGCTAATCTTGAGAAGAACTGTTAAATCTTTGTCTGAAATATTCTTCGGATTGGATTATGAAGTGTTGAGTTGTATGGGTATTATTCAAATTCATCTATCCATTAGTTCTTTTCTACTGTACCTTGCGAATTCAAAACAGAGATTGTGTTTGGTGCTTCTTCAGGCCATTGAGAGCAATCAGATGATTGAAGAGAAATGAAAGGAACCTGGGGAGGTGAGAGATGGGCTTCTATGATCATCCTCTGATGATCTACCTTACAATTTCAGTTTCATCGGCTCGGGTAGATAGATTACTTTGTTTTCTGTTTTGCTTTAGGCTATTAATGTCGTCTGCTGAAGGTCTACTGTAGGATTTGTAGGCAGGTCTTGCTTCTTAAAGTCACTGGCCGAGGGTCTTGACTTAGGATTAGTAGGCATCAATTTGTAACAATGTAAATAGGGGAGTTTCCTCTTCATTACTTGAGAAATTTTTAGACCATGCATGATTTCTGATATCGTTCAATAAAATTTGGTGGTCATTGGGAGCTATTTGAGGTTCAAGTTCATGGGTTTTCCTTTACAATGAGACAGTAGAAATTCATGTGATGGGACAATTGCTTTGGCAAAGCTTTGTCTCAAGATGTGATTCATGGAATAATGGTCCTAAGATGTTTTCTTTTTACTGTTTCTGTACACAAAATCTCATTCAGTCTAAAGATTCTGACTTAAATTATAATCATTATTAGAGCTGAGATGTGGATAAAAATTACGCGACGATGTTTTTAAATCTTAATGGGATCTTACTGAACTAGGTTGCAGATGAACATACTTGTTTTGCAGCAAATGATATTTGATAAGTGATGTTTCAAACCTAGGAGGAGCAAACAGTGGACCTCTGTGAAGACTCCTTGCTTGGAAATTTCTACTGTGAATGTGATCAATGAACTGGAGCCCTGTCAGTGTTGGATCTTGGGTACACTGTTACACAACATTTTATTGGGGATGACAGAAATCAGATTTCAAGGAGTTTGCTGGAGTTCATTTGTTTGCCTAAACAAAAGCATTTTGAGTGAGACACAAATTGAGTCCCCGGAGGCCAAGGGCTACTGGCTCATGTCCAGAGCTACTTTCTTGTACAGTTCCAATTGAATGGGACTGATTCCAGCTGAATCGGAATCCGTTGGACCTGATCTGGATTACTATATCAAGTTTAATAACCTTGGTTCAGGTCAAAGGTACATTGTGTCTTCCTCACACCCCTCACACAAGCCTGGAACCGACTGGATGAAACAGAATTAACTGAAAAACAATATAAACCTGGGATGATATGTATATTCTGCATAGTTGGTACAGGTTGGGGTCAAACATGGGTTTCTAGCCCATGAGATACCCTAGAGAGTAGAGGCTTTCAAGCCATAGAGGGTGAAAAAAATAAGGACTTGCTGATCTAATGAAGGGTATTTTGGACCTTCAACTATTAGGGGAGAGTAAAAATGATGATAAATTCATGGATGAAGGAAAACTTTCTCATAAAACAAAATAGTTTAATGTTTTCTTCGGTATTGGATGTTCGTTTTAGAGTACTCGTCTTGTTTTCATATTAAATCTCTGGAGTTATCTAGATTCCATTGATAATATATGTAGATAACATTGAGTTTGATATGTGCCACATTTTAGTGGTTGCTCTTTCTATCATACTGTCAGAAATGAAATCGATACATGTATTAAGGATCAAAGTATTGATATCGAGTATCGTATTGGTAGGTGTGAAATGTGGCCATATTTCTTAAAATATATACCAGCTTAACCTTAGGTCCCCTAAACTCAACACGGCCCAACCCAACCCTGCGGGGCTCTTGCCAAACTAACCTAGCCTAATTGACCCTGATTGGATTGGGCTCGCACTAATTTTTTCCAGGTCGGGCTAACTCTGATTGGCCCTATTTTTTCCATTTGTGTTTTATGTCTTAAAAAAAAAAAAAATATGAAGTGCAACACCATAATAGGTGTTCAGGATACCTGACCATAAGAATCAATGACCCAAAATTTTATTATGCTAAATAAAAGGATAGGATGATAACCCTAAATTATATTATATAAATTAGAGTTAAAATCAGGGTCGGGTTAGGCCTAGGTCTTGACTCAGGCCCAGGCCAACCTTGACCTAGGGTCAATGGTTTTCAACCCTACCTTGCCCTCAAGGTTAGAAATCTTAGCCCAAGTATTCAAGCTCAAGGCGGGCCAGATAGGTTTAGGCCGTCAAGGCCAAACTCATACCCTTAGTATTGGAAAGGCAATTTAAGAGACATATTGTATCGTATCGTATCAAAGACACAAAAGATTAATGAATATATATATTTTTTATATTTAATTTTGATTTTACTTTTCAATTCCAAGGGATTTTGATGCGAACTCAAATGAATTTTTATTTATTTCACATTATGTAGGGTCATGGTCAGGGTCAAGTGTGCAGCAACCAAAAATTTTCCCGTAAATACCTTCTTAGATTTTAGTATTTTTCAAAATATCTTTTAAAATTCTCTTCCTATGCTTTGGTCAACAAACTGACCGAGTTTTTTTTATAACAGAATAAACATAAAAACACTATAATCTGGGGCCATACATGGGTTTCTAGTGAAGCCCAAGCCCACTACTATTGCCATACAATCTTGGAACAAAATGAACTTTAGAATAGCGCAGCCAGGGTCCATACATCGGTTGCTAATGAAGTCCAAAAGAGCACATTCTGATCTCTACCCTCTTGATGAAATTTAGCAATTACATAGTTGTGATTTTGCCATAAAATGAAGGATCGAGTTTTTTCAAGCCACGGTGAAATATCTAGTTGACTTGAAATCAATCATATGAAATGCAAGTTAGATTGAGCCCAAAGTTTATAAATAGGTAGAAACCAACTGTCTGCTAACATCTCAAGTTTTAACATAATAGAAGTTGGTCAAGTGGAAAAATAAAGTTTCGAAAATCTATTGACATCTTAAAGATTAAAAAGAAGAAAAATATTTGCATTTTATAGAAATATTGAAAAACAGCATTCATTTCTAAATAGATGATGTTTTTCCAAAACAACGATAGTATCCTGATTATTAATTGTCTTGGCATTTTTGGATGATACTGCCAAATCCCCATCATATGATTGAATTATGTTTCTCATTCTGTCATGTTCGAACGTACTTATATGTAATGTACAGTAAGAAAAAAAAAAAAGTAGGAAAACTAAAGTGAATTTAATAGATAATAATTTTTATTTTTGTATAAATATTTTACAGCCAAAAAGATACAAAATATTTCTGTAAAATGTGATTAGTTGTTGGATATAAAATTGAGTTAATAAAATTCCATGAATGATGTGCCTCTTTTCCAGAAGATCTTGGATTAGCTAGAGCATGCATAGCATGAACTTTATAGACTATTGAAGATTCATCACCCTTAAGATTTGACTTCGAGTCTCTCGGTCTTTTCCCCCTCTTTTCCTCCTCTTGGAAGAAAAATTAAGTATTTCATCAGCCATGTACATGCTTTTGGACAAATTTAGTTAATCTATCAAAATAAATGGGTCCTCTTTATTTTGTCTTTTTTTTTTTTTTCCCCCCAACCCCAACTTTAAAAAAAAAAAAAAATCAACCCCCGAGTTAAGGCAGGATTAGTAGTGGGACCTTGCATTAAATCAAAGTCTTTATCAATTGAAATAGTTTATACATTTGTCAATGGAAAAAAGATCCTCTCTAGGGAGTGGGCAGTCCAAAGAGATCTCACGACTGAAGTGACCTGGGGATGCACGTCCATGTATTGGGTCCTCTCAGCCATGGGATGGCACTTAAGCTCTCTCCTTAATGGAGAGGAACCACATTCTTGTCAATGAGCCATATTGGATTGTGTGTGGGTTCCTTGTCAATGGATCATATACTAGGTTGTGTTTGGATTGTGTCACAAAAATTGTCTATGTTTAATGAAATTGAAAATTTTCGAAAGAAGAAAAGAAGCGAAAGGAAAGGATCCCCTCTGTTTATCCTTATAAAGTCCCTTCTCCAAGTACAAATAGAAATTAATAATACCAGAAGAGGTATGTATGGGGTAGAGCAATGCCACTGGGTCCTTTTGGAGCTGATATGTATGGGCTTCTGATCTCATTCACCCACTCACCCTTTCATTATTATGAGCAAGAAAAGGGTTTTGCTAAGTTTAACAAAAATTTGTTTGACATAGATCACTATCCATTGCAAAGGAGTCTTTGGGCATCACAAAATCTATCAAGGGAATACACGTTGGAAACGTCAATAGCGATGGAATTTTTGCCTTTAATGAAGAGTAAGGTGGTCATTTCATTCTTCTTGTATTCGGACAAAACACACAAGAGCCACACTACCTTTCAGGCTTTTTTCCCCATCTTTTCAATAGTAAGGAAAAAGACCATAATGCCGACAATGTGGGGATTCTTTCCCATGTTCTCTTACATCCTGAATCCTGATTATGTAGGATTTATACTAACAGTCTCTCTCATCATTGACTATGTGAACCCTCATCTCGAGGACATGTGTCTTACATAGTGAAAGGTGTGTGATAGGAGAATCATCCTGCACGATTGCGTATGAAACCAAACCTCTTCCCAATAATAATTAAGTTTAGGGAAAAAGGTTGTCGTGCTGACTACGGAGGGTAGAATAGCACACTATCTGTCTCTATCTCGAGTTTGGATCACTTATTTGTACCCTCACGTATGCTAGGTGATGAAATGTGTCATTATTACTTCCACAAATGAATTTCTATGCATTCTTAATAGAAACAAATGAGACAAATGTAATCATTTACTCATATGTGAAGCATAAGTGTATCTCTCCTTACATTTTACCCTTTATTGGCGTGTCCTTGTGTATATTAACTCCCTTATGCCACTTGCATAAGAAACTTCTTCAAATATTTAAAATAAGGATAATGAAAAATGAAGATCATCGACTGATCATGTGGCTTCTACACTAACATGAAGCCAATGAGAGTACGTGTAGGGACATCAACATAGATGTAATAAGATAGTAATTTCATATGTTCCTGTATCTGGAAATAGGTGCCACATGACCACACAGCGTTCTATTTCCGTGCAAAACATAAACCAGTTCATTACAGATCTAATGAGCAGCAGCAGGAGCAGTAGCAGTAGTAGGAGCAGGTAACTCCCATTCGCTTGGTTCGATCAATTTTGGGGATGATATTCTTTTAAATGATAATTCTTAATTTTGGAGTTGTTTGAAGCCAATATCTCAACCCGGAGAAACATGTACTAGCCTCAAGGCAACCAAACGATTTTTCAGAAAAAAAACATAATTCAGAAAAATGTCTATATTGACATTCATATCCGATATATACACCATTTGATTTACAGAACCAAACACCACCTTAAACATCCATCTAATTGCTAAGGCACTTAAACATCTAATATTTGAGAGAAACATAATTAAATGTGCCATCTCGTTTAGCAACAAATAAAAAAAAAAAAAATGTGCCACCTCAATACTTGGGCAGGCTCGTGGCTATTGAATGTGTGTTGGAGAAAATCTAAATCCAATCAATAGAGGTATTTGAAAATGGCATAGGGGGAGGGGGAGGGGAATGAATATGAAAATTCATCCTTGTTCTATAAGCTCCATGTGTCCTTGAAAGGACAATAAATAATGAACTTTTAATTTTCTATCCATCATGAAAGTGGTAGATTCATGTTTAAAAAAAAAATAAAAAAGAAAAAAAATTATTGCTTTAAAATTTTTGATAAGAATTGGTCAACCTAATTTTGACAAAAAAAAAAGTATATAAAATTACCATCTTACCCTCATGAAATAAAATGTCTCATTCATGTTAATGTCACTGTGCATGTTTTCATTAGCCTCATATTGACGCATAGGCACATGGATCTCTCTTTTTTTTTCTTTTTCTTTTTTTTGGGACAAAAATAAATTAGAGGGAAACAGATCTCGTTTAGTTGAGATAAGCCTGAGCTGTGGTGGTGTTGTTTCATTCTTCTAATTAGTTGAAGCTTCTAAAGATCAATGAGATTTACCTACTCCTGCTATTTTAAAATTTGGGATTGGATTGGATCTGGTCAATCCAGGTTAATGCAGTTTTATATTGATTTTGATCAATTTGGACTGACCTTCCAATCTTTACAACCTTTCCTATTGTGACCAATTTCTATATCAATCTAAAAACTAATATATATATATATATATAAATAAATAAAAAAAAATAATAATAAAAAGATACATAATGACATTATTGTCATCGTTATTTTTGTCTTATTGAATGAATTATTATCAATATCAATATGAACACTAGAGAGGTAGGGGAATGATAGGGCGGAGGAAGGGGGAGACACTAAATACACACTAACACATCCATGTGACAAGAGGCAATCCACTAACCTCTTAACGTCATACCAATGCGTTAGGCACATGATCCATAAGTTTGGACTAAGACACTCCTTACTCTATCAACACCATTCTGATAACATTTCAATTTATCTCTGAAAAAAAGAGGAAAAGAGTGGGAGGGAGGGCAACAAATTGGTTGGTATCGGTCTTGGCCAACCCTGAGTCAACTTGGCTGATAGTGGAGAGAGAGAGAGAGAGAGAGAGAGAGAGAGAGCTTAAATTGTGATTTTAGTAATAAAGAACATAGCAAGGTGACATAGGACTTCACCTATTGTTGAAAGTTCATCAATAACAAATTCTATACTCTATAAGGTCGATTTATAATATTAAAAGGGCAAAAATGAATGAGGGGTGCCAATAAGAACCCCCACATATATCTATAATATATATGAATAAGTTTAACTCTTCAGATAAACTTCAAAAAGCTCCAAAATATGATGCATATATATAAAAAATCATTAGATCGATTGTGACAACTTTTTTACATTTACAATGTTTTAGGTGGACTGTTTAGGTGTAAACGCGTTTAGTTGTCGGTGTTAATATCCTTTGTGCAAGGGACAATGAAGGCAACTAAATGAGTGTTCAAACTCATATATATATATATATATATATATATATGTCATGTAACCCTAGATTAATACAATTTCATAAAATATTTTAAAATATGTCGACTAAAAAATTGTATTTAGAACAAATTTATACTATCACACAAGACTATTAAAATGAGTGACCGAGCATCCTCATCTTATAATAAAAAAGTTTATTTATCATCAACGTAAAATACTCTAATATGTAATTTTCAAAATGAATAGCTTTGAAGCAGTCTATTCAGTAATGAAGAAAGAAAAATTTACTAACATTAAATTAATAGATTATTAATTATTTAATATTATTTAACAATATTTTATTAAACAAGTTGGTTTTGTATTGCATATCCAGTAACCTTCAAGTCTACTTATTAAGAAATATTTTAAAACATTCAGTTATATTACTAGTTGTTAGGTATTACCTCTATTGAAATGATTATTGGACCCACACTTAGGTACTTATGCATCATAATGCTATTATATCTTAATAAAGGAGAAGTGTTTCCCTTGAGGGAATGTAATTCTCTTTTCATATATAAGGGCCAATGGGAGCGCATTAGGAAACATCCATAGATATGTCATTTTTCTTTCATGGAGAACGAGGGCCAATCATTTCACCCTTTATATGTCTAAACATCAGGACCACACTCCCCCCTCTGAAACCTTTTTCCTTCTTAATAAATCTTTATTGTAAAGAAGATATTATCATACTAAAATAAATACATAATATGAGATCCCCTCTCTTGTATATCGCCCTCGCGGGTACGTTGACCTTATAAAGAAAATTCCAAGAAAAATATGAGAAACAATGCAAATTGACCAAATTCTGATTTTACAAAGAGAGAGAATGCCATAAAATGTTAAGAAATTAGCCAAAAATCCCAAGGAAATCTATTCTAGATTGACCTGAATCGAGATCAACCACAGCTGATCTTGCTGCACGATCCAATCCCAATTCCTCAAACCTTGATCAAGTAGTTACAACAAAGCATATCAATTAAATCTCATTTTCTTTTTGCCTTTTTCTACTTTGCATGAATTGTAAAAGAAAATTTCTTATTTTTTTATCTTTCAAAAGATATGTGATTGGAAAAACTATTCCAAGCACATTTTCTTTTCCAAAAAAAAAAGCCTCTAATAATTTGAGGTTTCGAAGGTTACAATAACAAGATGATTTGTCAAGTGGAGTGCTCGTGTGATTTTGGCTCTCAAAAGTCTCACCGCAGTGAAAGACATGTAGGATCAAAGGTTAACTTCCTCCCCAAGCTACAAATTTATCTTTGATTGTGAGCATGGTTTCAAAAATTAGAATCAGATTGATCGAATCAGTCGATTTTAAGACTTAAAACCCTAATCGTGAAAGCCATAGACATGGCCAGCCATGTAAGAAAACTATATCTCAGGGACTTTGGATCAGGGTTTTAAAAATTGAGAATTAGATTGATGAATCAGTCAATTTGGATTAAAATTGATCATGATTTATCCAGCTAATTCCGATTGATTCTACTATGTTTTTTGATTGATTCTGATTGATTTGATCAGAATCTAAATTGATCAATTCGATCCCAATTCCATTTGTTGAAAATTGAAGCCTTGATTTGAATGAAACCAAACCAGAGGGCCCAATTTTTATTCCCTCTGTGGGATCATAGGACCAACCAGGATTAAGTAAAGGAATATTGGCAATTGGCAGCCACTAAGGGAATATTGGCAATTGGGCAGTGGCTGCCAATTGCCATATTTCCCTATCAGAGATTTGTAGCCACAAATTGTTCAAACACTTGTCAAAAGGAGGAGAGTACTCTCCAGCTTTAAATATAGACTCTAAAGTTCGGTGAGAAACCATAGACAATACCTCAAATAAATTCCTTTGACAATTTCCAATCAAACATTGAAAGGGATAAGGAGGAGTAGCCCATGGTTTTAAAAATTGAATCAGAATTGGCTGATTCAACTCGGAATTTATTGGCTGGTTTTTTCGATTTGGTTTCAGTTTGGTTCAAGATATAATTTGTATAAATTGAAATCAAAAAAATTTCATAACTTAAAACATAAAATCAAACCAACTAATTCGATTTTTATTCAGTTCTTATTTAGTTTCAATTTGTTCGTGAATGATCTTGAAATTCAATTTTAATGCAAATGACCTAATAAAACAAATAAAGTTGGGATGAAAATTATAACTTCATGAAAACAAGTCATACAATGCCAAATCTTGTACATTCCAGTCATTTTAGGGATCACAACCCCTGTATAGGATTTTACAATGCTTCCCAAAATACCCTCTTGATATAATCCCACGTGGCATTTGAAGTCCCATAGTCAAGTGATTCCCCTTCAACATGGTTCAAGGAAAACACAGTCCATTAAACCAAGAAACCCTAATAGGTAACTTCACGCAACTTAATATAAACCAAATTTTTTGGGTACCATTCAGTTTGATCTTAAATAGTCGTTTTTGATTCTAGTTCTAAATTGATACGCTTTAGGCTTGAGATGTCCATAAACTTAAACAATCTAAAATTACCTTTCCTACAATATTGTGTGAGAATCATCTATTATCATTGCACCAAATATCAGATAGTTTAGGAGACTCTTGAGATGCGTGTTCAGATACTTTCAATCATCTAATATTTATCGAATCTCACCACTCATTGTAGAAGATGTGGACTCCAAAATATAGCCTATAAATCATCCATTCCATATCCAAGATTGAAAGAGGATAAAAGATGAACACAGCAATCGACAATCCTGTTTGGGTGTTTTGCCACAAACACACAGAGCAATCGGCAATGGCATTAATTGGATTAATGATTTATTATTTGTTTTGTTTGTTTCTTTTTTGAGGGTTGATGAGAATCTTTGCTTTTAGGCTTCCTTCAATCTCTGCAGACTTTGAGGCTTCCATGCGTTTTTGTCTTGTTTGAAGTACCTCGTCTCTGGCTCGTGGGTCGTGCTGCCCTGTCTGTGGGGTCCCATGATATTGTTCTAAAAAAATTTGACTCTTCCCTCATTGGAGATCCATTTGTGGGCTCCATTTCATCCATTACAAGTCACAACGCCATTTGCGTTTCCTAGTTATCAACTCCAAGAATCTCTCTCTCTCTCTCTCTCTCTCTCTCTCTCTCTCTCTCTCTCCTCTCTAAACTCTCAAATTTCAACGTCAACGTTTAGCCATTTAGCATGTACAGATAAGCTATCCTCCAAAATGCACAAGGCTATGGAATGAGAAACACTGTACCCATCCAATGACTGAGACAGGGGACGAGCTTCCTCTTCTTCCTCCTCTTCACTCCTTTTGAAGTATCTCAAGTCCAGCTCCTCCTCTTTTCCTGTTCTGGGTCTCCTTAGGATTTGGTGGGTTTCGAGTTTTCAGTTTGATTCTTGAGGGGGTTTCGTTAAAATCGTTT
>NC_056570.1:28268266-28274212 GCF_013358625.1 Macadamia integrifolia | reverse complement strand
CCCCACCACCACCACCACCACCACCACACACACACACACATACATATGCACAGGTCTGCACACGACATCACGCGGCACCAAGAGGCACAAAGTGCACTTATGAAGGGTCAAACACTCAACTTGCTGGCTCTGAAACCATGTTACAACCACTTACTCAAAATGCTCGAGATGTTGAGTTAGGGTTATAACAATGTCCATCAACACATGATAACAGTTTGAAAAAAAGAATCAAATTAATGAGTTACAACCACTATCCTAAAAAACTCGAATTATTAAGAGCTATAACAATGTATATAAATTCAACGAGAGTCAGAAAACAAGAAACAAATTATTGACTTAATGAGTTACTGAACTCGCTCGACATCAGAAAAATTGTCTTGGGTAAGTGGCAAGAATACAAGATTGGAAGGGGATGTGTGACTTCCACAACACTTTCCATTAATATCTTCCCCTAAACTCCAGCTAATTGGTAGTTGGCTTGACTAAGTAGGCAGGAGACATATGGGCCAAGAGAGGAGGATAGATAATATTATTAATTAGGTCACTGTTGAACAATGGCTAGCTCTTCCATTGCTTGGTCATGGGTGTGGCTTTTATTTAGTCTTCCTGCATCCATATCATTGCTTAGATCTTTTGTCTGTTAAAGTCAGCTTGCCTTGAAGGATGTGCAAAGTTGGTAGGTTAATGTCTAAGTTATGTCTGCAGCCTCAGCCATGTCCCAGCTCATGGTCTTCTGTCACCATGTTCTCACACTTCAATTTTCCTTTTAGTTTTGATCTCAAAAGAAGTTGACCGCAAGAAATTTGATGGACTTGGGGAACAAAGATTGTTCAACACCATAGCTATCCTATATCCCAAAATGAGATATCATTGACTTCTATGATCACTAGGTATTGTAACCAGGCTAGGAGGGCCCTGGGCCATCTTTGAATGTTGAAAATGAGTTCTTTGGAGAGGAGAACACAAAGGCTTTTTGATATCAAATCCATAAGTTGGCCCCATCAAGGTTTCTATCATTGGCTTTCTTATCATGTGCAAAGAAACTTTTGTCATTAATTTTTTTCATAAATAATCCTGCAGGTAGAATGTTCTTGGAGGAACAAGATGAGAGGTGAATTAATAACTAGCTCTGGGTGTAGGAAATATCAAAGTATTGGACAAATCGCATGTTGGTCTTTCTTTGGTATTCATAAGGGGGTGGACATTTCTTGTAACCAAAGTTGGTGTAGAAGAAGTCCCAACCTTTTCTTTGCCCTCTCAGACAAATATAATCAATTTTTTTTTTTTTGGGTTGGTTTTGATTGATTTATTTTCAGGCTTGAACCACTATGAAATCTTACGTTCACCAGAAATGAAGAAAGATTCGATAAAAGCATTTTAAATCACATTTTTCTATAAAAGCATTTTAAATCACATTTTTCGTTGGTCAAACAAGTAAACAATCAAGAATAGGGAAATCGACTTTGCTGTTAAATCATTAATTTAGTATAGTGAACGAAGAGATCAATGGAAGCATAGTTACAACTCAATATTCCTTTTCACAATTTCATACTCACTGGTGTGTAAAATTCCATTTACAACCAGAAAACCTTCTCACTAATATTGAAACTAACGGATAATCAATTCACCTATTCATAACCTCATACTCAATGAGTTTTTCATCGGTTTCATTTAATTCAGTTTTGATCTAGTTCGATGCGATCTAGTTTTCATCCGGTCCCATCATAGCCAGTCCTAATAAAAAATAGGAGGAAGAGATTAAGCTTGCCTCTTTACTGCAACCCCAGCCACGTCTCTGTCATTCTCAAGAGACATGCCGGGGACAACGACACAGCTTCATGAAATCATTGAAGCTCTGATCGGAGCAAACGATTTCTGCAACCTTTGAACGAGATAACTGCAGATGAACGTTTGGAATTTCTCTTCATATATTCTTTTGGCTACGTCATATTTGATTAATTTGTGCTTTTACTTAATTACTGCAATTTGCCTCGATCCATTCAATTGTGGGGTTCAGTATGAACTCACAGGACTAGTTAGGCCAAAACTCCAGATATCCGTCGTTCGTAAAAAATAAAAATAAAAATGAAAATGAAGAACCTATCCCTAAAACAACCTTACTCATATGTTCTCACCACGTTTATGCTTTCCTTGTAAATTTAGTTAACTCTCTTGGCTTGAATTTGCCCATGCATGCATGCGCATCATGATATATATGTTGTTAAGTTTCCCTTGAATTCTTGACCCGTTTTGAAGATTGACCCGATCGACATATTTTGGTGGTGACCTGAATCTCATATGGGGGTACAAGGGTGTAGACCCCGCAGTATGGTTTGACTGGATTGATTGCGACCCGATGAGTCGACCCGCGACTTGAAGTATATAATATACTGTTGTCTTGTTGAAAAAGTCTTTGGATTTTGGGGGGTTTTTCGAGCTAGGGTTTCAGGACGAGTTTTCTCGCCGCTGTTTGGGTGTAATCTCTCTTCTGCATAGTGAAACATTTTCTTCTTTGCTCGATGACGAAGCACACCACACTAGTGTGTAAACCTCGTTAAATCTATGTGTCGTACGGATCTATTGTCTCTTTATTATCGTATTTCTTGATGTTTGATTTAACATATGTTAATGAAGTCCTTTGGACTACGTACTACATACATAGAATAGATAATTAATGAGTACTAAAATGGTGATTATGCATTGTAATAGATGATTAAGAGCTAATAAGATGTTTTTTTTTTCTAAATATTTCTCAGCATGAGTAGCACAAGATCATAGTGGAGATTTGCAGCAAAGGTTGCAGTGGGAGCTGTTGGATTTGTCTTCCAAAAGCACCATAAGAAGAAAAGGCTAAGAAAACCCCAAGGGGTAGCCGAGTTGGTAAGAAACTTTTGCCTCAGGAAGCGTGTGATTTTAAATTCAACTCTTTTTATCTCCTTGGGGCCACTCACACAGGGGTATTTAGTGCTCTTCAATATTCTCAGTAAAAGTTAAATGGTTCTCATTCAACTTCAGTATGATCCGATCCACATGAAAATCGTCTGTAGTAGCTGCTAGTGCAGTGAATATCGGGTGGCTAGGAGCCCCTTGAGACGCATGCCCAGACGCTCTCAACCATGCAATGCCCACCGCACCTCACCACTCGCTACAAAGTATGTGGTTTTGATTTGATCCATGCGATTGTAGAGTCATTATAAGCCCGCGGGACTCGTCAAGATAAAGGTCTGGATACCCGTGGTAAGTGAAAGAAAGGGAAAAATTTGAGGAAATAAATGTGGGGTCATGGGAAGAATTAAACACACTATTTTGTGTTCTGAGAGCCATTTCTTTAATTTGTCTTCCACCCTCCCCCCTTCATTTGTTTTTCTGTTATTAGCGTCACTGAGGGTGAGAGATCTGTCTTAATCACTTTAAAGTACCTATTTAATGCAAATGGAGGTTAATCCCAAATTAAAATCCTGGTTGGAGCGAAGATACATCCCCTGGCAATCAATAATTTGGTCTCTCTAATCATATTTTATTTGGGGTAATTGCCTCTCTAATCATTTCAAAGAAAGAAAATTAATCTCTCTCTCTCATGAATATTGGTTATATATATTCTCTATCATCATTTATTAATAACTTATAGTGAACTCTTGGGTCCAAAATTGTTCTATGTCCCAAACTGAGATATCATTGACTTCTATGATCTCTATATTCTAACCAGCCTATATATATATATCCATCTGCCTATCAGCTCAAATTTTTTTATATGAAAAGCAACATGGTATCAAAGCAAATTTTAATTCTGTCTTCGTTCATCCTTCCATGCGTACATGTTCTAAAATGACTAGTTTTCTTGAAAGATCCTTCTTAGCCTCTAGAATATATCTCACATTGATTACGGTTTTTTCATATATAGTCCCTTTGGTGTGGAGAATGACATTTTTTTTTGCAAAGGATTAGCAAAGTACATTAAATAAAATTAAAAGTGTACATGATTATAATTCAGACATACCTAGACTGAGAAGAAATACAAAAGTTTTCTACAATCCTACCTTCGACAAAGCCATCAACAGGGAAAAGAAGAACTCAAAATTTGGATAGAAGACCACCTTTAGCATTCCCATCAGCGAACCCTCTAATCCAAATAACATAGAAAATGTTATCCCACAGTACATGAAACCTTAATTTAAGTCTATAGTGGGCATCCTAACTGATTTCAGAGGAAAAAAAATTAGGAGAGTTATGCCAGAAAATAGAATTCACTTCTGTAAAAGAGTGAGTTATCCTCCATGTGATATCATTTAAAAAAGAGGAACAATGGCGTTCTACTATTGCTGGAAATCCCATAATGGTGGAGAGAATGATCAATACCATAGCTTTCTTTGGGACATTAAAGGTTTCACTTTTGGAGTACTTTTGGGTGCACCCTTTACTAATTTTTTAATTTTTCTTGGCAACTGGTCTATTAATCTTTGAAAAATTTTGTTGTAACTGAGGTTAGAGAAAAAAAAAAATCTTCTATTTTTTTGTCCTTTTAGCATAATAAATTTTTTTGTTATAATTTTATATCCTATAAATTTTTGTAGTGTACTTAAATGGCATTGATGATGACCTTTACAAATATGCTTAAAAATTGTACAAGACAAAGATGGACAAAATGATGAATCATTTTTTCATTATTTTTAATTTTTTAACTCAATATTTTTTTAAAATAAAATAAAGAACAACCAAAAGAAGATTACGATGTCTCATTTCACCACTTTGGTGACATCTAGATAGTTACAATTTCTCCAATCTAGGAAAGATTTTTTTTTTTTTTTAGTGGTAGTAGTAGAAAGGTTATGAAAAACTCTTAAGGCCAATTTATCGCTCCACATGCATCCTTGTTAAACCGAATTAATAATGATTTATTAACTTGGTCACAATTGATAATGGTAGCGCAAGGTAACTTGTATAGCTCTTCCATTCAGGGATTGAGGTATTAGTATTGATTGAGGTTGATACAAACACCTGATCGATCTTTAATTAGGCATCAATAATGGATCAAGGGAAAAATTTTAAAAGAATCCATTGCTTCAACTCTTAAAGAGGGATAAAATTGGTCAAGCCTAAAAAAAAAAAGGTTAAGCTGATCCGGTTCCATATCATATCGGTATCTATGGACTTGATTCCCAAGAACTAAATCTATGCTTCCTAGGATGGTTTAGGTAATTCAAATTTTTTATGTTTTTATCATGTATCAGGATCCAAAAAATCAGAATTGAGATCAATCAAAGCCCATACTAGTCCGATCAGATCGAAATTTAGAACCATGGCATAAATCTGTCAATATACTTATGTGGATTGTTTCATATGTGCTTAGATCAAACAGTTTTACCATCATTCTTATTTTTTGGTATTCTTTTTAAAAGTGGTTGCACAGTTGCACCATTCTCGCATTGGACTATAGATGCAATTTCTGTTATGTCCCAAATCTGAAACCCAATAATTTTTAGGAATAAAATAAAATACAATAAAAAAAGGTTATAATGTCTCATTTCACTAATTTGGTGATAAACAAGGAGGGTTACAATGTCTCCAATCCAAGAAAGAATTTTTTATTTCAGATTTAGGTAAATATGGAATTGATAGTTAAATGGAACTAGTTAATTGAATTGGCCGCACGACTAGATAGGCCAAAGGCCTAGATACCTGTCATTGGCAAAAAAAACAAAAAAAAAACAAAAAAGGAGAAATTAAATGCTTAGATGACATTTGTTTCAATAAATTATGACGAATGTCAACCCTACCCAATAGGATGCCCACTTTAAATTCAAACAGAATGTGAATAGAGACCAATTTATGGGTATGAGGTATGGAATAAAAATAATTTAGTTGGTAAATTGATGATTGAACATGCTAATACAAGGAGAATATTAGAGTAGCCACACTTTTTCTTTGGGTGGGGGGGGGGGGGGGGGG
>NC_056570.1:28237265-28268246 GCF_013358625.1 Macadamia integrifolia | reverse complement strand
GGGTGGACATGATACAGAAGGTTGGAATGCCAGAATCTAATTAATGAGGTACTCAAGTCTCTCAACCGCTGAAAAATTGTCTTGGTGACAAAGAATACAAAATTGGAAGAGGAAAAAAAAAAAATGGAAGCAGATGTGTGACTTCCACGACACTTTCCATGGTTGATTAATATACTTTCTCCCATAAACTCTTCCTAATTGATAATTGGTTTGACCATGGAGGCAGGTGAAATTAGGGGTGCAACAGGGCAAGGCAGGTTGGGTTGGGTCTTTTAAAATCCTAATCCAACCCTGAGTCCCCTTAACTAGGCCTAAACCCGCCTTGACCCTGACTCAGGGCCGCAAAACTTCAACTCTGGCCTTATCCTTCAGGGTTCAGTCCAACCCTTATCCCCCCTGATTGGTCTTAATTTTTCAAGGTCTGGCCAGGATAACTTTGACCCTGATTGATCCTAACCTTGGTTTGCCATCAATGGCTGGATATACCCTGACCCTGCAAAATATGAAATAACTTAAAAATAAAAAATATTCATAATAAAGAGAAGATAAAAAAATATAAAGTTAAAAAATTTCTTGATAAAAAAAGCAAGAGAGATCTTTTTTTTTTGATAAAAAGAGCGAGAGATCGGTGAGAAGATATGTTAGGAGTTTTGAGATGTCAATAACTCAATGTCAAACAATATATAAAATTAGGTTAAATTCAGGGTTAACATCAAGGTCACAACCAGGGTCAACATCATGGGCAAAAATTAGGGCCGGGCCAGTCCAAAACCAGAGCCAAAAGTCAAGGTAAAAAAATCAGGACCGGATTCATGACGGGTAAGGCGGGCTGGGCGGGTCAAAGATATCAACCCTTACCCGCCCTGACCCTGATTCAGGGTCAAAATTTCAGGGTAGGGCCGTTCCTTAGGGTCAAAATTTTTGGGTCGATACTTGTTAAGGATCAGGGCCGGCGAAAGGCGGGTTCGGGCCATCAGGGCCAAACATGCACCCCTAGGTGAAAAAAAATAGATATTATTAACTTGGTCTCTTCTGAAAGATGATTGTGAAATCTAACTTGAAAATCTCTTCCAATATTGATTGGTCATAGAGTGATCGATTTACATTTTTTGCTATTTTATTCTATTAAGTGTTGTTGGTCAATGATCAACCTATTAGGCGCTAGTAGAGTTAATGACCACCTATTCCTATACATATGTATCCACACACATTTGCATATGATAGGATTCGAACTCACAACATCCTCGCTTAGGCATCTACTCTTCATACTAAAGCTGCCATCACTAAGCTAGACTAGTGTTTTTATTTACACAATATAAGTTGTTTTTGGTAGCCAAGAGAAAAAAAGAAAAAAGTACACTTAAGTACACTTTTTATACCTTTAAGTGTACTTTTTTCTTTGGATTAAAAATTTTCTTTGCATTTGGTATGTCTTCACCCAAGAGAAGATTTTCTTTTTCAAATTCAAAATTTTTCTTGGGAATTGTGAAATTTTCTTTTGCTAGTCCAAAAATTTTCTTACAAAAAACACAAGAAAACATGAGAAAATATAAAAACATGATAAGACAAAAAATAAATAATTACACAATAATTTCTTATATGTCTATCTCTCTTTTAAAATTCAATTTTTTTTTGAATTTTTTTCTTCTCTTGGTAATCAAATATATATATATATATATTCTTTTTATTTTCTCACCATTTTTTCTCTTTTCTTTTCTAGATTCATTTTTCTTTTCTTTTCTCCTCTTGCCAACCAAACGTAGTCATTGATTCCATCTTTCTTTGGGTTCAAACTTCAAAGTCAGCTTGCTCTGAAGGATGTGCAAGGTAGGTAGGCTAATGTCTAAGTTGTGTATGCAGCCTCTGCCATGTTGACTTCTATCATCACTAGATCTTGTAACATTGCTAAGAAATGAGTTAATCAATAGAGACGCTAGCTGTCTCCGTGATTATGAATGGGAAGGAATATAGAAGGCTTTTTTTTTTTTTTTTTCAAATCCAGAAGTTAGCCCTTTACCATTGGCTTGCTAATCAAGAGGTGGCAATGGATCAATATCTGACCGCTCTTATTGAACAAAAATACCCTTGATTTCCTTAAAAAATTGATTTTTTATTTTATTTGTTATTTTATTCTTAATTCGTTAAACTTATACAGTATCAATTAAGAATCAAGATTGTAAACTTATCAAACTGATTCAGATCATCCAATACAGACAATCCAATATCAATACATACAACCATGGTAAGGAAGCTCACCTTGACTTTGATGTGTATATGGTTTTGGCCTTCTCAAAGCCTTCAATTTTGCCGCGTTTGGTGCATCCTTATCTACTAATTGTTTAATTGTTTCTTAAGCAGCTGGTCTAGTAATATTTTATGCATTTGAACTGATTCTGTTTGTTCTAATCTATCCTTCACATCGGCTAATTTTGTATGATGAATCCCTCTCTCTCTCTCTCTCTCTCTCTATATATATATATATATATATTATTAATCTACGACAGCCTTGGTTTATGGGATCCACATTCATTTTTATTCTTGGTTCTGCTGTATCAACTCCAGCATTTTGTTTGGGTCCCCTCACAATGACGTCATCACTATGATGAGGAATGGAGGAGAGTAGGTAACGTCATTGATTTTTTTTTTTTTTTTTTTTTTTTTTTTTTTTTTTATTATTTACATCAACCTCCCATGTCATTTGCCTAAATTACATAATCCCTTTTGAAAATGAGAAAATTACATTTAAACCCACAAAGTTGACACCATTAGCATTTTTTGTGGGTTAAACCGTTAGTTTCAATGAAACAATTTGAAAACCCCCAAAAGCCCTCACATAACTTAATCCCAACAAACCCATCTTCCCTTTTGTTGTTTCACTGGTTCTTGTGTTTACAAGCCGCGAGCAACGAACACCTCTCCGACGAAAATCAAACACTCCGACAAAAGTTCTCCTCTCTGACGAAGGTTCTCCTCTCCAACGACGGTTACTTGAAATGCGAAGGACTATAATTTTTGTAGATATATGGTCATCAAAATGTTCCTTCATCCTGCTTGTACTATAATTTTATGTTATTATCTGCTTATTTCTCGCGTAACCAAGCTTGTGATGGTGTTGAAATTTCTTAGTAGTAAGTAGTATTTATACCTTGGTCAGGTTTTGTTGTTGTTTAATCTTTCAGAGCAAACTTATACTTTACAGGAGTCTTTTTGTGTTATGTTCCCTGACAAAATTTAGTTATGATTAGCCCCTTCCCACCATGGAAGTAAACGCTTCGGATGCCAAGGTTAGGCTGCTTTTTCAAAAGATGATTTATCCCCTCAGTCAAGGAGTTATTATTTCTTTAATTTGTTTCCAATTTGGATACACATAGATATGAAAAGGGTTCTTGGTTGGTGAAGACACACACAGACCAAGTCATAAACACAAACTTATTTGGATAAGTTTGGACTAAGTCATCATATAGATCATTTCTGTCTTATTTGATTTAAGGGAGAGGATTCTCAGAAGGAGTAGGGTATTATACATTTTCTCACGTAATTATTTTAAATTCTTATTTCCCTCTCGTTAAAATAATAATATAAAAATTTATTGTGAGAAGGCACATTGTACGCCTAGGGCTAAATAGACTTTTCCCTCATTTTAATTAGTCACCCTCTTAAGATTGGATCACCTCTACCCCTATGTATGTGCTTCATGAACAGTTTGATGATAACATGTCCTCTGTCTACTTCCATTAAGAGCATGGGCGAGTATTTATGTGAGCAAAAAAAAAAGGGTCATGGGCAGGTATTCCAGACTCAAATCGTTATTAGATCCCTTGCTAATGGGAGAGGATTCCCACACTAATAGTGTTGGGAGGACTCTATATGCCACGCCAATGATGTCCTAAACAAAAGATATGGAAGAAGAACTATGATTGATCACATGGTTTCCGGTTTCCGGACTTATAATTACTACCCCGCCTCTTGTGACACAAGAAACTCCATCTCTGTTGATGCTCTTATACACACCCTTGTTGATTTTTACACGCATAATCAGTGAGTGATGTCTTACTCAAAAAGATACCATCCACATAGAATATAGGACAACATTCAAACAATAGAGAAAAATAAATAAATAATTAAAAAATAATACAATAATATGATTGAGAAATTACATTCTCGCTTCGTGAGAAAATTCTTCCCTTCTTAATATAAAAGTCTTACAAGTGGAACCCAAAAACCATTGACTTCATCCACTTGGGTATTTTTACCAAAAAAAAAAAAAAACCACTTGTGCACAAAGTGGATTGATATTTCAACGTACAAAATTCTTTGTTTGTTATAATTAAATGTGTAATTACATTTTTGCCCCTTGCGAAGTTCGCCATAGCAAATGATTTAAACATCTATATAAGAAACTGCTTAGCTTTCACAAGAACTGCAACTCCGAACTCTGAACAAATCAATTTCTTCAAACTCTTCATTTCCTTCGTCTTCTTCGCGCGTTTTCGCGATCTTCATCATCCAGTTAAGATGAGTCCCATGAACGAATCTGAAAATAACACTCCACAGAATCCTGCAATGGCAAGATCGCCGGCCGACATGGAGAACCAGTCATTATCTTATGCGCCCATCGTCGGCCAGCAATGGAGAAAAGAAGATATTCAGGTGGTTCTAAGGGTGTTAGGGTTGGTCACCTCTATCATTTCTTTTGTAGTCATGGCTAGGAACAGTCATGGCCTTACCACTGATGGTTTAGTTGATTATACTAACAATTTCTATGATTATGATGTTTATAGGTAATTGCTGATTCAGTTTTCATCTTCAATTAGCTTCTATTTGATGATTGAATCTTATTTTAATTTGGTTTCAATTTGGTGGTGATTTGATTCAGGTATTTGTTAGCAGTTGGGATTATTTCTACTGTTTACTGTAAAGCTCAAGTCCTGCGCCAATTCTGTAATGGGATGAAGCCCATGTTCACACAGAGGGGATTGATGTTGCTGGACTTTTTTGGAGATCAAGTGAGCTTTTAAGTTCAATCTTCATCTTCCTTGTTTAAATAATCTAAACAAAAATGTGATTTTTCGTTGGGACTTAGGTAGAATTCATTCTTACAAAACTAGCGGTTAAGGAGAGGATATCTAAAGTCCTTAAAATCTTCATATCCAGCTACTCAAATTTGACGTGAGATAATTGATTTCACGTGGAAGCCCAATAATCTTCTTCCACATGAAAACATGTGGGAGTTGAGATTTTCTTTGAGGGATTTTTCTCTATCCATGAAAGCACATCGGAATTACCACACCCTATCTCTGAAACTACTTTTTGGGACTTGGGTAAATGTGTGATATGCAACATTTAAAAGCTAGCTATTAAGAATAGGATTAAGGATGGGTTTTGACCAATAACAATCCAAATCGCTCTTGATCAAGCTGGATCGATGAGTTTTACCCTTTTTTTTATTTTTTTTTTGTTAAAGTTGGTTTTTGTTACTTTTTACCCTTGGGTCGTACCCTCGGGATAAGTCTCGATCGATATTGATCTAATCTAGGTGATTTCACCGATCTTAATCAAATTTTTGAAATCATAAAAAATATGTCTAAGTACCTATAACTCTCCATGCCAGACTACTTATATCCAATATGAAATTATTATTTTTACCTTCGCGTGTAATATGAAAATCCATCATTTTCCACTAAAAAATTAAAAGGAAGTTTCTCAGTTAGGATTTTGATTACGACGCTAAGAGTTATCCTCGCTTCCGTTTTTATAATTGAGCTCTTGATTTCCTGCTGATGGCAATACCGTATGTGGGATTTCATGAGTCTTTTATTATGGGAGTGCTCGCCAATTATGCAACCTGTCTCCTACTATGATCATGCCCAAGGTGGAGTAAAAGTCTCTTTTCTTTAGAGCTCTAATTTTTTCTTTTTTTCTTTAATAAAATTTTTAATCTTTAGAAATATTTTTTTTTGACTAAATCAAGAATGTCAAATGTTTGATAGAACAATCAGAAAAAGATAAATTCATCATTAATGAATTAATTTGTTTTTTTTTTGGGGGGATTGGGGGGGGGGGGGTGGAGTTCAAATATCTCTGTTATGTCTCTTCTTTTTTATATTAAACAAAAGAAGATTGAAAATTGAAATTGATACTTCTTTTGCAGGTCATCGCTTACCTGTTGATCTCTGGGGGATCATCAGCCATTCAAACCACGAGAGATTTGAAATCTTCGGGAGTGATACTTCACTCATTCACAGATTCATCCGCGGCTTCAATAAGTATGGCTTTCTTGGCCTTCGGGGCTTTGGCATTGTCAGCCATTATTTCTGCATTTAAGCTCTCTTCTTAGACATGTATCTTATAAGCTATCTCTTTTCCTCCATCACTGAAATCTTTCCTCTGCGTTAAGGGTTCTCTTTCTTTACTGTTCTATCTTTTCAGGTCTAGAACTTAGCAAAAAAAAAAAAAAAAAAAAACCAAATTGCTTTGTTTTTGAATAAACCTTTTGAATGTTTGGAGAGACTTAATTTGTATTTGTTTCCTATGGATTCCCCGGTGTTGTGTTGATGTATTGGTTCACTCGTAATGTATATTCCTATAATTAATACAATTGTTTTAAGCAGTGAAATTTTTATCTTTCCTATTTGCTCTACAAGTAATTTTTAAAATTGGCATACGAAAATGGATACGACAATGATACAATATGCGTTTAGTACAATTAGTATGGTTCCTCTTTAAAATCCGGGAAACTAATTTGCAGCATATGTGTGTACATCATTTAACAAAAGTAATTGTTATATTAAATGTATGGAAAAAGGCTGGACACACCATGGGCGTTACATGTATAAGCTCTCTCTCTCTCTCTCTCTCTCTCTCTCTCTCTCTCTCTCTCTCTCTGTGTGAAATGACCCCATGCCCCTTCTATATGATACTCCATCCCACATCCCCAGTGGTGCCTACTGAATCATGACTTTATCCTCATGATTTGTGTGATTGTCTCCAATGCATGTCATAACACATTTGGGTGGGCAACTTCTTTTTTTGTATAGGGAAAAATGTATCTCATTCACTACTCATTACTTGTTGACAAGAAACCCTTTTGAACCAAGCACAATGGGGATCATAATTGGAGTTCAACAGTCTCAACTGAAGGGTTGGAAAAGAATTAGAACTCTTATTTTTTTACCAACACCACACCATAGTCTTGGAACGGAATTCCCCTTTTCTTGGATGTTTATAACCTACTTTCAACATTCTCTTTTTGTCTTAGGCCCACTAATGATGTGGTTGTTCTTTTAACAAATATAGCACATAAAGCTATGAAAAAAAACGAAATATGTGTCAATATGTAATGTTGACACTAATGTTCTAATGCTTTATCTCAATAAATCGTTTTCTATTTAATAAAAAAAAAATACATTTTTTAAGGATTTACCTTGTTTTTGTCTTCCACAAATGCTGAACCAAAAGCCTTAATATTTCTTCTATCAAAAAAAGTAGGGAAATATTTAATTTTATAATGGTTTTGAAAGAAAGTGAATTGAAGTTTACATAATATAATTGGGAACTACAATGGTAGGGTTACATGAAAGAAAGGCTCACTGAATATGTATGTACCACATATTAGAAAAAAAAAGTATGCATTGAAAGATGCCGATAGTAAAAATAGATGATATGAATATTGTGTCTACTCAAATTGATGTCTCTTCTCTTTGAGTATGTGGGTCTTATATGGACGACATCATTTTCAAGACTATCATTGTTGCGATGTGAAAATTCCTTTCCACATTGACACGGTGATGACATTGTGAAAAAGCTTCTCCCAAAAAGAATTTACTTGGTAAATTAATGATTATACATGCTTTTAAAGAGAATAACAGAAAAGGAAGCAGATGTGTGATTTCCACAAGAAGTAATGTCTAGCTTATGCATGAAGCCTAGTCATGTTCAGCCCATGGTTTTTCTTTTCACAATGTTCTCTCACATCATATGCTAATTTTAAGTTTTGGTCAAGAAATTTGAGTTGACTTGGGAAGGATGACATTGACTTTTATTATTATTACTTTTATTTTTTATTTTTAAATTTTTTGAGAGGGGGTTAAATATTAGTAGCTATTGTAAGACTGCTTAGACACACATCTGTCCATGATGAAAATGAATTTTGTGGAGACCCTGCCTCTATGTAATTTTGATGAGTAGGTATTGTTACAACAAAAGAGAGCATATTGAGTCTTTCTTCCAAAGAACCTTACTCTTATAATTATTGTTATTTAGTATGACCTACGTTGTGCTCTCTTCGACTTTTTCATAAGCAATATGAGATTGAAAATACCCACTGTCCACTTTACAAGAAAAACAATGGGGAATTTGAGTTCAGGCTTTATGGAAGGCAAAATACAAGGAAAGCCAAAGTATTTTGAATCTTTTTTTTCCTTTTGAAAATTCAATTAATATATCATCCAATGAATTGGGCCCTTCACAACGGTGTAAAGAATGAACAATACCTCACCCTTCTTTGAGGCATCAAAGCCTTCAATTTTGGGAGTACTCTTGGATGCATCCTCGACTAGTTGTTTAACTATTTCATAAGCAATTGGCCTATAAGCATCGTGATGGAAAAATCTAATTGTAACTACGATTCGTAAAAAAATAGTAGTAATGTTACTTTTTTTTCTCTTTTATTATAATATTATTTTCTCAAAGAAGACAAATTTTATCAATTCACATGTGACATAAAAAATGTGCATAATAATGATAACTTTTCATATTGACATAATATACACTTTCAAATTATTTCGAGCACCATCTTTTAGGTTTACCCAAAATAATTTATAAAAATAAGATAAGACACAATTAAAAAGACAACTTCTCCCTTCATCGCTTTGATGATAACAATAGAGGCCATTAATTTCTTATGTATTCTAGCAGGTTCTATATATTTGTTATTCTACACCCATCACATTGACCAAATTTGTATGGCCAACCCTATTATTTATTCTCTCTATAACAGCCTTTATGAGATCCACGTTCATGTGAATCTTGGATCAGCCATCATATCGTATCAAGTCCAGTACAAGACTCTCGCTCTCTCTCTCTCTCTCTCTCTCTCTCTCTCTCTCTCTCTCTCTCTCTCTCTCTCTCTCTCTCTCTCTCTCTCTCTCTCTGTGTGTGTGAATGCTGAACATGTTTGTTTATGTTACAATGAAGCAACAAGTGGGCAAAGTTGAGGTATGGGAAGGCAAATCAATGGGTGTGCCATACCTGGAGTTAGTCCGAGCCATGTTCCATGTTGGCAGGAATAGTTTCACCATTTTCTCCATGGATCTTCCAATCGAAGCATCGGACCAAAGATGCAATTGTAAGGTGCAAAGCAGTCAAGGCATGGGATGAACCACGACAACCTCTCCTTCCACCACCAGAGGGGATGAAATTTCTGTTCATGATATGGTTTTTGATGCTCTCATTTGAGTTAACCATGAACCTCTCTGGTCTGAACTCATTTGTTTCCTCCCATGAGTTGGGGTCCCTCATGATGGTGTTTAGGTTGATCAATACCCTAGTCTTCTTCAACACATCAAAGCCTCAAATTTTGCAATCTTGGTTGCATTCTCTACCCACAACAGGGAATGGAGGATAGAGTCTTAGAGTTTCCTTTATGACTGCTTGCAAGTAAGGGAGCATGTGAATGTCAGATTCTTCAACTAGTCTGCTTCTTCCAACTATCTACTCTTATCTCTTCTCTTAATTTCTTGAAACATCAGTATGGTTAATGAGCAATGCTAGTGCCCATTGCATGGCTTTGGATGAGGTATCATGGCTCCAGCAATCATGTCCTATAAACAGTAGCAAATTAAATTAACAATCAGATTTTTGTGTTAGACATGTCTTTTTGCTTCCATAAATGCTCCTCTATGCCACCATTAAGAGCGTTTAGAGGAAGGTTTGTGGAGAAAAAGAGGCACATATTAAAAAAAACCATACATGAAGAGTCATACATTTTTTTTTTATTGGAACTGAGTACATCAAACAAATCATTTCTATATTAGATTGTTTTGATATGTTCCTACAATCCTACCTAGATCTAATCATCTACCCGTACATGTATGTTTCATGTATGATTAGGTGATGTCACGTATCCCTTTTATTATCATTAAGAGGAGTTTGGCTCCAATTTCGCGTACTTCTAGGGGCAACTCATGTCATGGTCCATATCATCTCCCCACATGGTGACCACCGCACCCATCTCCCACCCTTCAGCACCCCATTGGGTGTCAGTGCAGGGATGGAGAGTGGGAGATGACTTGGGGATGTTACCAGGTGGGAAGGTGATCCCCACTCCACATGTCCCACCTATGTGGGGGAAGAGGGAATTTAAGGTAGGGTGGGACAGGGGTGTCAAAGGGTCGATTCGATCGGCCTGCTTTTGGTTGAGTTGAATCGGTTTCAGGTTGGGAATGAATGAGATTAAAACCAAACTATTAAAGAACTTTGGTTCTTGCTCTCGTATGGTTTTGGTTTATTTCGGTTCTCAAGTAACAGATTAATATCGGTTCATATCAATTTGTGTTCAGGCTTGAACACACTGAAATCTTATATTCATAAATTGTAGCGAGGAAAGATTTAGTAAAAAAAACTTTAAATCATCCTCCCCAATTCAAACAAGTAAACAAGCAGGAATAGGGAAATTGATTTGATATATTCATGTTGTAATGGGAACAAAGATGAATAAATTGCAAAGGGGGAAAATAACTAATATTGAAATCAATGGATAAATTGAGTTTGTAGCAAAATCATTAGTTATCATTGCAAGGGGAAGATAACTAACATTGAAAATCAATGGATAACTAATTAGTGAAGAAAAAAAAAAAACTAATATTAAAATCACAAAATGAACCCTATTACCGTCTATCTAATTTAATTTGTATGGTGAACAAAAGATCAATGGAGTCATTATTATAAATCAATTTCTCGATTCATAACCTCATACTCTTTGATTTGTAACAATTCCCCTTACAATCAGAAATCTCTTCACTAATATTAAAGTTAATGGATAATCGATTCACCTATTCATAACCTTATACCCAATGATTGTTATCAATTTAACCGGTCACATCATACCTTAGTCTAAAACCAGTCCAATAAGGATCAATTCAATTTGTTAAAAGTTTTTTTCAGTTTGTTTTACTGATTTGGGCTAGGTTTTGACACCCCTACATGCAGTATGTGTACATAGGTACGGCGGATTTGCTTCTTTCAAAGTTGATATATGGAGGGACATTTATGAAAACATTAAAAATAAAATAAAAATCACCTAACTGCACGTGAAGCATGCAAGTACAGGTAGGTGATCCGGGTTCTTACCTACAAGGAGGAAAGCTTTGATCCCAATGTGAGTCAACTTCAACTCGGCCTTTTCATCTTGAGAAATCTCCAACAAGATATCCATCAAATCCTTATGTTCCTCTGTACCATCTTCTGTGATACTGTGTGGTCTCCTCTTATGCTCTTGCAAAATCCTCTCCATCAATTCATCAAACCTCTTAATCTTCTCTCTCATCTTCTTCTGATGACCTAACCAATACAATTTCCCTAGAGGACCCAACACCTCGCCTAAACACATCTTTGCACCTATGGCACTAATCTCATGAACCAATTCTCTGCACTCCTCAGCTTCATTAATGGCCCCTTCACCCCTTGTGCTCATTGCCATCCTGCAAATAATGTTGTTAGTCACTACCCTCATCTCCAAATCCATATCCACAGGCTTTCCATCTTGAGAGTTCTTAAGTAATCTCCTTAACAATCCTCGAATCTCCTCTTGTTTTACCCAGCCAAACCTGTTAAGTTGATGATCTCCAAGGAGGGTTGTCATGCAAAGCTTCTTCATGAAACGCCAATATGGACCATATGGTGCCATAAGGAAGCTGGTTCGATGGTATATACTGATCTGATCTGACGAAAGGCGAAATTTAGGTCATGGGTCTTGAAGATTTCTTGAGCCATAGAGGCTGAAGATGCAACTACACAGTGAGAAGCCCCTAGACGCAGAGAGATTAGAGAGGCATGTTTGTTGGGAGACTCTGCAAGGACTGATGCAATATGGTACCTATGAGATGGAGATGCCCTATGATGGGAAGAGAAAGAGGGCTTGGTGGTAGCTTGTATTGGTTGTTGGGCTTTCTCTGAAAGGATCGGTAGAAGCACAGGGGGGTTGAGATGAGGAGGATGGAGAACAAGAAGCACAAGTGGTGGGTATCCATATATTGGTGATGAGGAACATGGTAAGCATAGATTTTATATATGAACCACAACCAAACTTGGCCGGGTTAAATTTTTGGTCTCACTATGTTGACTTGTCAATAGTTTCTTACACGGTAATTAATATTAGCCACACGGGATTCCAATCGTACGGTCTTTATCCACCCCACCATTTCATAATGTTGACTTGTCAATAATTCACCTTTTTCCTTTTACATTTTTATCCTCGTAAATGTTTCTACTGAGTTGAACTGAAAGAGGTAATTCTCGTAAGGAAGGATTCCCTCCGACGCCAGTGTGCAGTTTTGGGCATTGAAAAGAGTACTATAGAAAACCGTCATGTATGCGATATGTAAGACATTTTAAGGGGGTGCCACAATGTATTGAGTGGGGAACTCGATGCCAACGTGCAATTTGGGTTTTGTATTGGCATTGTGGGTAAGGGTGTCAATTGGCTCGGTTTTGATTTGGTTTCAAATGATGATAAGGTGGACCATAACCGAATTGAGAACCAACTCGGTTTTGTATTTAGATATTCAAATCGATTCAATTCGGATCGGTTCGATTTCTATTCGATTTCGGTTCCAATTCAGTTCTGATATGCAATTTTAATTCTGTTTTATACCCCTATTTTAATTCAGTCATGAAAATGGTTCCACTTTTGAACCATGACTGTGATGGACCAAAGGCTATAATGGTTTCAAGTTATGGGCCTTATGGCCATTGCAAACTCCAAAATTATCTTAACTTGTAAATATGTGATGATAAATTGCAAAAAACACTTACCACATAAAAAAAAAAGCTTGCAAAAAGCACTCTTGAATGATAAGAGCAATTTGATTGGGTTTCGGTTCGAACCAATGGTTCTGACACCCTAAATCGAAACCGAGCTTAACCGAATAGCATACTCTCATATTTAAACCGAATAAATTCAGTTCGGTTTCGATTTGATTAATTCGGCTCAGTTTTGATATTCGGTTTTGGTTTGAAATTGAAACCCTTAATTGTGGGAAACTTCAACCCTTTAAAAGAATAAGGCACCAAATCTCTTTCCCCCTTCCTCTCCGGCTCCGGCTTTGGCTTCCTTTCTTCCCTCCCCCTTCTCCGGCTCCCCACTCTATGTTACTTTAATTTCCCACCTTATCATAACTTGTGGGGACCTGACCCAGTGGTTTCTCCAAGGTTATCATTTTTAAATTTGCTTATTTGTCGTTTGGTTTTCGAGAAATATGTGAATCCTCAATTAATTTATCATCAGCTCAATATTTTCCAATGAAATAGTGGGGAAAGTTTCTTAAGAATGAGTTTCTTGATTGATTATCTTCAAAGCCAAGATATTGTTTTTCAAACTTACCATCCTAAAACTCCAAAAAAGAATAGAGCTTAGTGGCTAAGAAATTTTTAAGGCACTAAGCTATAAATTATAGTATGGTTAACCTAAGATTGCCACATTATTAATCAATCAGATTCCCTTTATTTCATTGAAGTGGAATTCACGTTCAGTGCTTTAGTGAGGATTAAAAGTGAGGACCTTGGTTATTGTATGCTTTAGATCCATCGTGTTAGCATATAATATATAAAACCGCTATTGGCCGGGTTAAATTTTGAGGGCTACCTCCTCGATCATTTCATAATATTGACATGTCAATTATTTTTTTTATCTACATGAGGTCCCAATCCTAGGGTCTTATCTAGGTGGATCTTGAGTAGGATATAGCTAGATGTAAGAAAATTTCAAATTGAATGACCCCTTGGGAAGCACCACCTGCCGTGGTAATGACAATGCTGCCCTAAGTCCAGGGATAGGTTGCTTGTTTGGTCTAGGAATGTGTGAGTCCAATATCAACTTATTAAGGAATTTTGATTTTCTGTCGGTCTCGATTTATTTTTCTTTTTCAGTATTGAATTAATATTTATATCAATTTATTTTAGGGCTTGAACCACAATGAATCTTACATTCATAACATGTAGTAAGGAAAATTTTTATAGTCTAAAAACAAGAAAATATTAGCGCAAACTTGATCAGATTTGAAGTTGGCAGACAGCCAAAATCAAGTGAGATGTACTAGCTAGAGTATTTACAGAGAAGTTATATGTACAACATAACTGAGACCCCTATCAAGCTGGTTTGGTAAACATCATCAAGACCATATATCATCACAGTAAGCCCTTTGGTAATTCGTGTAATGTAGATTTCAGCTTGTATCAGTATTGTATCGACCATATGGTCAAAAAGTGGCTGATTCATATCCGTATCAATATCAACGACAACCATTACCAACATCGATGCCAAGAACTAAAACCTTAGATGCCATACAAGACATGCTTGCCCAGAAATGAATATGGTTGAAATTTGGGTGGTGTTGTGAATAATTTCATATTTGAAAACTAGGACATCGGATGTTTTCATATACTAGTGAGACCTCTCCATCTAATAGCTTGAGATTTTGAATTAGACACACTCTAAAAAGGAGAAACGGACACACTTTAATGGGAAATATCCTATCTCCCTAACTGGCTTCCAGCATGAAAATATAAGGGAAAAGTACCATAACTTCTCTCTCTATACTTATCTTATAATTACTCAAAGTTTCCTAATAACAACTTCATTTCGGTCTGAACCGGTTGGTTCATCTAGTTTGAAGCCTCTCTCTCTCTCTCTCTCTCTCTCTCTCTCTCTCAAAAGCTGACTTGTATGCTCAACATGTTTGTTTATGTTACATTGAATCAACAAATGAGTGAAGTATGGGTATGGGAAGGCAAACCAATGGGTGTGCCATACCTAGAGTTAGGTCTGAGCCATGTTCCATGTTGACAGTAGTAGTTGCACCATTCTCTCCATGGATCTTCCAATCGAAGCATTGGATCATAGATGCAATTGTGATGTGCATGATTGTCAAGGCATGGGATTGACCAGGACAGCTTCTCCTTCCACCACCAAAGGGTATAAAATCAATATTCATGATCTGGTTTTGGATGCTCTCTTTGGAGTTAACCAAGAACCTCTCTGGTCTGAACTCATTTGGTTCCTCCCATGAGTTAGGGTCCCTCATGATGGTGTACAGGTTAACCAGTACCCTAGTGTTCTTCAACACATCATAGCCTCCAATTTTGCAATCTTGGGTGCATTCTCTGCCCAAAACAGGGAATGTAGGGTAGAGTCTTAGAGTTTCCTTTATGACTGCTTGCAAGTAAGGGAGTTTTTGAATGTCAGATTCTTCAACTAGTCTGCTTCTGCCAACCATCAACTTTATCTCCTCTCTCACTTTCTTGAATACATCAGGATGGTTAATGAGTAATGCTAGTGCCCACTGCATGGATTTGGCTGAGGTATCAGTGCCTCCGCTGAACATCTCCTGTGAAAGGTAGCAAAATCAACAATCAAGCATTTAGGCTAGCAGGTGATCAGAGTGAAGGCTTCACGTAGGGTTTCATGATGAACATGTCGTTTAGCTTTCATAAATGTCCCTCCATGTTGTCATTGCCATGAAGAGTGCTTCGAAGAGCATTTGTGGAAGAAAAAGGGCATGCGTCACAAAACAATATATGTAAAGAGAGTTGTTCACTGCACATACGGAGAATTGATCCAAACTCGATGTCATTCTACAAATCATTTTTTAGGTTGTCGTTCTTCAAGAAATCAGTTCAACTACCTGTACATGTATTCTTCATGTAAGGTTAGGTGATGCCATGTGTCCCGCATCTGCTGCCATTAAGAGTGCATGGAGGGATACTTATGGAAGCAAAAGAAAAAAAGACAAATGTCAATCACCTAACTGTACTGAAGCCGGTGATCTGGATCCTTCGTCCTTCACCTGCTTGGTCCCTTTCTATATAGGATGAAGCTTGTTTAAGCTTTGAGTTTAACATATTTGAGGAGAACAAATAAATTTCAATGGAACAGGATTTATGTACTCATACGAGTAGGCTTAACATTAGGTAGGGGTGTCAAAACCTAGCCCAAACTGGTAATACCGATCAAATCAAACAAAATATAGGCCGGACAAAAGCAAAGTCTTATTGGGCTGGTTTTGGTTTGGGATATTACGACATCGAAACCAGATCAAATCACATCGTAAATCAAACGAATCTGAACCAAACCAAAATAGTACAAAATCTGGATCGAAACCCAAACAAACTAGTAAGAAACCGAAATCAACCCGATTGCAAACCGATACAAGAAACCAAAACCGAAACCAAACAAAAACCAATATTTTCTTACTGGTTTGATTTCGATTTCACCATTTCAACACTGAAATCGACTCAACCCAGATCGAAATGGAACTAAACCAACATATTGACACCCTTAGCTACTTCATTCACATATGCGTTAGGTGATGACGTTTGTTATTTTTTACTTTCATAAATGCCCCTCCATGCACTCTTATTGGGGGAGATTTTGCTGCTATCTGGGCTAGTAGCCAAAGAAATGGAATAATGCACACTTCCCTTTGGATTCACAAATACCCTCCTGGATTTTGGTATATTTTAAAATACCTTTTGAGTTTCCATTTTTTTTTACTATGACCCCGATTAAGAAATTCCTGCAACCCTAAGTAGCAGCTAAACTTCAAATTTCGACTTTAGGTCAGAAGCGTTACTTACAAGGAGGAAAGCTTTGATCCCAGTGTGAGTCAACTTCACCTTGGCCTTTTCATCTTGAGAGATGTCCAACAGAATATCCATCAAATCCTTATGTTCCCTATCACTATCCTCATTGGTGTTGTGTGGTCTACTCTGATGTTCTTGCAAGATCCTCTCCATCAATTCATCAAAACTCCTAATTGCTTCTCTCATCTTCCTCTGATATCCAAACCAATCCAATTTCCCTAGAGGACCCAAAACCTCCCCCAAACTCATCTTTGCTCCCACAGAACTAATCTCATGAACCAATTCTCTACACTCCTCAGCTTCATTAATGGCCCCTTCACGCTTTCTTGTGCTCATTGCCATTCTACAAATGATATTGTTTGTCAACACCCTCATCTCCACATCCATATCCATAGGCTTTCCATCTTGAGAGCTCTTATGTAGTCTCCTTAACAATCTTCGAATCTCCTCTTGTTTTATCCAAGCAAACCTATGAAGTTGTTGTTCTCCAAGGAGGGTTGTCATGCATAGCTTCTTCATGAACCTCCAATATGGACCATATGGTGCCATGAGGAAACTGCAGCCATGGTATAAACTGACCTGATCTTCATAGGTGAATTTGGGGCGAAAGGCAAAGATAAGGTCATGGGTCTTGAAGATTTCATTAGCTATAGAGGCTGAAGATGCAACTAGACAGTGAGAGGCCCCTAGATGTAGAGAGATGAGAGGGCCATGTTTGTTGGAGAGAGACTGCAAGGACTGATGCAATATGGGACCTATGAGATGGAGATGTCCTATGATGGGAAGAGATGGAGGGCATGGTGGTAGCTTGTATTGGTTGCTGGGTTTTCTCAGAAAGGATCGGTAGAAGTACAGGAGGGTTGAGATGAGGAGGATGGAGGACAAGAAGCACAAGTGTTGGGGATCAATATTGGTGATGAGGGCCATGGTTGTTTGCTTCTGATCTGAGGCTGGTGACTGTAAACATAGATCTTATTTATGAACCAAGAAAAAAAACGTTACCGTCAATAAGGAAAAAGCCCCATTGGGGAAACAGACGATCCAGCTGTTCCCATTGATTAATGGATTCTTTCCTTACTGAGTTATCTTGGTGCGTGCTGACCTATCACTTATAAAACAATAACGATAACCACCTCACTTGCAAGTTATAACCTCTATGACCTTATTAGGTGAAACTCCTTTGTTCTTCTCCCTCTCCTTCTCTTCCGCAACCCATCAGCCCTCACCTAGACCCATGTCCATAAAATTAGGAAACTATGAGAAGATAGGAAATCCAAATCAAGAACCCAAGAAATTCGCTCTCTCTCTCTCTCTCTCTCTCTCTCTCTCTCTCTCTCTCTCTCTCTCTCTCTATATATATATATATATATATATATATATATCTACATATAGGTAAAATGGTCGCGGTACGTGCAGAAAAATAGGAATGCAGAACGTTCAGAGCTCTGTGAATGTTCACGTAAGTGATATGATTGACACGTGTTAAATATGTTAGTCCTGCTAACAGAGTTGTAAACGGTTTACAACTCTGTTTAATATTATTAATATTTAAATAAATAAATAATAAAATTCCCAATATAAGCGGACTCCTCCTTTCATTCCGCTTAGAAATCTCAATCCTCTCTTTCTCTCTCTCATTGCTTCTTCTTCAAGGTTGTTCCTTCTTTCTTCTTCCTTTTTCACCGCTCTCCAGTCTAGTTGAAGTTTTGTTTACCAATTTCAGTGAAGATTTGCATCCATTGTAAATTCTCATAGGTTAATAATATCTACCCAATAAGTAATAATAAAATTCTAGATATTCAACAGCTTTGTTTACTTTATAAATTCAAATTTGTCTTTTACCATATATGCAAACTTTACTGTCCAAATCCCTTCCCTGATGATTAATATATAAACATGGTTTTTGGATATGTGTGGCCAAGTCTTTCATATGTTCAGTGCCTGAAAATAGTTATGTTGATTTTTTTTCTTATCTCATCCTATTTTGAGAGAGAGAGAGAGAGAGAGAGAGAGAGAGAATTGAGATTTACCAACAAAATCGAAGGAGGAGTCCGCTTATATTGGATTTTTATTTTTTATTTATTTATTTATATAAAAAAATATTAGACAAGTTAAGTAACCACATCCGTCATCTCTCCACCCTAAAAACTAGGAATTAGTTACAATATAAAAAACTAATAGATGGTTTAGATTAATCTAAACTTAAATGGATGGTTAATATTAAAAGAAAGTGAAAATAAGTTTGCAATACGTACGTCCTGCTACCACTCGCCCATATATCATATCATATTATATAAAAGTATGTACTCAATTACTCATGCTTGGTGGCTAATCTTTTCTTGGACTATTTTAGCCTTATTATTTATTTAAATACATTGTCTTTTATATTGTCCATTTTCTTTATTTTTCTTATTTTCCTTATTTTTTTTGATACCCTTTGTTTTTTTTTATATAATTAAATATTTTTCTAAAAAAGTAGTTTCTTTATTGGTGTGAAATCTCACGCCCCCTTCTATCAAAACAAAAAAAAAATCTCACGATTCCCTTTTTTTACTCACTCTCTCAATTTCCTTTTCCGCCCCTTCTCTCTCTCTCTCTCTCTCTCGCTCTCGCTCTCTCCACTTTCCATTTCCTTTCAAATTATTTCCCTCCTCTCTCACGTTCTTATTTTTTATTTTGGTAAGACTCCTCCCTCACGTTCCACTCTTCTTTTTGTGAAATATCTTTTTTATGTACTTTCTCTATTTATTCATTATCCCTTCATCTATCTTTCCTCAATCTATAATTTTCTATATTCCCTCCCCCAAATACTTTTCTAATTAATCTTTATCTAAAAATAAAAAATAAAAATTCCTTTCCTAATTTCTTTTAGTTACCTTATTAAAAACTCTTTAAAAAAATCTTATTTAATATTGCAGCAACTAACAAAAGAGAATTAGGGTTAAACAAAACAGGGTGTTGAGAGGCTTGGAAGCTAATGAGAGAGTAGGGGAAGCCGTTCGAAATGCACTGCTCTTGTCGAGTCCTGAGTCCTGATCTCGATCCTCTGATCCATGATCATTCGATTGTCATCTCTTTCTCTCCTTAGGTAGTCTTTGGAATATGTCATTGAATCAACTTCTTGTTCTTCTTAAGTAGTTGTAGTTATATCATATATCGTCCTGAAAAGCTAAAAAACATTTCATATATTAGATTTCTTATTGCCTTGGAGAAGCTTAAAGGGTTCTGGCCCATGTAGATAGCAGTTGCATGAATGTGGATGTGTCTTTATTAATTTAGATATCATTATTTTCTTTAAACTATGTATGGATATCTCAAAGTTTGAAAAATTATGTGAGGTTTCTTATTAGTGGTTCTTTTTTGAGGATTTGACTGTGAGCTTCTCAAAGAACTGCTCTGCTTTGCTCAAAAACCAGCTGCAAAATTGGAAGGAAAAAGAATGTGTTCTTTGGATCAGTCAATGTCCTGAATTGCACTACCAAAGACAAAGGCAGGTACAGTAAAGTTTTTTACAATGTTGGGATATCATAAACCAAAGTTTTCTAGGTTCTGAATCAAATATTGTTCACTCTTATGCTAATTGTATTGAGAAGCTTTTGCAAATCAAGGACAAGCTGGAGAGGCTTAGTAATGATTCTTTCTGTGCTAATTGAGAAACTCTTTAATGTTTTTAGTTTTTTAGATTCTGAACATAAATCCTATATAATGAAGTGTATGATGCGGGGTTCTGGGAGTTGCTGACATTTCTTTTGTTTTGTAGAGCTTACACTACTGCGTTGGATCTCATTTGTTCGCGATTGCGAAAAGCCGAAGGATCCTATTTTCAATCATTGTTTATTTGAGGTAGTATCATGTTTGATCTCAAATTGTATTAAGTACCATGCCCTATTTTAGAATTGAAAGACAACCTTGCATCAATCGTCAATATCAGCTTGAAGGTGATTCTTTTCTGGAAAAAAATGTAATCATGAATTTTTCCTATTACCTTAGGACAATGTTCAATGAAACCCATGTCATTTTTCCTATTACCTAACCTGGGAATGCAATGCATGATCTTGGATGTGTCCTATTACAAAATCATTGGGACGCCTTAAAAGAATTAAACTATATCTAACATATTAAACACCAATAAATATACTAGAAATATAAACTCCCGAAATCAAAGTGATTAATTTGTATGGATAAAATGGTTTTATGGTTTTGGATTGGTCCAATCAAGGTTGCTTGTATTTGTTTTACAGTTTTCTAATCAATTTGGAACTGAACTTTCTCAATTCACAACCAAACTGAATTGATGATTAATAGTCAAAACCAAAAATGATTGACTGTTATTATGCATCGATCTTATTGACATAGTGAAATTGACCCTTGAGCTGAGCAACTGAGGGTCACATTTCCCTTTATTTCTTGTTGGGCTGTTGGTCTAATAATTTGCATATCAAAGTTGTTTCCTTAAACAAATATATATATATATATATATATTGGATGGATCCCATCAATCTTATGGACATAGTGAAAAAAAAAAATTGTTGGATGTTTTCATACAATGTTAGAGTAGAATGGGGTCTAAATGAGTAATGCTCCCCTTCTTTGGATCTCTTCTCCTTTTAGACCTTTTGACATTAATAGTTAATTATTCATTTTTTTTTCTCTTAATTCTTTTGTGGTTTACATTTACATTGTATCTGATTTCTATTCAATGGATGTAATAGCTCATGGACAAAAATGGCTTGATGATTCAAATGAAGATGTTATTGCAAAATCACTAAATGCAGGTACTATTGGGAATGTATCTTATCAAATTGTAAAATATTAAAGTGTAATTAGTTTTCCTGGGGTTATTTATTTATTTATTACTTTTTATTGGCAAATTCAGGTTTGGATTTGAAATGTGGATGGTACTTCCAAGACTATGGTGAGAATGCAACTATGATTGGGAGAATCAAAGAAGGAGACATTGATAGGGCTTTTGAGACTTGGATTCTTTGATGGCATCCCTTCACTTGAAGTGTTTGATATATAGGTGGAAAGTTGCCTCTTACATAGTACACTAATGACCACACAGACAAGTGCCCATGAATTCCATGTCCCTAAGGCCACTCCCTAAATTTGGCTACCCTGGAAGGACTTGTAAGTTCTTCAATGGTGAAACCCTTTATCCTTTTGGTTATGGCCTCAGCTACACTTGGTTCATATACTCAATGGCATCTTCTACTCACGCACTTCAACTAAAATTGGGAAGGGTCCAACATTGCCGTGATCTCACTTATTAGGATGGTACTTGCTAGGTCTCCTTGCCCAACAGTTGTGGTAGATGACATAACTTGTGGCAAAGAGTTGGACTTTGAGGTTGATATTCAAGCTCAAAGTGTGGGAAATGTGGATGGAACTGATGTTATCATTGTCTACTCAAATCCTACGGTACGCATCAAGGAAACTCATATCAAACAGGTCATTGGGTTCCAAAGGGTGTTCTTGAAAGCAGGGGAGAGCAAGACCTTGAAGTTTGCATTCAATGCTTGCAAGAGCTTGATGATGTTGGACAAGACAGCTTATAAGGTTTTACCATCAAGGGAGAACATGATTGTGGTTGGAGATGAAGAGCTCTTTCTACCAGTTCAAATCAATATTGCCTCTTTCCAAAACTAGATGGTTACTTAGATCATTTAGGTTAGCTTATGTTCTTATTATCTTATTTTCTTTTTCTCCAACTCCAATAGTAGTTAGGAGTGGTTATATGTTCTTGAGTTCCTTAGTTTAGTCCTTTGTTACTACAATACAATATGATGGGATCTGTTGAGTTTCTTAGTAATTAAACATTAACTTTGATATTTACAATCAAATATTTCAGGTTTCTAATTATATTTTCATCCTACTTTCTCCATTTTCTTGTTTCATATACTAGAGTTGGGATATATGGGATGGCAGAGCTTACCCCTGCCTTAGTTTATTCTCAAGATAGAATATATTGATCACCAAGATAGCAGAGAGTAGAAATAGTGACAAAGATCAAACTTCAATTTATGATGATATTTAATGGCATTGTAGGACCAAATTAACCTTTTTGTTAGGGAACAACCTTTCCATTTAGTATGGTTAAGGCTGTGCACATTATGATGATAACCAAATGTAATTGATCGTGCGTTGAAAATATTCTCCTCTATTAGTTTAAATCTATAATTTTTTTCTTATCTGTTTTCAGTGACTTGTGCACACACAATCACATAGTATGGGGGGTGAGCCCCACTTATACATGTGGGTGGGACACACCAATGTGTGAATGACGACTGACAACCCATCTTATATAAAATATATCTCCAATTATTATTATAGAAATATATTAATTTAAGTTCTAAGTAGGGATGTAATGTTTCTTTTTTATTTTTTTATTTTTTATTTTTTATTTTTTTGCTTATTTTAAATACTATCAATTGATAGAGTTATGATAAGTAAACAGTTTTTAAGACTAATTCTAGAGAATCCAACTAATAGATTAGGGTAACCAAAAAGTTTCTAGGATTGATTCCATAGAGACCGCAATTTTCAAGCTACTACATTGCAAATTTGAGGTAATTTCCCTCTAGATTAGCACCTTTACACATACATTCACGACTACCATGTCACCTCTATTCACACTCTAGGATTTATTAACTATGAAATATTATGTCTCAGTTTCGTTTTTTTTCTTTCTTTGGTCATGACTTTATAATTAAAATATGAGTCTTTAGCTCAATTGGTAGAGCACTTGTGGCGTGGGAAATGACTCCATACCTCAAGAGGATGGTGGTTTGAATCCACTAAGTCCCTTATCAATATTTCATTTTAACCTAATGGTAGTGTCATGGAAATATCTGGGTTTTATACTGGAATAACATAACAGTTTTTTAAATGAACTCTATAATATTTCATTTTAACCTAATGATAGTGTCAACTCTAGCCAAGGGATGCGTGTCAGACACTGTGTTGCGCTACAGAGGAGTTCAATCCCTCTATAAGAGGGAAGTAGTTATGTCTTTTTGTAATTTTACCATGATATTTACTCAAGAGTTAAATTAAGTTTGCTAATATTAATTGATGAGTCAGATCACATAAGCTCAACAATTGGACAAGTTAGAAACTTGATTAAAGTGACAAATTTTACTCGAAATAATATTGACTTTATGTCAAGTTATCCATTACACTCACCCATGTAAATCATTTGTTCTCTCTCTCTCTCTCTCTCTCTCTCTCTCTCTCTCTAAAATAGCATTTAACCATTTATTGTTGAAAAAAAAACCCGTATGAGATTGTTGATAATAGGAAATAAATAAAAATACGATGACCGTGCATTTTTATAGTCTATAAAAATGTTTAACCACATGTGCATTTGCACGTGTTTTTTCTTACTAGTATATATATATATATATAAATCTCTATAATTATTTAAAAAAAATCTCACTCATCTGATAGGATGAAAAAAACATGGAGCACAAGGTCTCTATCTCTCTCTCTCTCTCCCCCCATATTTAAATTTCTATAATTATTTTAAAAATAAATCTCACTCATCCTCTCACCCCTCAAAATGGAAAATGAAAATAATAATAATAATAATAAACTCTCTGTAATTCTCTCTCTCCCTCTCAATGTGGAGGAAAAAGGGGTTACTGGGGAGTAATCATTAATTATAATTATTAAGTATTAAAAGGGATAAAAAAAATATAGGTACATAACAACCCACAATAGGTGTGGTTTTCCTTTCCCTTACCGTGGGGGGTAAAAAATAGGGAGATTTACAAAGACAAAATTGGGGAGAGAGAGAGAGAGAGAGAGAGTGAGTGAGAGAATTATGGAGAGTGAGGAGGGAATCAATAATTATGGAGAGATTTATTGCATAAAAACGGTCTCCCTCAATCCTCTTTTATCTATTTTAAAAGTTTTTACTACATAGAATCCTTCACTAATAACACCATTACTTCTTTTAAATTATCTCTACAATACACTATCCTTCCTTATATATATCACAGAGAAGACAAAAAAGCAACTACAATATCCCAGAATTTTTTAGATTTCTCTTCTATTACAATAGCTCAGAATATCTCAATTTCAGATTTCTTTACTTCTACAATAGCACAAAATTTCTCAACCTCAATTTCCTTTGCTTTTGGATCACTATTACCGCATCTCATTTTCAGATACTCCACATCCACAAGGTATATATGTTTGCCAAACTAAACTTTATTTTTGTTTAAATGGATCATTGGTTGTTGAAGGTTCAATAGAATTGGTAGTGCAGGACATTTATTTTTGCCAAGTATAAAAATTAAAATTTGTGCTTATGCAAAATCTGATCGTTCTTCAGTCAGTCTTTGGTTTTGAGTTTTATGATATGCTAAACTTTGTTGCTGATTTTATAACCAATGTCTAGACCATAGTGATCTTGGTTCTAAATTTCACTGTATGTCTTACATCATTTGTCTGACATATTTCTTGGAATATGGTGAATATGGTAAAATCTTATACGATGGAACATGCTTCAAATACCTAAGGAACATATCTGTCTTTTCTAGGAATTGTTCTGTTGCTAATTGTTATTTTCATCTACAACATAGAAAGAGTGAAATGGTTTTGTTGTTGTCGTTGTTGTTCTTATTTGCATGTTATGCTGATTTTTATTTTCATGTATAGCTAGCTTATGGCAAGAAGAATATTCAGGAACAGAGTACTGAAGAAGATACTAAAAGAGTAGTTATTTGGAGCCAATAATGATGACAATATTGATAATGTTAAGTCATCCAGACACCAATTGTAACTCATTCCTTGCTTTAATTGATGTGCTTGTCACTTTGCAAGAAATGGTGGGGAGTGGGTAAAAGGGTTTGGATGTTTACAAAGCCAATTATTACATATGAAAAAATATTTTATGCAAATTGGTTTAAACAAATATGTTCTCTCCCTCTCTCCAATTTTTCTGTTCACACAAAACCACTAAAAAAGTCACACGTGCATTTGCACATACGATTTTTGAATCCCCAAGATTCACCTCAGTACCTGTTTGAAAGAAGGAAAATGCCCAAATCCAACTTCTGTATATTAATTTCCCATCAAGTGCTCCCAAAGCTATATAGTCTTGCCACGGGCCACTAAAATGTTGCCACCAAGCTCTGATGGAAATTTTGTTAAGGAACTTGCATTGGATAATTCATTGAAATTTTGTTGAACTTGTATTTTTGTAAATATTTAAGTAAAAAATGCATTTTAGTAAATATATATGAGTGTTGGGAGTAATTGGGTTAAAGTTTCTTCCATATAACATTGTATTTTTTTTTTTTTTTTTGGAATCAAGTTTTCTACGAGGTTATCAAACACTGAACAACAATTTACTTGCTATAAAAATTATGTGTGTAAAATTAGGAAAAAATATTTATGGGTTAAACTTAAGGTATTTTCTAAAATCATAAATATTAAAAACTAGTAGGTTAAAAGTACTTTCTGTTTGTCACTTAACGAATGTCAACACGTGCATTTGCACGTGCAAGTTTGCTAATATATGTGTGTGTGTGTATATATATATATATATTTTTATATATTGCAAAAACTGATTTGGGTTCTTATTTTTTATCTTTCTTTTTGCTTGCTCTCTCCCCTACGATAAGTCCACCTTTCTCCACTAGCTTTTAGTTTATAGTCTCAAGTGTCTACAATGGAAGAAAAATAGTTTGATAATGTGCAAGTTTTTCTCACCCAAGAGCATACAGATAATTAGAAAGATATTTTCGTATTTGTAGGCTCTTTTCTGTGAGAAAATTGAACTTGTGCATGAACTTCTATATGTAGAAGAAAGTTGCTTGCTACCCAAAAGAAAATTTGTAAGAAGCTTCAACTCTATTATTTTCTTTGGAAACCCAATAACTACTTTGAATCTATTGATCTAATTTTCTTATTCAATGCAAAACTTACATCTCTTTTGTCTATACTTTTGGTTGAATCTCCATAAATTATGTCTATATAATATATGCATGTGTTTATTCTTGCTATTTATATTTAGGGTGGAGATTGTTGCCCGGCCTCATGGCCCTACGCCATCATATGGGTCAATGCGGGAGCACGCATAGGCATCCACAGAAGGGGGCAGGGCAGTCTTTTCATGCAACCATGTGTTCTGGAGCAAGAGACATGATCGGATAATGATCTTTTCCTCATATATTTATTAGGGATAAAGTTTTCTATCTGAGAACTCTCCCACAGACAAGAGGGAAGAAAATGTCCATCTAGTAAATCTATAATGTGTGTAACGTAGAATATACAATAAGCAGTGCACATAAAAATGGTCAATCTCTTGTCAAGAAGGTCCTAATTAATCATGTTGAACATCATATTCTTTCTCAGAAATTTTGTATATTTGATAGGATAATAGTAAACTGTGACTATAAGCATGCACTATGTAATTTATTGATCTTTCATTTTATTTTCTTTTTCAATCTCTGACTTAGGTTGAGGGTTTGAAATCGGATCAGATTGGCCGATCTGAATTGATTTGGAATGAATAAATCGAGATCAGACCGATCCTATACGGAAACTACAGTATAATATGGTAAATCGGATCCCCTCCTCACATGGTAACCACCCCACTCATCTCACATTGTTCACCACACCCTAGAAAAATCGTAACAAAACCATGTTCGAAGAAATGAAACCTAAAAAGGTATTTTTTTTAAATACTAAAACCTATGAGGATATTTATGTGCCCAAAGAGGAAGTGAATTATTCTATTTTTTTGGCTACAATCACCGGTTGAAGCTACTTTTTGTTTTTTCAGTAAAGAAAAGTTGTAGCTACTTAGTTGCAACCCGGGTTGCAAAAAATTTTCCCAAGATGGTCCTCCTTTGCCATTAAAATCCATGCATATTGTTGAAGGTTCAAAAAAACCCTTTATGAGTGCAATAAGATAATCCATCTCGTGACTTGAGAGATTCTCTCTTTACCATAGATAAAAGAAAAATCAATCCTAATAATAATTTGGGAAAAAGAACCCTGCCAAGCTGTCCAGACATAGGAGGGGGTTAAAATAACTGCCCCCTCCATGAAATGCGAAAATTCTACCCCTATTGATGTCCTTATGCACGGCCAATGAGAGCACGCAGGTGACCATGACACTAAGGATTTAGGGGATGGTATCGGTATTAGTATATGTCGATACCATCCGATACTGATTTGGATCGGATCGGTGGGTATTGGTTAGTTTTGCCCTTGCTTTTTTAAAAAAATATATTATTTTTTTACTATTTTAAGCCTAAAACGATACGAATAACTATCCAGATCGGTTAGGGATTGATGATCGGTCTCAACTAGCAAATACCAATCAGATACAGTCGATACGAGACCAATACTTGAAACCATTGGTGACACCCAACAATGGTAGGATTTTTCATTTCACAAGAGCGTATGCATCATTTCTTCCTTCCTATGCGCCATATAATCTGACAACCTTCTTTTTTCCCTAATTTAAAATAAGGGTTTCATATCCTCTTGCCCCTCCCCTACTTCTTTTGAGGTGTGTTAGGAATTGGACTAATGTCAATGTCCGAGGTCAGTTATTACACCAAGAGAGACCGAGTGAGAGAGAGAGAGAGAGAGAGAGAGAGAGAGAGAGAGAGAGAGATTGTATGTGTCTGGTTGGCATGTTGTGTTAAATAGGAGCATCCCGGTCCTATTTAAATTTCAGTTAGGGACAGTTAGCTAAGGTCAACTACATCTCTCTCTATCTCTCTCTCTCTCTCTCTCTCTCTCTCTCTCTCTCTCTCTCTCTCTCTGCAACTCCACCAGGAAAAGCAGTTTGATAATGTGCAAGATTAGATTTTCTCACCCGAGAGCATACAGATAATTAGAAAGATACTTTTGTATTTCTTTCTGGTAAGAAAATTGAACTTGTGCGTGAACTTATATATGTAGAAGAAGTTTGCTTGCTACCCAAAAGAAAAACTGTGAGAAGCTTCGACTCTTTAATTTTCTTTGGAAATCCAAACTACTTTGAATCTATTGATCTTATTTTATTATTCAATGCAATATTAATTTATATCACTTTGGTCTATTCTTTTGGTTGAGCCTCCATATTCTTTGTCATCTGGATGTGTTTATTCTTGCTATTTATATTTAGGGACAAAGTTTTCTATCCGTGAGAGACCTCTGCAGCCTGCATCACATAGGGTTGTGCAATGACTACCATGCCCCTATCTGGGGTTGTGTACCACTGTGTGTGGGTGCAAGGGCCTCTCGGGGATAGCAAAAACCTACATAAATATGATTTTCTGTCAGGTCACATGGGCTAGCGCTAGCATCTGGCCCATGCAAGAGCATGCACAAGGGGCAGGATGATCTTTTCACACAGCCATGTGTCTGGGAGTAGGGCGCTACCAGGCAGCGATCTTTTGCCCTTATATATATATATATATATATATTAATTTTCTTTTTTCAATCTCTAACTATTGAGTTCAGGGCTTGAAATTGGCTCAGATCCGCCGATGTGAGTTGATTTGGAAAGGGTTCAAAACTTTCATCCACCTTGATGCAATGTGAAAGCCACTGATTCTCTTTATTGCTTGAATGATGAGATTCTGTGAAAAAGTGACTAATTGATGCCAAAACAACTTGAATATGAAAATGGATCCAGAAACATTTAGCAGAAGGGAGGGTATATAGAAATACTAGGTAACAGAAACAAGCTAATATATAATTCAGAACCATCCAGATATATTTTTATTATGGTAAGCCATAGTATCTTAATACATAGATCTCCTATAGCTCTCTATGCACTTTATTAAGAACCAGAGTTGGCACCCACACCAGCTATACCCGAAGATCGCCTGCATTAGAGGAAATAACTATCAGTGTTACAACTAAAAGAAGCATGGATTGATGGTTTTAAGTTCCATTGTACTCTTATATGTTAAAAGTGACTGAACCAGACAGGAAAAATGAAGAAAGACAATTAATTATAAATACTTACATGCTTCAAAGTTGGCAGCACATTTCGCTGGGAGCTGCATGGCCATGTTGCGGTCGACACCAGAAATTGGTGGGCCATTTACAATCACACACAGGCATGACTGTCCAAGCATCTTGACAGCATTGCAGCAGGCATCACTAGGTGGGAGGGGACTGAATGGGGTAACAGCAGGCCTACAAGGCATCAGCTGAACCAGAGATGAGAAGAAAGTGCTACCACATCCCTGGCCCATTCCATGCTCCACCATGCTTCCCATGGCCACCATGAACATGAACAATGCTACTATCTTCCCTGCACCAACCTTCATGTCTACACTGTTCTCTTCTATTAGTTTAATCCTGTCTATAAATTTTAATATCTCTAGGGATAATAATCCTTGTTGAAGTGTCATATATAGAACAAGAGGTTTCAAGTTATTCACCTTCACCCAATTTACATCTCACTGACTCATGTTGATTTCATGCTAGTTCTACTCCAGATCTGATTTATCACAAGAAGTGTACTGAAAATACATTAAGCATGACAATAGAAACCGTTTTTAGCTCAAATTTCATTTCTTCGTTTCCACCTGATAAATCATAGGGCACAGCATATTCAGTTTTCTTACATCAAGTACTGTAAATATTAAGAATACAGATTTGCATATATCAGCCAACTTGACTGAGTTGACAAGTATAATTTTAACTCCAGTGAAATCCAACAGGATAAAAATAAAAGGAAAATGTGTAAGAAATAATGGGTAAAATTATGATGAATCTATATTAACAGCATCAGTTCTTAGTGGAACTTGTCTAGTTACTTGAATAAGTACCAGGTCAAAGTAATGACTTCACCAAGTTGAATTCATTGTATAATGTCTACTGAAAATAAGTCTTTCGATAATTTTGTTATGAATTGGAAAACCTGATGTTCAGAAATACTTTTCACAGACTACAACCATGCAGATGGTAGAAAGGATCTGAAATTCTGAATCCATCATGAAACTATAGTTAGGAATACTTTCCAAATACACGTTATGCAAAACTTTATTAGAATTTCGCAAACACTACACAAAATATGAAAACAGTTGTAGATAAATATTTGTATCCTTCAAGGATATTCCCGTAATCCAGAATACATTGAATAAGATTTTAGAAATATCC
>NC_056570.1:28219611-28237165 GCF_013358625.1 Macadamia integrifolia | reverse complement strand
GGTGGACCCCTGAGGAGTTTGAGCACGGCGTAGATTGCTCGTGTGAGAGCTGTGCTGCAGGACAGCAGTTCTGAGGCCGAGCTGAGCTCCACCCTGGAGGCCGTGCTGATCTCCACTACTGAGGCCGAGCTGAGCTCTTCCATGTGATGCCGAGCTGGGCACAACCCTTGATGCCGAGCTGAGCTCCAGCCTTGATACCGAGCCGAGCTGTGTACTCTGATGATTTTGATGATTTCCTGTATGTACTTGATATTTGAACTTTATTCTTTTTGTGTATATATATCATGCCTTCGGGCCCAAATGTATATAATCATTGTATCACCATTTGGGTATCAAGTATATGGGAATTATTTACAGGTAAAACTTAGTCTTCTGCTGATCTGATGAATTGATGTTAGTGTGTGTATGCTGTGGTGGAATACAGTATCTGATGATCCTGACAGGTTTGGGTTAACCGGTGTTAACTCGGTCACCGCTCCGGTTCAGGGTGAACGGGGTGTGACAATAACTCTGCGACCAGATCTGAAACAACACCATCGCCAGACCTGAGTTGCAGTTTCAGATCTCCTCCTCTCCTTTACTGTTTGGGTGACCCATGACTGCATCCAAGAGGCTTCTGACCTGGGGACCTTAGCCTAAAGTGTGAGAACAAACAGAGCTCTAATGAAGAAGTTTTCTTCAATGAAGCTGCAACTGGTACTTCCGCCTTGGGTTTGAGAAGCAGAGAAGAAGACTACTCATCTCTCCCACGATTCTCCCAAGTCTTTAAAGCCTTCCTTTTTCTCTTAAGTACTTTATTTGTTGTTTTCCCCTATTACCCATCTCTATTATTCTTAATCCCACTTGTGTCCCCTTTACTTGACCGACCCCTCTATCACTTAGGAATTTCAGATTATTTACAAGTCTGCCACCCTATTACAAAAGTCCTAGTGTTTACAATTCTGCCATTCTATTTTTGTGTTGAGTTATTTGGTTATTATTGTGGGCCCTAAGTGATCCGATTCCTATTTTTGAAACCCGGATCCGCATCAAGTGGTATCAGAGTCAGGTTTCCTGCACTTCCCTAACCATGACAGGTAACGTTACCAACGCTGAGTTGAACAAATTGTACCCTGAGTTAGCCAAGAACCAACAGAATACTGATGCTAGGCTTGAGAGGACTGAAGCCAAGTTTGATAAGTTTATGGAAGAGATGATTGCCTTTATGAAGAGGTCCGACAAGCGAACTGAAGAAGGATCCTCTACATTACCTCCTCAACTCAACACTTTACGGATCGAAGACACACCTCAGAGGTAGCAACTTGATCCAGTTGTTCCCCAGGATGTTACCCGGTAATTTTCTGACAGAGATTATGGCATCAAAGTTGAGGTTCCCGAGTTCAGTGGTGAAAAGGGACCTGAGGAATTTCTTGACTAGCTTACCAAAGTAGAGAGAATTTTTGCGTATAAGTCTCTTCCAAACGTGAAGAAGTGTGAACTCATCATCACCAAGTTTATTGGGTATGCATGTTCATGGTGGGATGATGTACTACATGCAAGGTTTGTCAGAAGACTTGGACCCGTTACCAATGAGGAGGTCATGAAGCAGATCCTGACTGAAAATTTTGTTCCTCTTAATTATGAAAAGGTAATGTTCCATAAATTACTTAACTTGCAACAAGGGAACAAAGATGTGGATTCTTACACCCTCGAGTTCCACAAACTGTCTTCAAGGTGTCGGCTTCAGGAAACAGACCAGCAACGGGTGATGCGATATATTAGTGGGCTAAGTACTCAGATTCGACTTGAGTTGGCTAATACTGATTTCAGCTCTGTTGATGTGGCAACGGCTCATGCCAAGACAGCTGAAGAGAAGTCCATTTATTGGAAGGGTATGCTCAAGACTTCTTCAGTTTATAGACCTCCACCACGTATGGAGGAAAAGAGGCCTGAAGCTCGCAGAGTTGAAGAGAAAAGGTCAGAATTCAACAAGGATAGTGTTGGGGTGAAGAATATCATATGCCATTGTTGTGGCGAGAAGGGTCACTATTCCAACAAGTGTCTCAACAGGACTCGTTCTGTGAACGTAGCAGAGAAGCAGCCAACAGAGAAGAGTGAAGATGAATCTCATTTATATCCTTATCCCCTCGAGGACGATGATATTATTGTTGATAAAGATGAGGATGTAGAAGCTCATTCAGCTAGCCTTTCATCTTTTTCGAATAGACTAGTTGATAAGGCTCCTCTCTTCAGACAGAAGGGCACTTTCCTGCATGGGTCCGACCATACTGATGTTCATGCAGTTGTTGATACTGGGGCAGAGGCAAATTTTATATCTACTGAATTTGTTCGAGTACACAACCTTCCACAGAAGCAACTTTTCAAGAAGATTCACGTGCGAGGTTTTGGACCCACAGCTCGAGAAGAGGCCACTGCAGTTGTTTGAGTACACCTACAGTTTGGGCCACTACAGTACCATGTCACTTGTTTGGTCACCCCATTAGCACACTGCGATATTCTTCTAGGGCGACCTTGGCAGCGACATGTATACATTCTCTATGATGGCGCGTGGAACACCATCAAGGTCAAGCAAGGAGGTCATATGTACTTAATGATGTCACACGCATTATCAGACATGCCACGTCGTCGACTGACTCCTGTTCTAGTGACACGTCACCCTACCCTCCCTCCTCTTAGTGTTATGCTCGCATCTTCCGCTTCGAGATACATGCCACCTCATCAGCGAGCAACTTACAAGGGTATCTTGGGAGCACGAGCTAACTCGACGGAGTCGAGTTCTTTTAAGACCGGAAGAGCAGATACAGTTGCACGATCGATAAAAAAATTCTTTTAATTTGATTTTATTTTGTTTTAGAAATAATTTCCTATGAAATTAGCTAGCTTCTAATTTTAGAATAGTTTCCATTTTTAAGTAGTTTCCATTTATTGTTTGATTTTTCCTTTATATTAGTCATGTAATAGAGAATAACTCAGTTTTAGATTTTTGAAAATTGAATGTTTAAATTTGCTTAACAATGGTTGCCGTGACCTCCATCTCCTTCTTCTGTTCTTTCCCCTTTCTTCTTCTTCTTCTTCTTCGTTGAGTCTTCTTCTTCTCTTCCCTGCAATCTCTCTTTTGTCTTCTCTTCTTCTTCTTAATCCCTTTAGTTCTTTCTGTTTATACTCTGATCAGATATACTCCGTTTCTGGGCAACGTTAGCATCACCACACAAGTGGGTCGATCTCCATCATACCCTAAGCTATTGGTACGAAACTTGGAGCAACAGTAGCCAGCCCTAAGGCGATTCAGATATCTGAATCTGAAGTCGAAAACACTTATGGTTTGTGAACTATAACTCTGCGACCAGATCTGAAACAGCATCCATCGCCAGACCTGAGTTACAGGTTCAGATCTCCTCCTCTCCTTTACTGTTTGGGTGACCCATGACTGCATCCAAGAGGCTTCTGACCTGGGGACCTTGGCCTAAAGTGTGAGATCAAACAGAGCTCTAATGAAGAAGTTTTCTTCAATGAAGCTGCAACTGGTACTTCCGCCTTGGGTTTGAGAAGCAGAGAAGAAGACTACTCCTCTCTCCCACGATTCTCCCAAGTCTTTAAAGCCTTCCTTTTTCTCTTAAGTACTTTATTTGTTGTTTTCCCCTATTACCCATCTCTATTGTTCTTAATCCCACTTGTGTCCCCTTTACTTGACTGACCCCTCTATCACTTAGGAATTTCAGATTATTTACAAGTCTGCCACCCTATTACAAGAGTCCTAGTGTTTACAATTCTGCCATTCTATTTTTGTGTTGAGTTATTTGGTCATTATTGTGGGCCCTAAGCGATCCAATTCCTGTTTTTGGAACCCAGATCCGCATCAAGAAGGATCTCCATATGGTCTTTATTGATCTAGAAAAATCATATGGCATAGTACCTAGAGAGTTAATCAGGTATGCACTAGAGAAGAGAAAGGTATTAAGTAAGTATGGGGAAATAAGTAAAGATATGTATGAAGTTTCAATGACTAGTGTCAAAACCTTGCGAGGTCAAGATAGCGAATTCTCAATCATAATTGGGTTATATAAAGGATTTGATTTAAGCCCCTACTTAACAACGATTGTCATGGATGATTTAACTAGGAACATTGAAGAGGAGGTTCCGTGGTGTATGCTTTTTGCCGATGATATTTTTATGCTGGAGAGACAAAAACAGGGATTAACGCTAAGTTGGATTTATGGAGATCAACCTTGCAATGTAGATGTTTAAGATAAGTAGAATGGAGATTGAGTAAATGGTATGCAACTTTAGTGACTCTTAGTCTTAGATGGATAACGAAATGGTGAAATTGAGAGAGAGAGAGAGAGAGAGAGAGAGAGAGACTGCAAAGTGATTATCTTTTAAAACAGGGATTAACGCTAAGTTGGATTTATGGAGATCAACGTTGGAATGTAGAGGTTGTAAGATAAGTAGAACAGAGATTGAGTAAATGGTATGTAACTTTAGTGACTCTTAGATGGATAATGAAATGTGAAATTGAGAATTGAAAGAGAGATACTGCAAAGTGATTATTCTCGATATTTGGGGTCAATAATATCTAAAGAATGTGATCTAGATGATGATGTTTCACAGATAATTAAAGTGGGATGGATAAAATGGTGAGATACATCCAAAGTGTTGTGTAATCAATGTATTCCTTTAAATCTAAAAGGAAAATTAGATAAGACTATTGTATGACCAGTTATGATGGATGGGGCGGAATGTTGGGCAGTTAAAATTTGTCATACAGAGAAATTAAGTGTATTAGAGATGAGGAAGTTGAGATGGATGTGCAGAAAAACTAGGAAGGAAATGGTAAGGAATGACCATATTAGGACTGATTTGGGAGTTGTCTCGATACATTATAAGCTCCAAGAAAGTCGGCTGTGGTGGCATAGTCATGTTCAACGTAGGTCATGCACCAGTACGGGGGTGTGATCTTCAGATTGAAGGAACTAAAGAGCTCAGAGTAGGCCTACAAATCCCTAGGAGAAATAGTGAGGAAAGATGTGCATATTTTAGGTCTTGACCCTAGGATGACCTCGAATATAGCTGTTTGGAGGGCTAGGATCTATGTGGCTGACCTCATTTAGGTGGGATATTGTTGAGTAGTTTTGCAGGATTTTATTTTATTTATTTTTATTTTTATTTTTTTTAACAATATTTGTTTTTGCTCGGATCCATGTAGCCGACCCCAATCAGTTGGGCTTGTTGTTGTCGTAGATATTCTTGTGTTTAATATTTTGGGAAGAATTTTCCTTAATTTGCGTTGATTAGCTTGTAAAACATGTGCTGATATAAGGCTTGTTGTGCTTGTTGAATGCAGGGATAAGAGTTGGTGGCTCAAAATGCCTACGTATTTCAAGGCTACTGCATACATCCAGATTAAAGAAGAATCTATGAAATTATCTAAAATTCTTCTATTGCAGACATTTGCTAAGACATCTCTCCTACATATTATTGGATTTTTCTACTGAGAAGTATGGAAAGAAATACCTTTATACAAAGCTAGGGTTGTATCTCTGTTCAATATAAATCAAAGCAACCCCAAACAGCACTCTTCTTTTTCTTGCTTTTAATTTGTTTCTACTTCATTGCTGCTTCGCAATGGTTTCATCTGACAATGGCTTTTCCAATGCTCTTGTTCACTCCTCTTCAACCCAACCTCCAAGTTTTGGTTCTATAATCTTTCGAAAACGAAGATTAGACACAAAGTTATGTTCTTCTTATTGAACTGCTCAACCCATAGCGAGGCTTGAGAAACTCAGTATCGAGAATGGGATCGATGAAGGCGGATACTGACTCGATATCGATTCAGATCAGACAGAAATACCCTTGTTTTCAATTTAAAATACTGTATTTTAGACTATTTTATTTATATCTCTTTTTTTTGGTGCAAAAAAACCTTTTTTGTTTTTATCTATATTGATCCATCGATACGGCATCGATCAAGGTCGAATCCAATCCGTCCGACGATCCTAATCTATCTGACCGTTTCGATTCGACCCCTCAAAACCTGGTCCACAAAGAAAAAATAACTAACCCTTGTGAGGTGTTTTCCCACAAGAAATATCACATTGTAGTGAGTCATGAAATCTAAAGATCCGGCTCATCTCCAGATCGGCCTATAATTACCTGAATGAACGACATATGGCAAGGCAATGATTCAAAGGTTTGAGAAAAGTATAGAAAACAAGGCGCTAACAAAGGCTTGGAGAACGAGATGTCAAGAATTGTTGGATCATCGCCTCACCACATGTCACTCGTCCAGATGATTATGGACAAGAATTGGGCGATAGGCGCTAAGGAGAGAAGCCGAATTCGAAACCTAATATAAAGGTTTGATTATTTCATAGGAAAAGCAATTGAAATAGTGAAAATCCAGGAGCCCGTAGAGCCTTGGTACTAGACGTGGGGTTGCCCGAATCATTCTAAAATCTCTGGCCGCGTTTAATAATGTTCTAAAAAAATGTTTCAGGAATTTTTTTGTTCTATGGGAACGAAAAAACTGAATAAAGTGTTCGGTGCATTTATGGTGTGCTTCTTTATTTTTTTTGGAACAAAAAGTGAAAAGAAAAAAATTTTACGAGACGACAAAAGGTAGTTCCGTCATTCCAGTTTCATTCCAAACAAAAGAAAAATGACATTTGACATAGAAACTGAAATTTCTGTTTTTGACAAGAAATGTTACCAAATGCAGCCTATGTAGTATCTCTTACTTTATTCTTTTCTTTCTCATATTCTTGGGAATGGATGGGTGTGTTAAAAAACCCTTTTGCTTCAGTATTTATTTTGATTTTTTTTCTAATATTTGAATATAATTTTTTCGTTATATTTTTAATCTAAATCACCTCTTTTTGGAGATCTCTCAATCCTAACAGTAAGCATTTTAACATAATTTTGCTAAGATTGGATATAACTGACCTCAGGCTGGGGCAAGTTGCAACCCCTAGTCATGTACTCATGTACCATCAAACAAAGTCTCATGGAAAAAAAACCATGTCTATGACCCAAGGAAAAATCTCCTCTATTAAATTATTGAAGTAATTAGAAACAAATTTTATATAAAATAAAAAATAAAAAGCAATTGGAAATAACAGAAATAATTAGAAAGACAAAAATAGAAACCCTTTTAAGTGTAGGATTCTTACATGCCTATTGTGAGAATCCTTAAGATAGCTACCATATAGCATTTTAAAGAACTTTTAAGGAATAATTAAGAAGCGATAAAAAGAACGTTATAAGATTAGGAAAAGCTATTATTTAGACAATTCCATTAGTTGTACACTTATACTATATTTTTTACCAAAAAAAAAAGTTATACTATATTTGACACCCATAATTGATTATCTCTCTCTCTCTCTCTATGTCTAGGCCTACACATGCCCAGAGTTAGAATTCTTTCTTCCCAACAAAGTATATATCTCATTAATATCTCTTTCCCTCACCCCATCACCCCATTTAAAAAAAAAAAAAACCACCTCTACTATGAATAATATCACTGAAACACTTTACCATCATCCCATATTATTGATGCTACGTTTGCTACAAACGTCACTTTGCTGAGTTAAGCCATGACCCAATTGTGGTGTCCTGATATTCTATAACTCTGGCCCAGCAATGACAATTCCCCCACCCCCCACCTCCCACCTCTCTCTCTCTCTCTCTGTCTTTCTCTCTCTCGCTCTCTCTCTCTCTCTCTCTCTCTCTCTCTCTCTCTCTCTCTCTCTCTCTCTCTCCTCATAGATATTTAGGTATAGCACTAGAAAATAACAAACCAAATTACATGATTACCCACTTTTAGTTTCATTTTACAAAATTACTTACAAAAAGTTTTGGTTAACAATAATAGCCAAAATTAGGTTTGAGTTTATAAAACTACCCACCCAAAGTTTCAGTTAACAAAAACACCCAAAATCAGGTTTGGGTTTACAAAACTACCCAAAATAGTGATTCTTCATCTTCCACATACAATCATGTATTTTTTTTAATTACTGAAACTTTGAGTGGATAGTTTTGTAAACCCTAACTCAATTTTAAGTATTTTTGTTAACTTAAACTTTAAATGGGTAATTTTGTAAAAGAAAACTTAATATTGGGTATTTTTGTTAACTGAAGCTTTTGATGGGTGAAAACCAGAACCGGGTAATCATGTAATTTTTCCAAAATAATATTTGAAATACAATACAATGGAATGGGTATGGGTTAGTCGAACCAAATCAGATCTGGTTCGGCCAAATATTCATACACCAACCAATGCTTTTTCTTCACCACGCAAAGATTTCAATACAGGGGTTCAGAATTCAGAGAATGATTAAGTATCAAACATTTGATTGGATATCCAGTACTCGAGACCCCATCTCTCTCTCTCTCTCTCTCTCTCTGCTTTTTGAATTAGCTTTCCTTTTAGTGATGGACTGATAATGGCTGTCAGTTTCTTAGTATGAATAAGAAAGGAATGGTAGCTTTCCTTTACGAGGAGGTCCTCTTCTCTTCTTTTTTCTATCTTTTTTCCTTACTTAGGAGCAAAGAAATCTGTTTCTTTCTTCTTCCCTCTTGCATTTGAAACTCTAAGAAGAAAGGAAAACAAACACCCTCCTTGGTACTTTGATCCATATGGTAGTTTTCTTGGAGACCGGAAGAATGGTGTTAGTGGAAAGCTATCTCTACTGCTTGTTGACACAGTGAGAGCTTAAAATGAATTCAGAACTTGTGGATTTGGTCTTCTCATGGTCTCTTAGAGATGTACTCAACAAAAAACTCTTCGAAGCTAAGGTACTCTTCTATGGTACATGCATGTCCATCCTGCAACCCCACCCCCCACCACACACACACACACAACACCACCTTATCAAACAGGTGTGAGAGAAAGCTAGAGAGAGAACTCTATTGTTTGCTAAGCTGCAATTCAATTCTTATATAGACTTCTGTTCTCTTAAACAATTTTTAATCTACTAGTCGCTTTAGAGTTAAAGAGATAAGACTTTTGTTGCATTTGGTATGCATTCTCCTAGATCGGTGATGCATTCCAAGAAATCATACTAAACTACGATTCTGAACTATTTCAAAGTATGGATGGATAGTTCATTCTCTTTAACCATTATTTAGAGTTAGGGTTGTCAATGGTTCAGTTCGGCCCGCTTTCGGTCTGGGTTGAGTCGGTTTCGATGTGAAAATGGTAAAACCGAAACCGAATCAATAAGGAAATTTCGGTTTCAGTGCAGTTTGGCATCAATTTTGCTTTGGTTTCTTGTATCGATTTGTAATCGGATTGGTTTTGGTTTTTTGACCGGTTTGGGTTTGATTTTCATACAAAACTATGCAAATTTTGATTTTTTTTTTAAATGAATTTTGGACTGTTTTTGGTTTCTTAGCAGTTTGATTCAGTTTCGGTCCCCTTTTTGAATCGGTTTTGGTTTGGTTTCGGGTCCAATCGATTTTCAGTGCAGTTCGGTTTGTTAAGGGGGATATAATATGTCAAACCAAAACTGGCCCAATAAGGCTTCGGTTCAGTTCAGTCCAGGTTCAATCGGCTCGATTTGGGGCAGTTTTACCGGTTCAGTTTAGGTATTGACACCCCTATTTAGAGTTGAGATATTCGAGGGATGGGGTGTTAAGGACACACAAAATGATGAGGTTGAGAAGATGAGATGGCAAATATACCTTAAATAAATAGTAGATCCAGATGTTTAAGATCATAGGTGGAAGACTTTGGATGCGTTCGGTATGATTTTTTTAGAATACATTTCAAGAATGCATACCAAACTCAACCTTTAATTTCTCTCTATTTTCATTTTTGAAAAGCATTCTGAATTCATGATGTTCATAAGGCTTTACCTTCTAGAAATAGAAGAGAAGAAGTGTAAGATCATAGATACCATAAAAGAAATTATGTGTTCTAATTGTCTTCTGTTTTATGCGTGTGGTTGCTCAGGCATTTAAATTTAATGATGTATATATCATTTATGTCTTGTAAAGTTTTAACCACATGAGATGATTGCCCATATATGACAAAAATTCAACTTGAAAATGAAAATTTTGTGTTTCCCAAAGCTATTTTATTTGTTTGGAAAAAACAAAATCCTGTCTTCTTGGAGATTGTTATTATTTTCTTGATGGCATCGTCTTGTTACTTCATATTTCATTTGATATTGGTGCACAACCATACACATAGTCCTATCTGACATCGGCGCGCATTGTCGTGCTTCATGCATGATCGTGCATGAAACTTCTCCCTTAATTCTATTTAAATAATGTTTGTTGTCAAGCCAAATAAGTTCGTTTCTTTTCTCACAACTTCTTCCAAGTAATTTTGTTTTTCTCCTAATTAATCTTTTAGTCATCTAGCATCATGTCACTCCGCCAAATGACCTCCACTATGATTACTTATCCACCACCTTAAGTCCCTCTCCTTGAACTTTCATCCTCTTGGAGCCACTTTTAAATCATCATGATTTTTTATTTATTATTTATACTAACTGAATGACACATCTATATATGGATTTAGAACATATAACTTTCTTTTAGTAGCCCTTGTCTTATTCTGAAATGGACTTTAAGGGCAAAAAAAGGTTGTTCACAAAATAATTTAAAAGTGATATACCATCATATCTTTCTTCATAGCTATCGTTGTCATGTACAATTTTTGGGTCACATGTGAAATAACAAGATTTACCCCACTGAAAGGATTTAATTGGAAGAAAAAAAAAAATGTGTCGAACACAGAAAAAAAAAAAAAAAAAAAAAAAAAAAAAAAAAAAAAAAGGAGGTGGGGGGCAGTTTTCCTCCATCCACGTTGAAGGAGAATCTCTTCATTGTGGGGTGTTGATGGCATTGGAATGGGTATAGGAGAGGTTAGTACTTGCCATCTCCAACCACTAAACTTATTCCATGGGTTAGTGGTCGATTAGATATGCCTCTTTGAGGGAGGTGGTAAAAGGATGATATTCAGCAACAATATTAAATAAAGGTAGCTCGCTTCCCTATCATGAATGGTTTACATCGACTCTTTGATGTATGCATAATGATGGAACCTTACTCGGCCCCCAACAATCAATTATTGCACCCCTAATGGAGTCAAGGCAACAATGTTCTACGATCAGCTCAACCACCGGGAGAGAGTGCTCATAGGCCAACTAATTCAAATAGAAATGAAAAGACTTACTTCTTGTCTCCATTTGCTTATTTGCCAGTCCAGCTACAACTATAGGTATGCGAGAGGAGTGTACTTACTATCCTTCTTAACCTTTCAAGAGCCTTCCCGACTGGCATTTCAACTAGGCTTGAAAGTTGACTTCTTAGCTAGTAGCCCAGACACTTGTTAGCTTACTTTCATGTAGTAACGAGCTTCTTAAGAGGTATCTTGTCACTCCAACTTGGTGCAAAGTCGGGATGATTTTAAATCAATGCACATGAGACTTGCTCTTTCTTGGCTTCTAGTCATGATGGGCATTTGACAATGACCATGGCTTTGAAGAACTAATGGTTTATCCAAGGTTGATCTCCATAATTTCAACTTGACATTTATCCATATTTTTGTTTGTTAACTACCAAAGTAGCATCAACAAAAAGCATATACCAAGGGATCACATCTTGAATGTCTTTTGTCAACTCGTCTATGATTAGGACAAACAAATATGACTTATAGCTTATCCTTGAAGTAATCCAATTGTAATCGGAAATTCACTACAATGTCCCCCCCCCCTGCGCCAGTAGTTCTTACAATAGTCACCACACTATTTGTCTTTAACCATGTCCACATATTTACTAAAAACACTTTTGTTCTCTAACACTTGAGAAACCAACTTTCTAGGGACTATCGTAAGCTTTTTTTTCTAATTCAACAAAGACCATATGGAGATCCTTCTTACGTTCTATAAATCATTCCATTAGTCTCCTAAACAAATAAATGGCTTATATAGTTGAACCTCCTGGCATAAAACCAAATTGGCTATCTATAATATTAGTTTTTTTTCTTTTCTTTCAGGCGAGTTTCACTCTCTCCCATAATTTCATAGTATGGCATATAAATTTTATTCCTCTATAGTTATTATAAGCTTTGAATATCACTTTTACTCCGTAATCAGAATCACAATGCTTCTCAATTCATGTGGCATTTTTCTTATGCTCATAATCTTATTAAACAACTTGGTTAGTCAAGTTATTTCAAAGATTCCTTAGCTCTTCCACATCTCTATTGAAAGGAACATGTGCACACACTGTGTTTGTATTCTCATCTTAGCTACACTTTTAGGACAAAATTTGGTAAGTTAAACACAGCCATGATTCAATATTTTGTAATCTTCATAATTATAATGATTAGCTATGATTCATGGTAGGCTAAAAGAAATTTGGGTTTGTCTTCTCAATTTTTTAATTTTTTTACAGGTGAAGAAGATCCCAAAGACATTCTTGTCAGCAAAAGATTACTTGGAGTCATTCATTCCACCCCTCATTGAGGAAACACATGCTGAACTATGTTCAAGCATGATGGACCTGTCCCGAGCTACACCTAAATGTCAAATAGTTCATCTTGAAAAACATAAAGACTATAAACTACCACGAAATTTGTTTTATAAGATTGAAGTCTTAAAGGAGAATGATCGTAAGCATGATAAAGATTTCTATGAGCCACAACTAGGAGATCTCATTGCTCTGTCAGATGTAAGACCAGTATGCATTGACGATTTAAACAGGCCTAGAAGATCTTATCTTCTTGCTTTTGTCACTGCAAGAAAAATTGTGGATGAGGAAGACGAAGATGAAGAAAGCTGCTTCATCACAGTCCGTTCATCAAAACCCATTGTGTTTGAAGAAGAAGAACTGCAGAAGAAGAGGGAACCACTTTTTGCTATTTTCCTGATAAACATGGTAACGAATATCCGTATATGGAAAGCACTGCACCCGGAGATGAAGGGGGGAAACACGAGCGTTATCAATGAGGTCTTGTCCACTGATTCCACTGTAAGAAGTCTCATAACTCTATTACTATGGTTCTTAATGAATTTGTTCATATTTGCATTTTCCCACATTTCAGCTACTCATTTCATACTTCTACAGCATTATGGATTTGTTTCTTCAATATAATCCTAATCAGATCAAACAGAACACAAAGTCTAAATACCATCATTCTAATGAAACTTCACTATTTTAGATAAAGTGGAACTCATAATTCCTATGCCAGAGAACAAAGAAAAGAAGTCTATTTATTGCTTTGATTCAAAAGAAATTCCAGGAGCTTTATGTGCTATGAAGTGAGACTGTTTCCTAAAGTGTGAATGCTTTAAATCTTACATTTGATTGCTTTTTCCTTCCCCCTTCTTTCTCTACTTCAAGTTCATATTTCTGCAACCTTTCTGCCATCTAGTGTGCTGTTTTTGACATCAGACGGCTTCTCACCTATTTGTAACCTAACCTACAGAACCTAACAACATCCTATAAACCACCCAACTCTCATTGCAGCCCAGAAGAAAATGACCCTTGTCATTTAAACTTCAAATCTGCGATATATAACCTTGCCAGCCCTTTGTATTGATCCTCTCTACTGTCCTTTAAAGTCCTAAACATAAATTCAAATCCAAATCTAGTTCTCATATTTTAGTCTCTTCTAGAGATAATTATTTTCTTCATAAGGAAACCTCTTTTTGTATCAAAATTTCTCCCATTCCCAATTGGAAACCTTATCCACACCTAGTTCCTACTTTGTTCAATGCTAAACTCCAGTTTTGCCAAAATCCTAGCTATTTCTTAGGACCATACATCACAACCTTGGCATTTATATAGAGGGGGGAAAAGTCGGGATTAGTGGGGTGAGGAAAGTATGTTCAGACTATTGGATAGACATGTCAATGTTTAAATCAGCCCTCAAACTCCATGTATTGGCATGCATCCTTATATTTATCAGCCATTCATGTTTGTCCATGCTACCTTTAGTAGTCCCTAGTTTTTCAACACTTTATTTTCCACTTGGCAATATCCATTTGGGCTGAAAGTTGACAAGGCTGGGGTCATTGCGCACTATCCTGCCACAAAATCTGGTCCTCATCCAATATGCCACATGACAGATTTTGGGTGGTTGATACTTTCTCAACTGACTGTTGAGGAAACCTTTGCCTATTTTATTAGGAGCAAAAAATAATGAGGATGCACAAGACATCCACCCTTACCCAAAACTCAAAGAATTAAGATGACATTCACACTCAAAGCAAAACAAGCCAGCCCTATTACAAAGAAAAACAACCTATTTAAGACCAAAAGATCATAGATCAACTTTATAAGCAAACAGCATCCTGAGCCATAATTGACATATCAACATAAGTATTGAAAACCTGATTACTCCTGTGATCGCAACCAAAAATCAATAATGCATCAGCTACCACATTAGCTTCATGATAGGGCAACCTGAAAAGAAGCCTGAGTCAAATTTCTAAAACCTTGCCCCACGACCTCTTACCTTTCCCAAGAATTGCACTAGAGTCTTCTTTCCTCTAAAGAAGGTGCTAAGATACCATGTGAAAACTAAATAAGGGAAAACCAGTGTCCACAATATGCCTTCCCACTCTCAATTTCTAACCCAAAAGAAGGAAAAAGGTTACAAAAAAAAAAAAAAAAAGGATATGGGAAAAAGGTTACAAAAAGAAAAAAAGGATATGTTCGTATTAAAATCTCAAACTGAAACTGTACTAATAGTTGGAACTGAAACAAACTTTAACCATTATTTCCATAGTTAATTTTTTTTTCCCTGGCGAGTAATAGTCAGAATTTAGTAGTATTAGATTGCTAATTCATGCAAGTTGAAGATTTATATACATTCTCCATCAATACTAGAAGGGACAATATGGAGTTAGCATCATGCATATTAAAATCAAATGGGGGCAAGGATTAAAGTATCGGTATAGGTCGTCGTATCGGTTGGCCAAAATTAAGATACGTATCGGAGAGTATCGTATCGTATCGGAGATACACTAAGATACGCTAAAGATACACACATAAATGGATAGGGTATAAACAATTTGCATAAAGAATTTGTTAAAAAAAACTATTGATAACATGTATTATGCAAAAACACTAAATTGAGGGTATCGTACTAAGAATTCAAGGTTTGTAGTTGTCCCATAAATGTAAAATCCTTGTTCCCAACCTTGATTTCCACTTTAGTTAGAGAGAAATATGGCTGAAAGCAACTTTGGACCAAAAACCCTTCAAAAAATCGTGTTTTCTGAAAAATTACCCATCTTGGCCATTATATGACCGATTCTCACCGATACGTATCGATACTCACCGATACGTATCGATACTCACCAATACGTACCGATATATATATCGATACTCACCGATACGTGCCAATATATACTGATACGTACTGATCGATACATATCGATACTCACCGATACGTACCAATACATACCGAAATGTATATTTTACCTCAATTTTATAATTTTCATAGTCGTATCGAGGCATATCGTATCGTATCGATGTGTATTGGTGGTTTATTGATGCATATCGGTATGTATTGTAGGATATATATCGATACGAAAGGATTTTAAAAATTTCATGTATCGTATCGATGTATATCGTATCGGTCGGCTAAATTTAAGATACGTATCGAAGGGTATCGTATCGGTATCGGAGATACTTAAAACCATGAATGGGGGTAAAACACGAATTTCTTGAAAGTAGAAATCCACATTATTCAAGAGATTTTGAGGGCAAGTCCCATGTTTTGCACTTATTTTGGTATCACATATAGGTTCAAGTAGGGGGTATCAAGCCTGAAATAAAAAGCTATGATTCACAGTTAATTTTGTTTACATCTTTTTTAATGATAGGTCGGGGTTGATTGTGATATCTGCTTACTGTCACAAGATGACAGAATCAGTGGAAATTCTCTTCTCTCAGATCTTCAAACCTTCAACCTCAATGAATCACAGACCGATGCAGTGGTAAGATCCATTGCTACACAGAGTTGCAATCATAAGAGTTCAGTGAAGCTTATTTGGGGCCCTCCAGGTACTGGGAAGACAAAGACAGTTGGCACTTTGCTCTGGGTACTTTTAAAAATGAAATGCAGAACTCTCACATGCACGCCGACTAATATTGCTTTACTGGAAGTCACATCACGCCTCCTGAAGTTGGTCAGGGAGTCACTTCAGCATCACAAATATGGCTTGGGAGATATAGTGTTAAATGGTAATGCAAAGCGAATGAAGATTAAGGATCACCAAGATCTTCATGATGTTTTTATGGGTTATCGTGCTCGTGAGCTTGCAAAATGCTTTGCCCCACACTCAGGATGGAACCACCAACTAAATTCCATGATATCCTTGCTTGAAGATGCTGGTGCTGTGTATCTTTTGTATTTGGAGGAGAAAAAGATGGAAAAGCAGGCTGTTTTGCAAAATGAGAAAAAAAGAGACAAAAATAATAAAGAGATAGGGGAGGATATTTCTAAGAAGTTGAGGGGGAAAAAAATTGTTAGGAACTCAAAAGAAGGCAAATGCAAAAAAATATGGCAAGAGAAGACTCTTGCTGACAACAGTAAACAATTGAATTGCCTGGAACCAGAGTATTCTTCTGAAACCATGAAAACTGAAGGGCAGGATGATGAGAAAATAAATGTTAGGAACTTAAAAGAAGGCAAAAGCAAAAAAATATGGCAAGAGAAGATTCTTGCTCATGACAGTAAGCAATTGAATTTCCTGGAACCAGAGTACCCTTCTGAAACCAAGAAAATTGAAGGGCAGGAGGATGAAAAAAAAGAGGTTTTGGCAATTGAGGAGTTTATCAAGAAAAAATTCATCAACATTCAGATGGACCTCAAATTCTCCATTCATACCTTGTGTAAACACCTACCTACATCCTACATTTCAGTGAGAATAGTAAATGACATGATTAAAGCTCTCCATTTGCTTGAATGTCTTGGAACTCTGACTGATAAAGACCTGAAGCGTGTCTTTGTTGATTCTGAAGATTTAAAGACCAAAGTTGGTGGCTCCAATACAATCAAGCTAGATAGTAGCAGAAATCAGTGCCTTCAGATTCTCAAATCCCTTCAAAAAGAATTTTCTGTTCCCAAGTTTATGGATAAATATTCAATCAGCAAGTTCTGTTTGCAACATGCTTACCTGATTTTCTGCACTGCCTCAAGCTCAGCTAAGTTGCACACAGATGGGATGAAACCACTGGACATTTTGGTTATTGATGAAGCAGCACAGCTTAAAGAATGTGAATCAGCCATTCCCCTCCAACTCCCTGGTGTCCGGCATGCCATTCTCATAGGTGACGAACGGCAACTGCCAGCAATGGTTCAAAGCAAGGTAGGACTTTCCCCCTTTCTCTTCACTAAATTATGTTTTCTGATTATCTGTAGTTCCCTCTTATTTGGGACCTTCCCATTTGTTAGATTTCAAAGGAGGCTGAATTTGGAAGAAGTCTGTTTGAAAGGTTGGTATCAATGGGACACAAGAAGCACCTTCTCAATATCCAGTATAGAATGCACCCATCAATAAGCTTATTCCCAAACACAGAATTCTATGGAAAG
>NC_056570.1:28218121-28218563 GCF_013358625.1 Macadamia integrifolia | reverse complement strand
GGGGGAGGTGGTGGGGTTGGAGTAATAGATTTATGGCACTTATTTTCCTTTTGTTAAGCTGTAAAGTCTATCAAATACTGAAGTACTTGGTAATAATGTCTGAGTGCTCTGTAGCAAGGAACTATCTTAGGTGAGGGTATTTTCTTGAAGGATTAGCCACTAAAGGGTCTGTATGGCAGTGTTTCTATTCCAAAGTAGTATTTCTGAGTAAAAAATGCTTTTTTGTGTTTCAGTTCATTTGGAATACTTCTGCACAAGGTGTTGTATGGTAAAACTGAAAAAAAAAGAGAGTATTTCTGCCACTAAAAAAAGAACAGAAACACGTATGGAATGCATATTAACAGAAGTATATCTTATCTTCTTTGGTGGCGGTGGCAGTGGAGGAGGTGGTGGCAGTTTTCTTTTTTACCAAGTTCATAAAAAATAAAAACACAAAACAGAC
>NC_056570.1:28101629-28218075 GCF_013358625.1 Macadamia integrifolia | reverse complement strand
CAATTTAGTGTTTATGCATAATACATGTTATCAATAGCTTTTTTTAACAAATTCTTTATGCAAAAGTGTTTAAAAAAATGTTTACTATCCATTTATGTGTGTATCTTTAGCGTATCTTAGTGTATCTTCGATACGATACGATATCCTCCGATACGTATCTTAATTTTGACCGACCGATACAATGACCGATACCGATACTTTAATCCTTGTATTTATTGGACTGAATTTTTAAGGCATTTACGTTGAATTTATCTTGTTGTACATTAAAACAGCTCTTTTCCTTCCCTTTTTCCTCTCTCCAAATTGATAACAAGTTGCATTTAATTTAATGTTCAACAGGTTCTCTTCAGTGATGATTTCTGGAAATCCATTGCCAAAATAAGAAGTACTGAGACTCGGAATGAAGTGCTTTCTCTATTAATGAATCTTGCAAGTGGATGGCGACATCCCCAGAAGTGGAAAAATCTCTACTCAATGGATGGCACTTCTTATGAGCTGCTGAAAGTATACAAGGTCAACAGGCTGTTCAATCTTGTCTGGACTGTTGATATTCTCAGAGAAAATTTCAAGTACATCCAAATCTTGAAAGTTTGGGATATTTTACCATTGCAAGAAATACCAAAACTTGCTAAGCAACTGGATGTTGTCTTTGGGAATTATAAAGTAGACGATATGAAACGCTGCAAGTTCAAATGTTCTGAAGGGTAATTACATTATCATTCTCCTTAAATGTGTACTTTCCAAATAATTTAAGAGAAAAATGGATAATGATATGAGCAGCCTCAAGACATTATTTGGTTAATTTTTGTATGGTACATGTTTAAATGTTATTCTGGACGAAAATTTTCATGTTTTCTACGTCTGGTCACTAGGAATTTGGAAGTTCCAATGAGTTGGGAGATCCCAAGTACTGCAAAGTTGATGGAACTGCAGAATCCCAAACCTCTGCAGTATTTATCAAGTCATTTTGCTTCACTCCACCTGCGGAAGGAACCAAATGCATCAACACCAGCATATAGGTGAGTTGTTCTACTTTGAGCTTTTATTCATGAATTGGTCTATATCTTATCAAAGATTATTGGGAAGTAAAGGTGTCTATGATTTCTTGTGAATTGAAATATGCCGACAAATAATAGTTCTTTGTAGTAGGCAATTATCAAATAATGCATTATGGGAATATTCTTGGAGAGCTCTTCTCTGGAAGCCAAGGGCTATATCTTGAGCACGTTGAATTGGTTGATCGGTTTAAGATACTCAAAACACACTGAGTGGCCTGGTCATCTTGTTCAGTAGAAGCTGTAGATTATTTCATCATCATGGTCCAAAGTTTTAGTTTCTGGAATAATCTGCAGCTTTTATTGCTGTTCAGTTGGGACACACGGTACATCTTCTATAGTTAAAATAGCTGAAGATCAATTTGATGGTTTACTACTAATAACTGATAATGCTTAACCAACGGAAATCAGAGCTAGCGACTGCAAAACCAACGATTTGGCTGAAACTACAAAGATGAAGCGGAGGAAGAGCCATACAGGGATGCTGAAACATGGTAAGTAAAACATTTTTTTAAATTCGATAGAACCTACTGTTATCTTATTTATAGTGTGTACAAGCAATTTATTCATGCAACCCTGAATCTAATTCTATAATTTGAACCACCCAATCAGTATTTTGCCTCATGGGGAACCAGTTTCATATAAGGTGCATAACCCATGGCTTGAATTTTGGATTGACCTACCTACTTTTAAGGCATAAGGAAGTTTGTGCTACCCCGGATCCTGCACTGCCAACTATCATTGTGCCACATGGACAAATGATGTGGCTATTCCTACTGTTGGATAGGGAGTACATGGTCCATATGAGCCAGATGCCAAATTTCAGAACGTGAGTCGATCAAATGCCCTCCCACATGTACTGACATGGATTCCTGTGTATTTCTATGCACACCTATTGCTATTGGTACTCCGGCTCAACAGTGTCTCCCAGAGTCCTGATTTTTCAAAGATCTATTTTGCCACTTGACAAATTCTAGTTGAAATGAAATTTGATAAGTGAGCAGGGCCACAAAATTTGAAACCAAAATGAGCTGTCACTTTGGGTGGCCCCAGTAAGCCCTTCCTAGGTGAGCCATGCAGAGAACTAGAGCTCCTACCTTAATTGCAGGTTTAGACATATTAGAAATCTGCATTAAACATTACATGTTTATTCTGAGGTTGGAGACCTCATGTCTCTGACTCTTAGACCTGTTTATGTCTCCCAAAATATGGAAAATAACCAAATAAAAATTGATACCAAACAATCTAGACAGTAAATCCTGTATTAACTAATAATTGAGGGATTTCTCTTTATATTTTTCAGTAATCAAAATATAATATTTCAATTTCAGGAGATAACAAAACTAAATTCCTGTTGTATCTTTTAAAGATCAATCAGAATCATAATCTTTCATTTTGGCAAGGATATGATACTGTACTTTTATGTACTGGATTTGATATTCTTGTGTTTAATCTCTTGGGAAGACTAAGGATCTACAGCTTTTTCGTTTGTTGCATTTGATAAGCATTGTAATGTTCGGGTCTGTTGTGCTTGTTGAATGCAGGGATAAGAGTCGGTGGCTCAAAATTCCTACTTATTTCAAGGCTATTGCGTACATATAAGTTAAAGAAGAATCTATGAAAGTATATAAAATCCCTCTATTGCAGACATTTGCTAAGACATATTTTCTATATATAATGGGATTTTGCTACAGAGAAGGATAGAAAGAAATACCTTTGTACAAAGCTGTGATTGTATCTCTGTTCAATAGAAATCAAAGTAAGCCCAAACAGCACTCACGGATTCTTGATTTTGGGTACTTCTTCTTCTGTTTCTTTGTCCGCTGTACAGTTATGATCTTTTCAAGTGCGTAAAATGGGATCTTCACCAGTTTTATTTGAAACAGTTACAAGCAACGAACAAAAATCTGAACTAAATCCTGCACATCATGCATTGAAGCTGAAGGATAAACTTGTTCCAAGATTGAATCGATTATTGAATCTCTGGCTGCTTCAAATAGACCTTTACCCACCGGATTATGAAAGAGATATATCACCAACAAGAACACACATCCCTGATGGTTTACCTGATTTCAAGAGTTTGTTTGATCTCCTCATGGATCAAAACGAGTTAGGGCAACCCTACAACCACCGTTCACCGAGTGTGGTGAGGAACGACATGCATAACCTTCATCTTGTTCCCACCATAACCTTGGATAGATAATTTTGGAGGGTGAGGATCCATGTAACCTGATCTCATTTAGTTGAGATTTTCTTAATTTTGGTGATTCTTCCCTCTTTCTCACATCATATTATTTTTATCACTTATTTCTGCTCCTCCACTTTTGTTTGGATTTTTTTAATTTTATTTTGTATAGATCCATATAACCGACCTTATTAAGTTGGGATAATGCATAAAAGAGTAGCTTGAATACATCAATCGTCATAGGCCATATGTTTTGATTGAATGTCACAAACCCTATCACTCTGTTATATCCTGATTCCTACATCGAGCAATTTACCGTGTCTCGATTAGAATTGATATCGGATTAGTATTGGCTTTCACCGATCCTAAGTTTTAAGCTGCATTTGGTAATGTTTTCTAGAAACGATGTTTTTGTGTCAAAAACAGAAATTTTGGTTTCTATGTCAAAATGTCTTTTTTTTTTTTTTTTTTTTTTTTTTGAACAAAACTAGCACGATGGAACTTCCTTTTATCGTTCTTTTGAACAAAACTAGCACGATGGAACTTCCTTTTATCGTTCCTCCAATTATCGTTTCTACCATTTTTTTTTTTCACTTTTCGTTCCCAAAAAAAGGAAACACACCATAAATACATCAAACACTTTATTCCGTTTTTTTGTTTCCATAGAACAAAAAAACTCCAGAAACATTTTTTTCTAGAACATTACCAAACGCATCCTTTAGAATTTTTTTTTTTTCCATGGTAAAAGGTTTTATCTCAAGGTCAGAGAGAGAGATCCCCCATAATTTCAAAGACATTTATTAGATGTATGGTTTTCATATTAAGTTTCCCTTAGGCTATGTTTGGTTGTAAGGGGAATTAAAAGGAAGGAAAGTGAAATTTTCATACTTGAAAAAGAAATATATATAATCATTACCCATGTGACTTTAACATTAACTTCAAATCATTTTATATTTGGTTATAAAATTTCACTTTACTTTGCATCCAAATCCTTTTGTTATAATATGTAAAATATATCATTACTAAATATGGTTAAGAAAATTAAGTAGTTTATACATTCACTTGGGGTAATGATTATAAACATTTCTTTATAAAGTATGAAAATTTCATTTCTTTTCCCTTTAAATTCCCATTACAACCAAACGGAGCCTTAAATTTGCTAACATTTGATCAATGAAATGGACTTCGAATCCTTTAAAACATGGGCCCACCCAAGCCCATTATAAGTTGGCAATGTGGCAAGTTGTTATATATGGTTTTCGGTTTGGCTGAACCCACTGGATATCCTTCAAATCCAATAAAAACGTGAAATTTGTGGGATGTATTGAGCCCATGGCGGATCAATCTTCTCAAACGTATGCTATAAGGCCCAATAAAGCCTATGGCCATAGTCCATGAAATTGTTCGTAGTTTATGGGCTATTTAAAGAAGCCCACATCCCACAATGGGCCACTGAAACCAAGACAGTTGAAAGGCAAAATGATTGCCATGCCCCTTGTGAAATGAAAAATCTCACCCCTGTTAGATGCTCTCATGTGTGATCTCATTGGCTCTGCGTTGGTGTGGGTTACATTGCCCGGCAACGATCGCCCTCCCTATAAATACTGACCATTGAAAGGTGTCGATCAATCAACACTTGCATTTGAAATATTGATGAACAGCCCTCCAAAACTCTCTCTCTCTCTCTCTCTCTCTCTCTCTCTCTCTCTATATATATATATATATATATTTAAATCTCTAAAATTATTTTTAAAAAGATCTCATTCATCCTCTCACGTTTCTTTCCCCACTCTCCATGATAATTGTTCATTGTGATCCTTTTTAATATTTAATAATTTACTTCCCCCTTTTTGCTTCACCTTTTTTTTATTATTATTATGTTTTTTTTCAGTTTCTCTCTCCCCACTCTCCATGATAATTGTTCATTGTGATCCTTTTTAATACTTAATAATTAATTCTCCCTTTCGGTTTCACCTTTTTTTATTATCAATTTTTTTTAGTTTCTCTCTCCCCACTCTCCATGATAATTGTTCATTGTGATCCTTTTTGATACTTAATAATTACTTCCCCCTTTCTGCTTCACCTTTTTTTTTTTTTTCAGTTTCTCTCTCCCCACTCTCCATGATAATTGTTCATTATGATCTTTTTTAATACTTAATAATTAATTCCCCCTTTCGGTTTCACCTTTTTTTATCATCAATTTTTTTTAGTTTCTCTCTCCCCACTCTCCATGATAATTGTTCATTGTGATCCTTTTTAATACTTAATAATTATTCCCCCTCTTCTGTTCCACTTTTTTATTATTATTATTAATTTTTTATTTTCCATTTTGAGTGGTTTTTTGATAGAAGTTAAAGGTATTTTTTGTCTTTTTGAAAAAGTATACCAAAAGACAAGGAGTACATACTTTTAATAGTAGTATGAATAATATGAATTAATTTTTTTTCTATTCCACCTTTTTTTTTATTATTAATTTTTTCTCTTCCATTTTGAGGGGTTTTTCGGTTCGTTAGAAATTTTTTTTAGTTGAGGTTAAAGGTCTTTTTTTTTCTTTATGAAAAAGTATACCAAAGACAAGGAGTACATACTTTTTAATAGTAGTATAGTATAGTATATAGTATAGTATCTCAAAGGTCTTTTTTGTCTTTTTGAAAAAGTATACCAAAGACAAGGAGTACGTACTTTTAATAGTAGTATGATATATATATATATATATATATAATTAGAAGCAAACCAGGCCCTGACTCTTTCTCTTGCCGAACCTTCTGATTCCAAAATTGAAATAACAAAGAAGGAATTCCAGTCTATGCTACCTCAACAGGCAGTAGTACCCGAGTCCATTTCTCAACTTAATCAGGTAATGAGGAAAGCCCGAAAAGTTATACCTACCGTTCCAATTAATTATGATTACCCTCGACCTTCTCTTGTCGACCTTTAATTTGAAGTAGAAGGAGAACCTGCTAATTTCTCAATCGATGGTAATACTATTTTTGAGTGAAATATTGATGGTTTATCTGAATACCAAATCATCAAACTTTTGAAACAGATGCTTATGTAGGCTACAACGGTAAAACTTAATCATTCGACTGATTCTAAGGTTGCTAAAATGATAGCAACAAGATTTTCAGGCCAACTTCGTGGTTGGTGGGATTTCTATTTGTTTGAAGAAGTTAGACAATAAATTATAAATGTTAGGACTCGTATTGTGCAACAACTTACTGAACAACTTGCTGATGGTAATTTTGCCCAGCGAACTGTTTATTTCGAACAAGAAGATGCGGTTAATACTTTGGTCTATACTATAACTCTTCATTTTGTTGGACTAGGTGAAATTCTAGCTGATTGAACAAGAGAACAACTTATGAATCTTCGTTGTCCTATACTATCTCATTATAGATAGTATAGAGACGTCTTTTTTGCTAAAGTCTTTTCTAGAAAGTATTGCAACAATTCCATATGGAAAGAGAAGTTCATCTTTGGTCTACCTCTTTTATTTGCTCAAAAAGTAAGGTATAGACTTAAAGCAAAGCATAACGGACCTAGTCCCTTCGAGCAATATACCTACGGAGAATTAGCTGCAAAAATATGCAATGAAGGTCTTCAACTCTGCACAGACCTAAAACTCAAAAAATAACCGTCTAAAGAAAGACAAGCTGGATTCCGAGAACTTGACGATTTTTGTGAGCAGTTTGGTTTTGAAAAGATACGTCTTTCAGGACCCAAAATGACTCATAGAAAACTCTCTAAGTTTTCTAAGCCTAAATATCAGGCAAAACCATATAAATCTAAACTAAAGCGCTTCTCCAAGAAACGTTTTTTCAAATCTTGTCCTCAAAACAACACAAACCTCCTGTTTGCTACAAGTGTGGGAAAATAGGACATTATAAGAATAACTGTCATACTAAGGCAAGGATTAATGCCCTAGAAATTGATAACTCAGAAAAGCAAAATCTTAAAAAGGTCTTGCTATAGAGCTCGTCCGACCCTGAGTCTAACACAAAGCCCGACTCAGACCAAGATATTGCTCAACTTGAGTTCGACAGTGATTCTTCTGAGTCTAAGTCTCAGAGTCCCCATTGTAGTTATGATCCTTACCATGCTATGCTCAAAGAAAATGGTTTGATGGTTCTTTCAATCGAAGAATCATTTCTTCTAAAAACTATTGACCAAGTCAATGATTCTATAACTAAGGCTCAACTCTTACATAAGTATATCATCTTAGTAAAGGATAATACTAGGCCTAGCTCGGTTCCTAATAAGCCTGCGGTTCAAGATTACAGTTTTTAAACTATAATCAATCGGATTAAAGCCACCTTTCAAACCCGTGAACCTACTATTCAGGAACTTCATAAGGACCTCAATGAAGTTAAAACTGAAGTAAAGAGTCTTAAACAGAGAATTCAGACTCTTGAACTTTATAATGAAAACAGATTGATTGAGCAAGACTCTGACGAAGAAGCTTCCTTTAAGGATCTACTAACAACTCAAAATATAGTAGCTAGTACCTCTACAACTACTGCTGCAGTTTCTTCGGATGATGCTCAAATTCTCACTATTCAACAGGTCAAGACTCATCGATGGCATGTTATGATTGACATTGTTGTCAATCAAGCGTTTAGCCTAAAAACTATTGCCTTAATTGATTCAGGCGCTAACATTAATTGTATTAACGAAGGGCTTGTACCTTCGCAATACTTTGAAAAGACCATTCAGAAATTGGTTACAGCTGATGGATTTAGAATGCAGGTTGAGTATAAGCTCCCTTCTGCTTCTATTTGTAATTATGGACACTGCCTGAAGACTCCTTTTATTATGGTAAAAGGACTCTCCCAATTTGTACTTCTAGGCACTCCATTTCTCTCTCAGTTTTATCCATTACAAATTGACACAGTTGGTCTTCACTCGGTGGTTAATAATCATCCTATTAATTTTTCATTCATCGAACCCCCAAAAATTCATACGGTAAATAAAATTCAGACTCAAATTCAGTCCAAAGAAAAATTTATATGCTCTTTGTGATCTGAAATCCAACAGAAGAGCATACAACAAAAAATTGATGACCCTATCTTTCAAGTTCGAGTTAAAAACTTTCAAGCTAAAATTGTAAATGAAGTTTGTTCAGACATCCCTACTGCATTTTGGTCTAGGAAAATACATATTGTTACTCTTCCATATGAAGATAACTTTTTCAAAAGCCAAATTCTCACTAAAGCTTGGGCAGCCCAAATGCCTGATCATTTAAGGGAAACTTGTCAGAAAGAGATATTTGAACTTCTTGATGAAGGTCTTATCAGACCCAGTAAATCTCCCTGGAGCTGCATTGCTTTTTATGTAAATAATAATGTTGAAATTGAAAGAGGTGCACCCAGACTTATCATCAACTACAAACCTTTAAATAAAGTTCTTAAATGGATTCGGTATCATATCCCTAATAAAAGGGATCTTCTCAATTGATTATATACCTCAAGTATATTTTCAAAGTTTGATATGAAGTTCGGATACTGAAAAATTCAGATAGCAGAGAACAATAGGTATAAAATAGCTTTTGTTGTCCCATTCGGCCAGTACGAATGGAAATGTCATGCCTTTTGGTCTTAAAAATGCCCCATCTGAATTTCAAAACATTATGAATAAGATTTTTAATAAATATTCACAGTTTATAATTGTGTATATTGATGATGTTCTTATATATTCTCAGGACATTTTTCAACATTGGAAACATTTAAATCTTTTATTTTTTGTTATTCGTCAAGCAGGACTTGTCGTTTCTATGAAGAAAATAAGTCTATTTCAAACTAAAGTTTGGTTTTTAGGACATTACATCTCATTTAGATCAATCATTCCCATAGAGCGAGCTATTCAGTTTGCGGATAAATTTTCTGATGAAATAACAGACAAGATTCAACTCCAAAAGTTTCTTAGTACCCTAAATTATATTGTTGAGTTCTATAAAGACTAAGCAAATGATGCCAAACCTTTGTTTAATAGGCTTAAACAGTAGCCTGAACCATGGACAATTGTACATACCAATTATGTCCATAAAATCAAGCTTAAAGCTAAAGAACTTCCGTGCTTAAGCTTAGCACGACCAGATTGTTTCAAAATTGTTGAGACCGATGCATCCGAATTTGGAGACGGTGGTATCTTGAAATAAAAATGTCCTAATCCTCCTAACAAAGTTTTAGTACGTTTTACTTCGGGTACTTGGAATGCCACTCAACAAAAATATTCAATAATAACAAAGGAGATTCTTTCACTCGTTTTGTGTATAACCAAATTTGAGAATGATCTTCTTAATCAACATTTTTTAGTTCATATAGACTGTAAGGCGGCTAAAGACGTCCTTGAGAAAAATATCAAGAATCTAGTTTCAAAACAGATCTTTGCTCGATGGCAGTCGCTACTCTCTGTTTTTTATTTTAGTATTGAATTCATCAAAGGCGATACTAACAGTCTACTTGACTTTTTAATTCGAGAATTTTTGTAGGGCTCCTAAGCAAAAGGTTGTTGTCCCTGTCTCTCCAAACAAAGATGTTGCCTCAACATCCACTAGGCGACTTCAAGAACATCCCTCTCCTATGTCATCCCAGTCTCCATCACTTGCCTCAACCTTAAAAGCTGTTAATAACTCTCCTTTCATCCAAACAAACTTTATCCCAGTCATCCCTATAGAATCCATCCATCTTCGCCACACTCCCTCCAAAATTGCCACTATTTACCTCCATGATCACCTTCATCCATCCACTGGGGATAAAACCCGTCTTTTTTATGAAAGAATCCTAGAAGAGACTCAAAGTGCTCGAATTCGGCACTGTTATAGATCCGCTCATGTTCGTGCTTATTTTAAGCTCAATATATCATACATCATTCGGGATCACGAATGGGGATCTTCGCCTTCTTTCAAATGCGAATTCCAGGATGTCACCGGCCTTAAACTAAGGTCATATGATTATGCAAATTATGTTAAAGCTTGGGACATGATCTTTTTATATCAGAACGATTATGAGACCCATTCCTGGTTCGTGAAGTTTATACTTCAACATACCTTATTAGGTGTGTTGAACTAGTTTCTCCAATGGTTCTATACATGGGGACCACCTCCAGTAGCATTTTTCCCCACGACTCTTCAGTAGTCAGTTACCAAGTTTAAAGAATTCAATCAATCTCTGGTCTCTTGGGCCCTCTTCGTTCAATTTTATATCTTATATGAAGTACCCTGGATCCTTCAGTGGAAATATTAGATGATTACTGATGAGCTCAAAGAATGGAACTATGTTCCTCATTTAGAATGTCATTTATCAGTCAAATGGTGGGATAAATTCTACATTTCACCAATTAACTAGTTCCCGGTTTGTACCTAAAAGAGGCATCGGTGCCGATCTGCCCCTTGCATCTTCTTCAACAGCAGTCCAAATGCCTTTCTATAACATGTTTTAAGCTGCTCGGCGTCGTCTTCCGCATTTATTTGATGAGCAGATCCAGGAACGCATTCTCACCGCTATTGGGTTTAATCTTCAATCCGACGACCCTGCCCCATCCTCATCCTCCTCCTCCACTCTTCCTCCTTCGGATGATGGCAGTCAAGGCGCCCAACGGCCTGAATATTAAGGCATGTCATTCAAAAAAAAAAAAAAACCCCACGGGAGGGTACAAGAGGTCTCACTACACCATGACCCAGTGCCGTGATAATCAGACACGCTATTCTGATTCTTACTAGGTGTCAATCATCCACACCTAGTGCCACTCTAGTCAGACTGACATCTTAGCATGCGTCACGCGGCACAATAAGCGTATTATAGTGAGAGTCACGGGTGAACACTCTAATAATTCACCTCACTAAGACTCTTCTAGAAAATAGTGGGTCCTCCCACATGGAATGCCAGAGAATCTTTTTGTGGCTTATTTTTAGTCACACACCTGAACTACGGACAAGATAACTTTCGGCCGAAGTTTATCAGTTTCTGACACATACCCACACCTTATTAGGTGTATCTTCTTTAAGACAAGGATACCTTATCTTGAGGTTGTTCAGCTATCACACTCGGTTGGTTGGATACCCATTCGACGCCACCTCCATCAAGGCCTATCTGCATCCCTTAACCACAATTTGTTACAATTTGGTGTCCACCATCTATAAAAGGAGAGTTCTTCATTCTTTGAGGACACCATGGAATATACAAAGAAGTAGAGTTTTTAGTCAAGTCTGTAAGAAAGTGTGTCATGTGAGTTTGTTTGAGTGTTCTGTAAACATTTTAAGTATTGTGCCAACTACAAGTGTTCGTGTTCAATTCTGTAAATTGAAGATTCTCTTATAAGTTTGTCTTCTTTACTTTTGATTTCATATATTATGTTTGCTATTAAAAAAATTAAAAGAAGAACTTGTTTTGTTAGATAATTTGATTAATATTTCTTTTGACTATATTGAATTTTATATTTATCTAGTCACTGTGTATCCTAGCAACTTCGCTATTGAACTTCATAAATGCGAAATCATTGAATTGGCTAACTTCCAGTCTAAGAAAAGATAGCTTCTCAGCCTAATAGCTTCTCTCGCTGCCTAAAGTCCGACCTTCCCTTTGATCCTGGTTGTAGCTGGTATCAGAGCCACGTTGAATAGGTGCCAAATTCGTAAGGACCATTAAGTTGGTAGTGTTTTACCAATTGTCATATAGACCTACACCTAAGTCGTGTCGAATTACACCCAAGTCGTACTCAGTCATGTTACCGCAAATATGCGTTTGAAGGTGAAATAGTATTGACAGTAGGATATATTGACTGAAACCCTTATTGACTCAAACCTATAAGACTATGGCTTCATACTTTCACTCCATCTTAAGGACATCCTCATCCTCTGAGGCTAGCACCTCCGGAAGGACTTATGAATTAGTCCATAATTTCGAAGAAGTGGTTTTTCGTAACCTAGAAGTTGCTATCAATAATTATACCATCCCTAAAATACCTGAATCCGAGGTATATTATAAAGAAACTTTTGCATTTTATAGTGACTATGTTATTAAGACATGTGAGAGCACACACACTCTTACTTCTGATCAAGAGCAAATTCAACTCTTAACCAACTCTTAGATCTAGAGGCATGGAGATCATGGATTTAAATTTATCCACATCAGCCTAGTACAGGTGGCCCTTAAACCCTTAACTTTGCCGGGGTTAAACTGTGCGGTTTTTGCAGCAATTAGAGATGCCAAGATAACAGAATTTAGTGAATCTCTAATGGGTGTTGTAGAAACTAGTCTCTGTGAATGATCAATACATTTTCAATGTCGTCTAAATCTCCCAATGTCCTTAACAGGCCCTAATATTCTTAACGGTACTGTTATTTTCCTAAAGACGTATGGATATAAGGTTGCTCCGGGAACCCAAAATCTCGCGGTAATCTACCGTATCTATTACAAGGTAATGACTACCCTAGCCCCTAATGCTAAGGTTATTGATCCAAATGGTCAAACTGTCTGCTTCCAAGCCAGTACTGAAAGATCACAAGTCATTGTACCTAGATGTATCAGATGGTCAGAAGTTAACCTTCCTGACTCTTAGACCTTAACCTCTGTGGCTCAACCTCAGCCACCCATTAGAACCTCTCCATCATGCATCACTCAGCTTCCTTCTGGTGATATTAAAATTACTTTTGATTGTAGATCTACTGATTCAAGAAGATCTACCTCTTCTGAATATCCTCTGTTTCAAGCATCTTCTCATTTTTCTACTTCTAGAGTTCAGAATGAGAATTATGATAGAATTATAAATCTTCAGGGTACCAACCGTACACCTTTCCAGTTAATCAACATGTTTATGGCCCTCTGCAAAGAGAATAATCTCAGGTAATTTTTCAGCCTCCTCTTACTCCGATTAATAGGGAAAATGGGTCTTCTTCTCCAGCCCCTTCTGATATGCAAGCCTCTTCAGGAATCATGATGCTTCATATCACTGAAGAACCCAAATTCCAAATTAATAAGAAACTCCTAATTCAGGAGTATAGATCCGCCAAGAATGATGGAAAAAGAAAATTGTTTAAAGAACATTATTCTTCTAGTTCTGAGCGACAGGAGTTTCATGAAAAATGGGTTTCTCACATGGGAACTCATCAAATAAATCTTACATTCTTTCAGTGGTTAAAGATTTATCTTCTTAACAAATCCTTTAACCCTCATCCGGTTAGTGAGATTAAGAAGGTGACAACCACTTATGTTTCTGAAGAAGGAACAAAAATTGAATCTGTTCACCCTCCATTCCAAGCCTTAAAAGTAGGCAATAATCAGATGGTTGTTCATCTTAAAACTTCAAGTCATACCTCTTCACCTCTGACTGAATTTCATCTCAGTCAAGTTGTTGAAAAAAATAACTTTACTAATCTATATCTTCAGTCTATCAGAAGCCAAACTGATCGTATTGAGAGGATAGTAGACTCATTAAAAGCTTCTACTCCATCTACTTCTCATGCTAAAATTGAGCATATTTGGCCAACTTTTTCTTCTCAACCTAGAAGCAAGCAAAAACTACTTCTCAACCAAGAAGCAACTAATCTATCCTATTTAAACCTCCTTCAACCTTAGATATCCCGAAGAAGAAAACTAAGTCTAACATTCTTGATGAGATTGTTAACCGACTCCAGAAGCTCCAGGTATCTAAAGGAAAATTAGAAGCAAACTAGTCCCTGACTCTTTCTCTTGTCGAGCCTTCTGATTCTGAAATTGAAATAACAGAGAAGGAATTCCAATCTATGCTACCTCAACAGGCAGCAGCACCCGCGTCGATTCCTCAACTTAATCAGGTAATGAGGAAAGTCTGAAAAGTTATGCCTACTGCTCCAACTAATTGTTATTAGCTCGACCTTCTCCTGTCGACTTTCAATTTGAAGTAGAAGGAGAACTTCCTAATTTTTCAATCGATGGTAATACTATTTTTGAGTGAATATTGATGGTTTATCTGAATACGAAATCATCAATCTTTTGAAACAGATGCTTATGTATGCTACATCGGTAAAACTTAATCATTTGTCTGATTCTGAGGTTGCTAAAATGATAGCAACAGGATTTCAAGCCAACTTTGTGGTTGGTGGGATTTTATTTGTCTGAAGAAGTTAGACAATAAATTATAAATGCTATGACCCATACTCTGCAACAACTTATTGATCAACTTGCTGATGGTAATTTTGCTTAGTGAACTATTTATGTCAAACAAGAAAATGCGGTTAATACTTTGGTCTATACTATAACTCTTCATTTTGTTAGACTAGCTGAAATTCTAGCTGATCGAACAAGAGAATAACTTATAAATCTTCATTGTCCTACTCTATCTCAGTATAGACGGTATATAGACATTTTTTTTGGAAAAGTCTTTTCTAGAGAGGACTGCAACAATTCCATATGGAAAGAGAAGTTCATCTCTGGTCTACCTCCTTTATTTGCTCAAAAGGTACGATATAGACTTAAAGCAAAGCATAACGGTACTATTCCCTTCGAGCAATATACTTACAAAGAATTAGCTGCTAAAATATGCAATGAAGGTCTTCAACTCTGCACAGACCTAAAACTCAAAAAAAGCTGTCTAAAGAAAGACAAGCTGGATTCCGAGAACTTGGCAATTTTTGTGAGTAGTTTGGTTTTGAGAAGATACGTCTTTCAGGACCTAAAAAGACTCATAAAAAACTCTCTAAGTTTTCTAAGCCTAAATATCAGGCAAACCATATAAATCTATACTAAAACGCTTCTCCAAGAAACGTTTTTTCAAATCTTGTCCTCAAAACACTTTTCCCACTCACAAACCTCCTGTTTGCTACAAGTGTGGAAAAATAAGACATTATAAGAATAACTATCATACTAAGGCAATGATGAATGCCCTAGAAATTGATGACTCACAAAAGCAAAATCTTGAAAAGGTCTTGCTATATAGCTCGTCCAACCCTGAGTCTAACACAGAGCCCAACTCAGACCAAGATATTGCTTAACTTGAGTTCGACGGTGATTCTTCTGAGTCTAAGTCTCAGACTCCCCATTGTAGTTGTGATCCTTTTCAGACTATGCTCAAAGAAAATGGTTTGATGGTTCTTTCAACCGAAGAATCATTTCTCTAAAAACTATTGACCAAGTCAATGATCCTATAGCTAAGGCTCAACTCTTACATGAGTATATCACCTTAGTAAAAGATAATACTAGGCCTAGCCCAGTTCCTAATAAACCTTCGGTTCAAGATTACAGTTTTAAAACTATAATCAATCAAGTTAAAGCCACCTCTCAATTGAGATAGTGTGGGACAACGAAGATTCATAAGTTGTTCTCTTATTCGATCAGCTAGAATTTCAGTTGGTCCAACAAAATGAAGAGTTATAGTATAGACCAAAGTATTAACCGCATCTTCTTATTCGATATAAATAGTTCACTGGTCAAAATTACCATCAGCAAGTTGTTCAGTAAGTTGTTGTGGAATACGGGTCACAGAATTTATAATTCATTGTCTAACTTCTTCAGACAAATAGAAATCCCACCAACCACGAAGTTGGCCTAAAAATCCTGTTGCTATCATTTTAGCAACCTTAGAATCAGACGAATGATTAAGTTTTGTTGTTGTAGGACACACAAGCATCTGTTTCAAAAGATTGATGATTTGGTATTTAGATAAATCATCAATATTCCATTCAAAAATAGTATTACCATCGATTGGGAAATTAGCAGGTTCTCCTTCTCCTTCAAATTGAAGGTCGACAGGAGAAGGTCGAGGGTAATAATAATTACTTGGAGTGATAGGCATAACTTTCAGGCTTTCCTCATTGCCTGATTAAGTTGAGGAATGGACTTGGGTACTACTGCCTGTTGAGGTAGCATAGACTGGAATTCCTTCTCTGTTATTTCAATTTCGAAATCAGAAGGCTCGGCAAGAGAAAGAGTCAGGGCCTGGTTTTCTTCTAATTTTTCTTTAGATACCTGGAGCTTCTGGGGTCGGTTAACAATCTCATCATGAATGTTAGACTCAGTTTTATTTTTCGGGATATCTAAGGTCAGAGGAGGTTTAAATAGGACAGATTTGTTGCTTCTTGGTTGAAAAGCAGTTTCTGGTTGCTTCTAGGTTCAGAAGTAAAAGTTGGCCAAATATGCTCAATTTTAGCATGAGAAGTAGACGGAGTAGAAGCTTTTAATGAGTCTACTATCCTCTCAATACGATCAGTTTGGCTTCCAATAGACTGAAGACATAGATTAGTAAAGTTATTTTGTTCAACAACTTGACTAAGATGAAATTCAGTCAGAGGTGAAGAGGTGTGACTTGAAGTTTTAAGATGAACAACCATCTGATTATTGCCTACTTTTAAGGCTTGGAATGGAGGGTGAACAGATTCAATTTATGTTCCTTCTTCAGAAACATAAGTGGTTGTCACCTTCTTAATCTCACTAACCTGATGAGAGTTGGAGGATTTGTTAAGAAGATAATTTTTTAACCACTAAAAGAGTGGAAGATTTATTTGATTAGTTCCAATGTGAGAAACCCATTTTTCATGAAGCTCCTGTCGCTCAAAACTAGAAGAATAATGTTCTTCAAAAATTTTCTTTTTCTAGCATTCTTAGCGAATATATACTCCTGAATTAGGAGTTTCTTATTAATTTGGAATTTAGGTTCTTCCGTGATATGAAACATCATGATTCCTGAAGGGGCTTGCATATCAGAAGGGGTTGGAGAAGAAGACCCATTTTCCCTATTAATCGGAGCAAAAGGAGGCTGAAAATTAGTCTGAGATTGTTCTCTTTGCAGAAGGCCATAAACAGGTTGATTAACCTGGAAAGGTGTACGGTTGGTACCCTGAAGATTTATAGTTCCATCATAATTCTCATTCTGAACTCTAGAAGTAGAAAAACAAGAAGGTGCTTGAAACAGAGGATATTCAAAAGAGGAAAAAATTACAGAAGAGGTAGATCTTCTTAAATCAGTAGATCTACGATCAAAAGTAATTTTAATATCACCAAAAGGAAGCTGAGTGATGCATGATGGAGAGGTTCTCATGGGTGGCTGAGGTTGAGTCACAAAGGTTAAGGTCCAAGAGTCAGGAAGGTTAACTTCTGACCATCTGATACATCTAGATACAAAGACTTTTGATCTTTTAGTATTGGCCTGGAAGCAGACAGTTTGACCATTTAGATCAATAACCTTAGCATCAGGGGCTATGGTAGTCATTACCTTGTAATAGATACGATAGATTACAACAAGATTTTAGGTTCCCGGAGCAACCTTATATCCATATATCTTTAGGAAAATAATAGTACCATCAAGAATATTAGGGTCTGTTAAGGGCATTGTGAGATTTGGATGACACTGAAAATATATCAGTCATTCACAGAGACTAGTTTCTACAACACCCATTAGAGATTCACTAAATTCTGTCATCCTGGCATCTCTAACTGCTGCAAAAACCGCATAGTTTAACCCTGGAAAAGTTAAGGGTTTAAGGGCCACCTGTACTAGGCTGATGTGGATAAATTTAAATCCACGATCTCTATGCCTCTGGATCTGAGAGTTTGTTAAGAGTTGAATTTGCTCTTGATCAGAAGTAAGAGTGTGTGTGCTCTCGCATGTCTTAATAATATAGTCACTATGAAATGCGAAAGTTTCTTTATGATATACCTTGGATTCAGGTATTTTAGGGATGGTATAATTATTTATAGCAACTTCTAGGTTACGAAGAACCACTTCTTCGGAATTATAGACTGATTCATAAGTCTTTCCGGAGGTGCTAGCCTCAAAGGATAAGGATCTCCTTGAGCTGGAGCGAAAGTATGAAGCCATAGTCTTAGAGGTTCGAGTCAATAAGGGTTTCGGTCAATCTATCCTACTATCAATCCTACCTACTGTCAATACTATTTTGCCTTCAAACACCTATCTACGGTAACACGATTGGGTGTAGGTCGACACGACTTGGGTGTAGATCTATATGACAATTGGTGAAATACTACCAACTTAATGGCCCTTACGACTTTGGCACCTGTTTAGCGTGGCTCTGATACTAGTTACAACCAGGATCAAAGGGAAGGTCGGACTTTAGGCATCGAGAGAAGCTATTAAGCTAAGAAGCTTTCTTTTCTTAGACTGCAAGTTAGCCAATTCAGTGATTTTGCATTTATGAAGTTCAATAGCGGAGTTGCTAGGATACACAGTGACTAGATAAATATAAAATTCAATATAGTCAAAAGAAATATTAATCAAATTATCTAACAAAACAAGTTTTTTTTTTTTTTTTTTTGACAACAAACATAATACATGAAATCAAAAGTAAAGAAGACAAACTTACCTGAGAATCTTCAATTTACAGAATTGAACACGAACACTTGTAGTTGGCACAATACTTAAAATGTTTATAGAACACTCAGACAAACTCACAAGACACATTTTCTTATAGACTTGACTAAAAACTCTACTTTTTTATATATTCCGTGGTGTCCTCAAAGAATGAAGAGCTCACCTTTTATAGATGGCGGACACCAAATTGTAACAAATTGTGGTTGAGGGCTGCTGATAGGCCTTGATGGAGGTGGCTTCGAATGGGCATCCAACCAACCTAGTGTGACAGATGAATAGCCTCAAGATAAGGTGTCCTTGTCTTAAAGAAGATACACCTAATAAGGTGTGGGTATGTGTCAGAAACTGATAAGCTTCGGCCGAAAGTTATCTTGTTCGTAGTCCAGGTGTGTGACTAAAAATAAGCCACAAAACGATTCTCTAGCATTCCACGTGGGAGGACCCACTGTTTTCCAGAAGAGTCTTAGTGAGGTGAATTATTAAAGTGTCCACCTGTGACACTCACTATAATACGCTTATAGTGCTGCGTGATGCATGCCAAGACGTCAGTCTGACTAGAGTGGCACTAGGTGTGGATGCTTGACACCTGGCAAGAATCAGAATAGCATGTCTGATTATCACGACACTGGGTCATGGTGCAGAGAGACCTCTTATGCTTTAAAATTTCACTTCCCTCTCCATTAATTCACCTTGCAACCAACCGGAGCTATAGTAAATTGTAATGATTTTGTCCTCGTATGTCTTGTAAGGGCATTCCATGGTCAGTTAAAGTTCACGTTATCAGCCTTTGCTCTTGCATATTCTAGTTTGCCTCTTCAGATTCTTCATAAAGCCTGACACGCGACTGAGGAGGAAGTGGAAAAGGTTTCATCCCCAGTTCTGCTTCTGCGACTGGTTGTTGATATAGTGAGAAACTAAAATGTATTCTGAACTGGTGGATTTGGTCTTCTCATGGTCTCTTAAAGATGAACTCAACAACCAACTCTACAAAGCTAAGGTACTGTCATGTCCATCTTGCACCCACACCCTTTACACCCATATGGAGGTTGTGAACGTTTTCACTTTACATATCTTTGTTGCTGTATATATCTGGTATGTCTTGTAAAAGTTATATCAAAAGAGATGATTGCCTTGTTAGGATAATAGTTTCACATCCTTTACTCTTGTAGATTTTGTCTCCTTGTATACTTAGTGAGTTCCTCTAGCCATTACTTCGAGCTTTTGCAATGGATATTTACAAGGTAGCAGAATAGGCTTTTTTTTTTTTCCTCTCTAGTTCTATCATGGGTATTTTTGTATGCCCCAAAGGCCTTCCATCCCCTCTTATACATTGTGTCTCTCTACCCGATAATTCAATTCGAGTTTTGGGGATGGATATTTACAAGTTGAATACTTGGATGCTACATTGGTTGTGAGTGGGATTCATGTTCATATATTTTGTGTAATAACTTGCACAAGGATGCTATTTTTTCCCTATTAACAGGGGATACTCCTTGTATGCACTTGAATGCTTGCAATGTCAGTTGTTTTTGAATAGGTAGACTTGCATGTATGCATGAATTTTCCTATGCTATCTTGGATCTCAGTTTTTCCCTATTTTGTTTTGCATGATTCCTTGTAGCTGACTCCATTAAGTTGTGATTAGGTTAAGGGATTTTTTTTTTTTTTTTTTTTTTTTTAAAGAAACTCTTGACTCTTGTATGACTTTGGATAGAGTTACGTGGAGGACAAGGACCCATGTTGCGGACCCCCTATATGGGATGTTCCCATGATGCGTCTTTCTATAATGTTGTACTACTTCTATCCCCAAGTTTCTTCTTTAACCGCTCCTTTATGCTTCTTTGCTTTTCCTTATTGGATCCATGTAGCTGACTCCATTCAGTTGGGATAAGGTTATGATTGTTATTGTTGTTGTAAGAAACTCTTGAATATGTAAAGATTTATCGTTGATCCTCCATATAATTGGTTGGTACAAGTTGGGGAGAGGGGGGGGGGCAAGAGGGGGAAAATTGTGTTTTGTACTTGGCAGCATACTATATTGTGTGTGCTATCTTTCTCATTACTTTACAAAAGTTCATGATGAAATACCTTGTTCAAATGGTTGGAGTCAACTTGAGGAGAAACTTGTTATTGGGATGACAAAAATCCTCTTGACTGACATTTTCTTGTAGAATGTGATTTGTTATTACTTTCTCAATGACATCCTCTTGTTACTTCATACTTCATTCGATATTGGCATCAGAACTTGATCTTCTTGCCTCTACAAGGGGGGGGGGGGGGGAGGATTCTGGATCACCACTAGTTTGCTCCAATCGTAGTTTTTGGGACATTGAACTTGTATTTACTTGTTCAGATGCTTCAACATTTTTTTTTTTTTTTCAAATTTGTTACTATGCAAGTCATTGAATGTGAACTTACTACCTTAGGTGTCTTTAATTATAACTCAACTCAACTAAGATTTTTAACTCTTGAGGAAACTAACTCTAAACTGGCAGTGTGGGATACACCCTTTCATGGAGAAAAAATTTCCCACACCGGCCAGTTCAAAGATCATTTGCCCTTAACTCTATTTTAATGTTTATTGTCAACCCAAATCCATTAATCATTTCTTTTCTCACCAATTTTCTCCAAGTCATTTTGGTTCTTACCCTAGTCTTGTACTCTTCTAAAATGCATCAAATCAGTCCCACAAATGCCCTCCACTACAACTGCCAATACCACCTCAAATGCCTCTCTTTCAACTTTTGTCCTATAGAAGCCACTCCTAAATCACCTTGACTGTTTTATTTTTTTATTTAATCTTTTCTAGCTTTTCTACTCAGCACTAATCCATCTCGACATCTTTTCTAGCTTTTCTACCCAACAGTCAACTTTTTTTTTTTTTTTATTTATTTATTTATTACTTTACAGGTGAAGAAGATCCCAAAGACATTCCTTTCAGCACATCATTACTTGACATCGTACATTTTCCCCCTCATTGAGGAAACACATGCAGATCTGTGTTCTAGCATGATGAACCTGTCCGAGGCACCAAAATGTCAAATAGATTATGTTGAAGAATCTAATAATCATAAGCCACAAAAAGGTTTGTTTTATGACATGGTAGTTGGGAAAGAGGGTGATAATAAGCATGGTAAAGAAATCTATGAGCCTCAAGTGCATCATTGCTCTATCAGATGTAAGACCCTTTTAAACAGGCCTAGAAGATCTTATCTTCTTGCTTTAGTCACATCAAGAACAGTTGCAGATGAAGAGGAAGACAATGATGAAGGCAGCTGTCTCATCAAAGTACTTTCATCAAAACCCATTGTATTTGAAGAAGATGCGCAGAAGAAGAGGGAACCCCTTTTTGCTGTTTTCCTGATAAACATGGTTACGAATATCCGTAAATGGAATGGGGGGAACATGATTGTTATCAAGGAGGTCTTGTGCACTGATTCCACTGTAAGACACATTAACTCTATTTCCATGGTTTTGTTCATATTTGCAGTTTTCCTCATACCTGTGACTCATTTCATACTTCCACTGCATTATGGATTTATTCTTCAATATAATTCCCATCAGATCAAACAGAACCAGGTGCCTCAGAAAACAGAAAACAGAGCCTTAAAAAGATCCCTCACTCTTATATGTATGCACCTCAAGGAGAAAGAATATGTGGTAGTCCTTCATTCCAATGAAGTTTCACTATTTTAGTTGTGGAATACTTAATTCCTATGCCAGGCAATATGTGATCATTTGCTAAAGTGTGAGTGCTCTAAATAAGAGAATGACAGTGTCCACGGCAAGACTTCCTACTCTCAATTTCTGAGACAGAAAAGAAAAAGGTTGAAAAGAAAGGATATTTTGTACAAAAAACTGGAACTGAAACAAACTATAACCAAGATACTTCATTTTTTTTTCCATGCCAGTACTAGTCAGAATTTAGCAACAGTATTGGATTACCAACTCTTGCATGTTGAATATTTCCATCCATTCTCTATCAATAACAGAAGGTCCAACATGGAGCTTTGTTTGCATCATGCATATTAAAATGAACTTTGAAACACTACTAAAATAAGATATAGAATGAATTACTTTTGAATTTCTTGAAAGTAAAAAAGACATTATTTAAGAGATTTTGAGGAACAAGTCGCATGTTTTGGATCACATATAGGTTCAAGTAGGGATCTTATGCCTGAAATAAAAAGCTTTGATGCACTGTTAATTTTGTTTATATCCTTTTTAATGATAGGTTGGGGTTGATTGTGATCTCTGCTTATTTTCACAAGATGAAAGTATCCATGGAAATTCTCTTCTCTGAGATCTTCAAACCTTCAATGAATCACAGATTGATGCAGCGGTGAGCTCCATTGCAACAAAAGGTTGCAACTATAAGAGTTCAGTGAAACTTATTTGGGGCCCTCCAGGTACTGGGAAGACAAAGACAGTTGGAACTTTGCTCTGGGTACTTGTAAGAACGAAATGCAGAACCCTCACATGCACACCAACTAATATTGCCTTACTGGAAGTCACATCACGCCTCCTGAAGTTGGTCAGGGAGTCACTTCAGCATCACAATTATGGCTTGGGAGATATAGTGTTATATGAAAGTCCATGATACGCTTGCTTGAAGATGCTCATACTGAGTATCTTTCTTATTGGGAGGAGAAAATGAAGAAAAAGGAGGGTGTTTCTCAAAATGAGAAAAAAGAAGATGAAAACAAGAAAGAGAGGAGGATATTTTTAAGAAGTTGAAGGGAAAACCCAAGGAAAAAAGGAAGAAAAAAATTATTAAGAAGGAAAAGGAGGGTGTTTCTCAAAATGAGAACAAATAAGACAAAAACAGAAAAGAGTGTAGGTATCATGGACCTCCGCCGGGTCGCGATATGGCGCATAGCGCCTATACACACGCTAGGGGTCGACCCTAATGAGATGAGATAGTATCCCCTGGTCGTCAAATGCCAAGGGGGGGATACACGTTATGGGTAAAAGGGAGTCGACACCTAGAAAGGGTCTAGGACCCATAAATGTCTCCCCCAATCAAGGGAGAGAGACTAATGACTCTAATGGATAAGGCTAGTTTGCACCAAAATTCTGGGCAAGTGTCAAGTGACAGACTGGGAAGGTGTTAAGCACCCAGTCTGCCCGGCCCTAAGGCCAGTCTCTTTTTGTTTGACCAAAGTTTATTTGTACCCTACTAACTAGTCCTAAATCTAGGTCACTGAAAACCCTAAACTAGGTATCTAAGCATGACATGTGAAAACCCTAAGCTAAGTGTCTAAATTATGCTAGCTAGGTTATGATGCAAATAATGAAATGATTACGCTAATTAAAAATTAAAAACACTAAATGATTTAATCAATGAATTATGAGTCTTAGATTAAGCTAATTAAATAAGCCTAAACCTAGGATTAGTTTAGCAACATATGAAACCCTAAATTAAACTAATTTGATTAATTGAGCCTGACCTAGATGGATGATCAATGAATTTGTGAGATCCTAAATTGAATGAATTAAAATGGTTAATCTCAATCCTTAGTAATTTGTGAAATAAATTATTGCAATCCTACTTAATCTAATTGGTAAAAATATTTTTAAATTAAATGGGGCCTAATTAAATTAGAAAAGTTAAATGGATTAATTACATTAAATGAATGCATTTTTACTAATCTACCTAATCTAGTATGGGAGGATTAAACTAAACCTAAGGTTTAATTAAATTAATTATGAAACCTAATTGGACTAATTATGTTTACCTTGAGCTAATCCTAAGATGAGTTAAACATTTTTCAAAATCATAGTTAAGCTAATGAGAAGAGAATCTTTTAACTAATTAATATAGTTAATTATCCTACATTAAATAACTAATTAGTTGATTGATCAAAATAAATAAACCACCAGAGGGAAAAAGATTGATAATTACACAAGTTTAATAAATTGAATTGAATGAAGAAATCAAAGGCAGTGATTTAAAAAGCTGATTTAACAAACCACAATTAAATAAACAATAGTTGAAATGACTAATTACGTTAACTACGTTACTTTAATCAATCTAGATTAGTACTACATTAATGCAAGTGAGGGTTGGAGTGCAAAAGATAGGAGATAGTGGGAAAACCTAAATCCCCAATACGCACCTAATGCTACGAGCCGATTTGAGGGGGGCCAGCCATGCCCTTGCTAACATGCACCCTAGACTACATCCCATACTTTATTAAAAGGGAAATAAAAGAAAATCATTTGATTTTAAAGTTTAAAATTAGGGGAATCCCAACCCCAAATTTTAGGACCGGATAAATTACAAACCTGAAATCAAACCAAAATGGATAAAATAAAAATAAAGAAAGAAAGGAGGGGAAGATTCCACACAGAAAATAGAAATGAAACAACAGGTTGTGGGTATTAAAAATATGGACTATCTAATCAGAAAATTAAAGAAATAACAAAAAACAAGAAAATAAAATAGGAAGAAGAAGAGAAGACGATGGGCTAGAGATGGATTTGGCAAAGGGAAGAAGATGGGAGCTGTAGTGGTTCAGATTTCGGTTATGAAAAAAAGGAAGTGGGAAGAAGTAGGGGATGATTTCAGTTATGGAGAAGTTGCAGGTTTATGGATTCAGCAGCAAGGAACATAAGAGAATGAGAAAATGAGAAGAAGAAGAAGAGGAGAAAGAAGTTGAAGGTTTATGGATTCAGTAGCAAGGAACAGAAGAGAAGGAGAAAATGAGAAGAAGAAGGGAAAGAAGCTGCAGGTTTATGGATTCAGCAGCAAGGAACAGAAGAGAAGGAGAAAATGAGAAGAAGAAGAAGAAGTGGGAGGTGGCAGCCATGGAGAAGGGAAGGAGGAGAAGAGGAGGGAGGTGGCTGATTTTCTGCTATAGGGAAAAGAAGGAAGAAGAGATAGAAGAAGAGATAAAGAAAAGGGAGAAGGGATTTGGGTTCTTGGATCCTAATCCAAGGGTCGAGATCTAATGGATAAAACAATTAACAATTAAGTAGAATCATAAAGCCAAATGTAAATTAAAAATCAATTTAGATTAAAACAAACCAAAAATAAATAATTAAGTCTGAATGAACCTAATTACATCTAATTGAACCGGATAAAACTAAAATGAACTAATTAAACCAATTAAACAAAAATCATATTTAATTGAACCAAAAGACTTAAATACACCTAATTGAATCGGGTTACATATAATAAACCATATTAAACAAAATTGAAACTAATTAAACCTAATTAATCTAAATGAACCAATCATTAATAAATTAGAACCTAATCTATTAAATTAGATAAACTAGTTCTAAATTGCAATTAGGAGAAAAAAAATACCTTAAACCCGGCTTTAATCAAGAAACAAGGGGAGATAACCCTTGTGCTTCAAGCCCCGAATTGAACCGAACCAGACTAAATATCCCGGCTCAGGGAAGGATTTATGTGTTAAACTTTTAGACTTGGAGAATATTTGATTTTAGGGGGAAGAAGTTAGCCAAAACCTTAATGGGGCCATCCTCTCTCCCAAATTCTCAATTTTTTCTGCCCTTTTTTGGAAGAGAGGAAGGGCTATATTTATAGTCTTAGGACGGACTTGAGACAATTCTCTCTTATTTCCAATGTGGGACTAAAAAACTAGAGAGAATTGTCTAAAAAGGCTTGCTTTTGGACAAAGGGGTTTGGGCGCCATGTGGCACTCCTTGGTTGCTCAGAATGGAATCTGATACAGAACTTTGGAGTCAACTTTTAGAGGTCATATCTTTCAAACCGTTAGTATTCGACGTGTAATATGTCGTTAGAAAGCTCAGTTCAAGCACTATCCAATGATGTGAGACACGATTGTAGTCTCGACCAAGGACCTTTACAAAAATATGCATAAAGTAGGGACCCGAATCATATAATGAAAGAGAGAATCGGGCGTCAATTCGCATAGTTCTCACATCAAAGTGTAATGTCCAACTGGAGGGGACAAACGATAATAATTCATAACATCAGATTCTAATTTTTGAAAACATTTTCTTCTGAAAGTTTACAGGGGAAAAATGGTCATTTTCTACTTTTAGCTTGAAAATTCTCCAAATCTAAAATGTCTAACATGTAATTCTTCATATTGTCATCATTGCCGGGGGGTGACAAAATTCGGTGTCTACAAGAGAAAGAGAGGGATATTTCTGAGAAGTTGAAGGGAAAACCTGATGAAATAAGGAAGAAAAAAATTGTTAGAAACTTGACAGAAAGAAAAGGCAAAAAATATGGCAAGAGAAGATTCTTGCCCAAGACAGTAAACAATTGGATTGCCTAAAACTAAAGGATCCTTGTGAAACCATGAAAACAGAAAGGCAGGACAATGAAAAGAAGGATGTTTTGACAATTAAGAAGGAAAAGGAGGGTGTTTCTCAAAATAGAAAAAAAGAAAGAAACAAAACAGAGAAAGAGGAGGATATTTCTAAGAACTTGAAGGGAAAACCCAAGGAAAGAAGGAAGAAAAAAAAAAAAACATTAAGAAGGGAAAGGAGGTTGAATCTCAAAATGAGAAAAAAGAATATGAAAACGAAAAAGAGAAAGAGGAGGATATTTCTAAGAAGTTGAAGAGAAAAACCAAGGACAGAAGGGGGAGAAAAAAATTAGAGAAAATTGCATTGCCACCCCCTGAACTTTGGTCGTTATTTAACGCCACCCCCTGGACTTTTCGAAACATCAAAGCCACCCCCTAAAAATTCAAAAAAATTCAAATCGGTCCCTGCCGTTAGCCGACCGTGAGAAATGAATGAAAACCAGTTAGTTTTTTTATAATATACCCAAAATACCCCCACCTATTGTGAGAGGACAATATTGCCCTCTCTTTTATTTCCATCTCCTAAACCCATATCCCATCTCCCATCTCTCATCTCTCATCTCACTCCTCTCACTCACTTGGCCGGACAAGATCTCACTCACTTGGCCGGACAAGAAGAAGAAGACGACGACACCCCCTGCAACTCGATTCTCTTCCCTCCGGCGTCCAATTCTATTCCCTCCGGCGTGCGATTCTCCCCCCTCCGGCGTGCAAAGCTCTCCCCCCTCCGGCGTCCGAACCTCTATCCCAAGGTATGTAGGGATCGGTTTCTTCTTCTTCCTTTCTAATTTAGGGTTCTTCTTGTCAAGTTAATCTAGGGTTTGTGCACTTTGGAGTGGGGAAAAAAGAAAGTAAAATTTTTTCTTGGACTATTGTTTGATGATGATCTTTAACATTTGGCAATAGGAGGCATAAATTGAAAACAAGAAAACATCTCCAAACCCGTGCGATTTTGGACTGAAATGCATATCAATGAACGCTTCATGACCTATTAATTAATTGTGAAAAGAAGAGTGTTTAAATTGAAATTGAAATTGAAGGAATTGAAATTGAAGAGTGTTTAAAGAAAAATAAAAAAGAAATTAAAGAAAGTAAAAATTTCTTTGCTCCATTAAACTCATAGTTGGGATTGCAAATTATAGCAAAATCTCTAACACATTTACAATCTATACACAAGCTTCCATGACTGCTACTACTGAAGTTTCTGCTATTTACAGAGAAGTGGACGGGTTGTTTATTAAACAAGTCTGTATAAGCGGACCTACTAGTCTCCGTGGGTTCGTCTGGGGGTGTCATGGTTTGATCATGCTCCATAGAAACAACGTGTTCTGCGTGGTTGTTCCTTCTGACTGTGACCCAATCTTTGTCCCATGCCCAATTGGGCAGTCTTGGGCTTGAAGAAGAAGAAGATGGGATGTCTCCGATCAATCGCCGGATTCTTTCTGACGGAGAATTTGAAGAATAACCCGATCCAAATTGGTTGGGCATCTGAACTAGTGTTTCTGTTTCTGCTTCTGTCTCTGTTTCTGTCTCGGATTCCTCCATTGATCCCCAGAAGCCTTGATCGAGTATGCTCATGGGAGAAGTTACAGAGGTAGAGTTCTGAATTTGCTTCAAATTCAATTGTCCGCCGCAACCCTCTTCGAGAAATTGGTGCTTAAGAAGCTCCTGAACCGTCCACCGCTCCTTTGGATCTCTCTTAAGGCACTTCCCCAAAAAGTCTTTTGCTTCCTCTGACAGGAAAGTTGGGAACTCCGGTATATCAGAGGAGAATGCGATCCGGTGAAGTGCAGAGACCAAGAGTTTCCGCACAGAGACATGGGTTTTCTAAAAGACAAGAAAAGTTCCATGAAAGTATCCACACAAGTACCAGTCTTGCTGCACCTTTGATTTGTCACAACCAGTTCAAGATATTGGTTTATACATGAATTTCCAACACCATTTGTCTACTTGTACAGAGGTGAGGGTGGAGAGAAAGGGAGAGGAAGAGGCAAGGAATTTTTACACTCAGAAGTGGGGAAAACAGATATCAAAACTTTTTTTTAGAAAAAAAGGAAAATAAAACATAAAACTCAGACAAAGATAAGATAAAGAAAAAACTAAATGGAAATAATAAAGGAAAGAGAAAATGCACCAGAAGTATAGACTATAGAGAAACTAGGTTCAACAATTGTATGACTTCCCCCTCCATTTTAAACAAGTTTAAGTGCCTTTTTTCTTTTTTTCTTTGACAAATTATTTGAACTATTTACTACACAATACAAGCAACTATCCATATACATATGCACTATAGTAAGTCTTGCAAGAAAGTTGACATACTCTTCACAGTCTATAAAAACATTAGTATATAAAATTCCCTTCTGATTTATAATTTTCCCTCATTCTGGATAGTCTAAAGTCTAAACTTGACTTAATGCAGGTTTTGCAACATTATTTAGAATGAAAATCAAAAGTCAATATAAGAATCCGCTTAACGCAACTTCTTTAAGTTATTTAGCAGGGTCAACAACACTAAGAATACTTGCAACAGATGCCTAACTTCAACAAAAGAAGCAAATGTTTTAGACAATTCAATCAGCCAGTTGGTTAATTCACAAACTAAGTAAAATTACTATCACTTTTACATCATAGTAAAATCTGCTTTGTCACTTAATTTGTTCTGTTTACAATAGCTTGATTGCTGATGAATATGGTAGTTTATGTTGCTTTGTAGAGCTTTGAAGGGGCTGGTGAAGTTACATTGTAAGTTTCAGTGTTTTCTTTGAGGAAAGATCTATGACTTGTGTTCCATGTGTTTGAGTTCTGGGTCTATATTTTGAGTGTTTCTCATACTCTGGATGCTAAGTAATAATAATCCACTTTTAACATGTTTAATTTGCAGATAACCGATGTCTACCACGAGTGTCAATGACAGCAGTCAAAGTGGGTTAAGGTTTGTGAATGTTAGATGCAAATGTCTTGAACCCAAAAGGGCATTGGTGTGAATTTCAGAGTCTAGCTCGCACCCAAATATGTTGTACTACTGCTGCCCTGAAGCACCAAGAGGATGTCGATACTTCTCATGGTGTGAACCTATAGCTGCACCAAGACTTTTGCCACCCCCTGCAACTAGTTTATAAGCAGTTGTTGGTGAAAGAATCCAAAGTCAACAGATGAAAGAAGATATTCGTGCCTTGAGGAAAAGAATTAAGTATTTAGAGAAAGCGTATAGAACGATGAAAATTGTAATTGGTGTGCTTGTAGTGGTGTGTTTAGTGCTATGTGTTAAAAAATGACTTTACAATGTTTAATAGTGAAGTTGTGTCAAGTATGTAAGAATTTGAACTAAATGAAATCGTTCATTCTCACTATTCTTATTACTAAGTTATTGATTAATCATGACCCTCAAAATTGAATGGGTAGCATTTTGATGGAGAGAGTGCTAGCATTGTGATAAGTTTCGAAAACAAAAGGGCAACATTTTGACTATAAACGGGCAGCATTTTGGCTGTAAACGGGGCAGCATTTTGGCTGTAAACAGGCAGCATTTTGACTGTAAACGGGCAGCATTTTGGCTATAAAATGACATTTAATACCTGTAAATACCTGTAATCCAAAACATATCCATGAATACCTGTTCAAATTCTGTTTTCATCACAACCTATACCATAAAAAAACATCCAAAACATATCCATGAATACCTGTTCAAATTCCTGTTTTCATCACAACCTATACCATAAAAAAACATCCAAAACATATCCATGAATACCTGTTCAAATTCCTGTTCATAACATATTCCATACAACCACATCTATATGATATATGAAATAGCTCTTCAAATTCCTGTTCATAACATATTCCATACAACCATGTTTAGTGTGAAATAGAAATAGCTCTTAAAAAAAACCAAATCCGTCAAAAACATCCAAAACCATAAAGAAACACCCAACTGTCTTAAAGTCATAAAAAGTAAATTAATACAATATTGTTCTCTTGTTCTAAATTAAAACATCCAGATTGCTTGTACTTCATTTCTTCTCCCTCTCCCTTGCTGTCCTCTTTGGTCGATTGGTCTTTTGCTTGGTCAATACCTTGTCTTGTAAACACCCAACTGTGCTAGACATAGATACTTGTGATCTAGTCAGTCGTTGAGATGTGTTGATCCCATCTTCACTCTCTCCTTTATGTTTCTTCTACACAACAACAAATAAGCATGAGATATTTATTAAACAAGTTTCAACTAAATAAATAAAGTGAGTTGCATTTACCTTTATATTCTTCTTTTTACTAGTACATCCATCCTGCTTAGCATCTCCAGCCCTCGGGCATGTCCTCCTATTGTGTCCTTCCTTCTTGCAGATGTCACACCTAATTGATGATGATCTCTTCCTGAAATCTGAAGGAAGTGCTTCTCCTGCTTCTCTTTTCCTGATTTTGTGAGGTCTACCTGGTAACCTCTTCAGATTTGGTGGTAGTACTCTCTCATTAGGAGCATCATCCTTCAACACTGCCAAATCTGGAAGTGGATGGATCATCTCTTTGTATGTATCCAAGTATTTTCCAATACTGAAAAATGGATCACAATAGTTGACCAACTCTCCCCTTATGTATGATATAGAAGCTGCAGCATGGAGACAAGGTATACCAGTGCTTTCCCAAACTCTACAATCACATCTGTAATGGTTCAAATTAACCACAAATCTGTTTCCAAATCTATCTAAGACCTCAAATTGACCTTCACCTGCCGGTTGACACCTGCAATGCCTTGCTTCTTGCTGAACCTTGTTCAACTTCACCATAACCCTTGGTGTTACTTTACCCTCCCACATGGTTGCCTTCTCATACCTTCTATGTAGCCTACCCATTATTTTCACCCTTAGGTGATCAACCAATGTGAGAATGGGTTTGCTCCTTAAGTCTCCAATCCAGTGATTAAATGACTCAGTCATATTGTTCGTTATATGGTCACTTCTTGCTCCTACATCAAAGGCATGCCTTGACCACATCCTCGAGGTGGTTTCATTCAAATACAAGTATGCATTTTCCTTAATCTCCTTGATGCTATTCATTTCCTTTTGAAACTGAAGTTCAGTTGAAGCTTGTGAGGCAGCCCAAAAATGTAGTCTCAATAGCATACCAGGGTGCTTTGCCTTCAGGTTTTGATATAGATGCCTACTGCAAATTCTTTGGTGAGCATAAGGGAAGATTGTGGAAATCACAACTGACAGCCCCTATACAACACATATGTTCAAATGTTAGGACATGTAAATGAGTAATTCAAAATACATATAAAAAAGAAAAAAAGAAAAAAAGAGAAAGAAAAGTATATGCCCCTATACCTTCTGTCTGTCTGACATGAATGTGAGTGACATATCATCACTGTCATCGAGTAGAGCATCTCGTAAATTATCCAGAAACCACGTCCAGCTATCCTTACACTCAACTTCAACTACACCATATGCAATAGGAAAAATACCATTGTTCCCATCAACAGATATTGCACTCAACAGTACCCCTCCATACCGGCCCTTGAGGTGGCAGCCATCAAGACCAATGAACGGTCTACATCCTCTTAAGAAACCCTTCTTGCAAGCATCAAAACAGACAAACAATCTTTTAAAAATCGGATTATCTGACATACGGTTCCTGTTCTCAAACTGGAGCTTAAAAATACTCCCAACATCCTTCTGAAGTACCAACCTAGCATAAGCAGGTAATTTTGCATATGATGTGGAATGGCTTCCTTCATTAATCTCTAGGGCAATCCTGCGTGCCCTATACAGCTTGGTATAGTGGAACTGAAGACCGTATGTTTTCTGCATGTGATCAGCCATGGTCTCTATTTTCATTTCTGGTTGAACCTTCAGCTGTTGAAGAAGTTTCATTGCTATCCATCTAGATGTAGCAGACTTGTTCTTGGTTGCCTTAATACATGTATGAACTGGGTTATATGTCTTTACCATGTAGGTGATACCATCTGATATTGGTGAAGCATGTAATCTCCATGAACAATTTGGTGCTCTGCATATAACTGTAACTCTAGTTTGTTCATTTTTCAGCCTGATAATATCAAACCCCTCTTGTAGTATATACTCTCTCAAAGCTTCCCTGAAATGGTGCACATTTCCATATACATTACCTTCAGCAATCTTCACCTTGCCACCTTCACCCACATAGTTCTGTTCACCAAATTTGCCATAATACTCTTCAGATTCATATCCAGATAGGTCATCATCAATTGGATCCTCATCATTTTTTCCATACCCATCATCCTCTGTAGATTCACTGTCATTCTGACCATCTTCTTTTTCACTTTCATCATCCCACTTGTCTTCGCTGCCAATTTTCCACTCTTCATCAGATCCAACCATAGAGTCATCCGAACACGCATTGCTGTTGCTAATAGCCCTGACAACCTCATTAGACACTCTCAGTCTCTTACCAGTAGCTTCACTTCTGCTACTAGCTCTTCCACTAGAAGTAGCAATTCTCACACACCTTGCAATGGTCTTGGTATCTTTACCTCCCCTAGCAGTGGCTATAGCACAAGCAGTAGCACTTCCACTTCCACTACTATTAGCATCAGTAGTAGCCCTACATACAACAATTTTTCCCTTGCTCTGACTAGGACCATCACCATATGGTTGTAGAGCCTGTTGACATTGTCCACTAGGTTCATCATCAAGTTCACCATCTCTATCATTAACCAGACTTCTAGGGAACCGGTTAACTGTAAATTCATCGGTTGCAGACTTGCTGTGAACAATGTCTTCCACATATATATTTATCATATCACAACTATGCAAGCCAAACAACTCATACACTGATGGATCATCTGTTACCTCCTTTATCTCATTGTTTGGTAGTATACACTTCGCTTGGAAAACTACATTATGACCCACAGGCACATGTGTGATGAGTTCATTGTAGATGCCATACACCATGTCCAAGTAGCCATATAAGTCTGGATCAACAATTTTAACTACAGTCTTCCCACTTCAATGGTATTCAATAGCACACTTAACATTCATTGCTAAAAAAAAATTCAGATGTGAAAACAGAGAAAATCAGTAACATTACTTAATACTCATTAGAATGGTAAACTCTTCATCAAAGATTTCAGATAATACACAAGTTAAAGCATTTATACATCCAAAAAAGAAATTTCCAAATCAAAATCAATGACCAATCATAGCAATGCATAATACAGAGAACCTAATCATAGGATTTTTCAAATATCAACTATTTTCCCATATATATTTTCTCATAACAAAATAATATGGTTAAATCATCAATCCACACTTAACATAAATAATTGATCTTTTCTAACTTTATTGAGGGATGAGGTTGTCATTTTGCTCTCTCTATCCGGCCGTATAATAAGATAATATATCATGTACAAGAGAGGGAGAGAATAGGTTTCACAGCAGCAACAGAACGTAAGTCGATAGAAATCGTGAACCTCTGATGCAGGAACTATAAAACCTCTAGATGATTGAAGACTAATTCACAGATATGCTACTTGATCACACATTAAGCTGATATGAATGGGTCACATACTTACCTTAAAGGTTAGAAGAAAGAGAAAAAAAGAGGGGGGGGGAACCAATGGAAGTTCCATTTGGTTCTAGGAAGACTACAACCAGAAATTAATATCTTCATGGTTGCTGTTGGGCCAACCATGGTGGTTATAATATTGATGCTCCTTATTAGACCTGTTGGAGGTCACAGACAGAATCGGCCATCCGATGGTTTGAATTTCACATTTATTTATAGTGTCTGCCTCCTTTTGGCTGCTTATTTGATGGGGATCATGATTGTTGAAGATATTGTCGATCTGAACCACATTGTGATCACCTTGTTCACAATTTTGTTGTTTGTTCTCCTACTGCTTCCTATTGTAATTCCCATCCTATTGAGCTTTTCTTCAGAGCAGAGACCCGCTGAAGAGAGCCTTCTCCCTGGATCGATTTTTGCGGGATCCAGTCATTGAAGGTTCAAATTCTCATTTTTGGGATGGGACTCTTGTTCTAGTTTAAGGAGGAGAAGGAGGAGAAAAGAGGGGAAGAAGTTGAAGAAGCTACAGAAGATTGCAGAGGTTGTTTGTTTCTTTTTTGTTTTCTTAAGGTACTATGTATTGTGCTTCTCTAATTTCTGATCTAAGCTTTCAAATCTCATATGGGTTTTTCTTTATCTGGGCAATGCTGAGTGAATAATAACTGGTACATGCAAAATAAATTGTAAATGCATCATCGTTTCATGAGCATTGCTTTGTTCATCTGTTAATTTGTTCACTTCCTGATCACCCAATTCATAAGTTTAAGGGCTTCTTCCTTCTACAATTTCTGCTATTATTATTATTACATACAGTTGAGGCTTGTTCCTCATTTCTCACTAGTTTTTGCGATCCGTTGTGACAAAAGGTCATGAAGCGTTCATTGATACGCATTTCAGTCCAAAATCGCACGGGTTTGGAGATGTTTTCTTGTTTTCAATTTATGCCTCCTATTGCCAAATGTTAAAGATCATCATCAAACAACGGTCCAAGAAAAAATTTTACTTTCTTTTTTCCCCACTCCAAAGTGCATAAACCCTAGATTAACTTGACAAGAAGAACCCTAAATTAGAAAGGAAGAAGAAGAAGCCGAACCCTACATACCTTGGGATAGAGGTTCGAACGCCGGAGGGGAGAGAGCTTTGCACGCCGGAGGGGGGAGAATCGCACGCCGGAGGGAATAGAATCGGACGCCGGAGGGAAGAGAATTGAGTTGCAGGGGGTGTCGTTGTCTTCTTCTTCTTGTCCGACCGAGTGAGTGAGAGGAGTGAGATGAGAGATGAGAGATGGGAGATGGGATATGGGTTTAGGAGATGGAAATAAAAGAAAGGGCAATATTGTCCTCTCACAATAGGTGGGGGTATTTTGGGTATATTATAAAAAAACTAACCGATTTTCATTCATTTCTCACGGTTGGCTAACGGCAGGGACCGATTTGAAATTTTTTGAATTTTTAGGGGGTGGCTTTGATGTTTCAAAAAGTCCAGGGGGTGGCGTTAAATAACGACCAAAGTTCAGGGGGTGGCAATGCAATTTTCTCTAAAAAATAAAAACCAATCCCTAGAAACACATTGGTGGTGCAGCACCAAAGTTTCTTCTTTGACATTAAATCTAAAGCAAGTTAAATAAAACAAGACACATCTACAACTAGAAACAAGACTAGAATTGCAACAAAATAAAAGCTTATGATTCCGCTGAACAAGGAAAAAAAGAGCCCCGTAATAATTTAAAGAGAAGCTTCTAGAGTATATTTAACATCATTGACACAGCCATATACATACCTCAACTCCCAGTCCCCTATTGTTGACAAATGTCCGTTGGCTGAGAAGTCCCTCTTCAGGGTTTCTAGTGACAGGCACTTGCTAAAACTTGACTTGCCAGCTGCAGCAAGTACAGAATATGATATCTACTAGAAACCAAGTAATTTGCATTCGATGCCCAAAAGAAATCCAAAAAAACCAATCTCTCATCATATATATATATATATATATATATGTATCGAGGCATCTGGAAGCAAAATGAACTAGCATAACCATTCAGCCAGTCACAACCATTTTGTCAATGCCGCAATACCGTTTCATCTCTAGAAGTATGACTGTAAACATAAACTACATCCTCCACAAAAACCCACAACCAAGACCACAAAAAAGAAAGATAAGAAATATAACTTCCCCTTCTCACAAGTAGACTTGAAATATAAGTATATCATTGATAAAAAAAATAATGCATAAATCTAGTCAAGTATCAAGAGGAGGAAAAGAAACCCTTGGAGGATTCCAAAAGCAATTTTTAAATTGCAATTTTAATTCTCAATCAAAAGCATATGCTTTTCTACAATCTAAACCGCAAAATGAGAAATAAAAAAAAAAAAAAAAATCCTCTATTCCAATACAACCGTGGCTCCCAATGCCTCTCCTATGAGAACCAATTAGCTAAGGCCCTGAACGAGCCAGCTTTTGGGTCCCAGGTCCCCTTTAAAGGGTCAAGTTTGGTTCTCTAGCCCAAATTTTTTTAAGAAGCCTTAAATTAAAGACCGTACCCGCCATGAGTTCCATTTGCCACCAAAATTTCATTTCATTTTTCAAGAATATGCCGCCAAATTCAAACTTAAAAGTCCGCGAATTTCCTTTTTCGTCTATTCCCGGGTTTTCTTCCCATCCTCTCTTTCAACTTTCAAGTTTCCCAGTTCTCAAACTTACATCTCTCTCTGTGTGCAAGACAATCAAGAATTAGAAGAAACTCATGGAGGGCTCGATTCGTGGCCTGCCTCCTCTAAAGAGATTCAAACTTCTGCAACAACAAGAAGATGAGAGCGGGCACTCATCATCGCGCCTTCCAGCGAAGAAGAGAAAAGAATCATGGGATCCTCCCATTCTACCATCTACTACTGTCTCTTGTTGCTTACCTGCGAAAAAGAGGGTTTGGGCTCCTCAACCTCTCAGCCCACAAAAACCCAGTTCGTCTTTTGATCTCAATGTTGAATATAAGCCATCTCCCGAGAAGAAACCATCCACAGTAGCTGTGGATTATGAAGAGAATGCAGCAAAAGAGGAGAATCAAGATACATCTGAGGGCATCCACGAAGAAGAAGAATATGAGGATGGGATTGTCTGCGACATTTGCTTGAGCACCGATGGAGATCCATCCGATCCAATCGTCTTCTGTGATGGCTGTGATCTCATGGTCCACGCTACCTGCTATGGAAAACCCCTCATTCAGGGTATCCCAGAAGGGGAGTGGTTCTGTGCCAGGTGTGAAATTTCTTCGCCTTCTCGAAAGGTTGCAGCTGATGAGGGAAATGTAGATTTCTGCTGCTGTCTCTGTCCCATTAAAGGAGGAGCCATGAAACCCACAACAGATGGGCGGTGCGCTCATATCATTTGTGCGCTTCTAGTGCCTGAGGTATTCTTTAAAGATCCAGTAGGAAGGGATGGAATCGATTGTTCCCAGGTTCCTAGTAGGAGATGGAAAGGGAAATGCTATCTATGTCAGTCTGCAAGTGGATGTGTTATTGAATGCTCTGAGCCCAAATGCCTATTGGCTTTCCATGTTAGTTGCGGGTTAAAAGAGGATCTATGTATTGAGTACAGAGAAGGGAGGAGCGGAGGTGCCATTGTTGCTGGGTTCTGCAAGACTCACACTGAGCTGTGGAAGAAGGTAAATTTGTTCTGCTCTCTCTGCTTTTTGAATTTATATTTCCTGATTCAAAGAGGATGGATTTATTTACTTAATTTTTTTGTCTGTAGCAACAACAGAGTGGAAAGTTCAAGATTGTAGCTAGGGAGCAGCAAAGGAAGTAAGATCAAAAGAGATGCGATTGCTGCTGGTTCATAGACCTCAGATGCCAATATGAGTTCAAGCAGATCTACCGATCCACTGTTGGTGGATGGAAGTCATGTAATCATTAACTGACTAATTTATTGGTTTAGTTTAGATTTAGCCATTGAAGCTGATATGAAACTTGTAATAATGATTAGCATTTTATTTAGTTTTATTTGAGTAGCTTTTTGTCTTAAAGTGTGTTTTGCTGTTTTCAGTTACTGCTTGCACTTAAAATCACAAGGGCTATGAACTTAAAATCCTTAACCTCAAGTCCTTGGACCTGTACACCTCAGCAACAAGCTTAATGTTTGGGGAAGGACTAAAAACATATTAAGGGAGGTGGTTTTATGATTCTGGTTTAGTGGTGACAATGTATCTACTTATTTATATTTTATAAATCAGTTTGCAGATGCAGCAGGAGAAAACTTTGGTGAGTGATTAGCCATCTTCTGATGCTGGAAGGGGTATCTCAAACTGAATGTGAGATAGAAAACTAGATCTGGACAATTTGGTTGATTTCAATCTATCAAGACTCTTTTATTGATTGAAAGGCAATTGTGGTTCTAGATCTGTAAAGACTAAAGAGAGCATGGTTTTCTATTTTTAAATTGTCTGTAACCTTGCTATATGTGCACATCTAGCCAAAGAGATTTCTTCATTGAAGTCATTCATTGATTTAAAGGCAATTTGGTTGGTTTATGAAGAATGTTTTACTATGGGTATGAAATTAATGAGATTTCTTACCAAGTAAATGAAGATGACACAGATGATGATAGTGTGATACTGTATCTGAATCTTGTGCTTCATTGACATTCCTAAACTTTGTTTCGTTTTTCAAATAAAGTAAAGGAATACATTGGTCCATCCTCTTACAAAATGCTTGTGAAATGATGGTTTACAGACCTAAATCAGTACTATGCTTCTATTGTTTTTGTCATTTGTAAATACTAAACTTCAGCAGCAACATTTCTGGTGATCCTCTAAAAGAACTGTTCTGAGTTACAGTTATGGACCTTATGGAATTCTGCATGATAATTATAATTTACTAATGTTCTATCCTGATAAAATTGGCAATGCATGGGTTTCAGAGTCGGAAAGGAATCGCATCTATGATGGTCCTTGGATCAAAATTTCATGTAAACTTTGTTGAAGACATCAGGAAGGCCACCTGGTAAATACTCTGCAAGTGCGTTCTTGATCCAAAAACTGATTTGAAGAATGTAACATTGAATGAATAGGCCCTTCCACCCCCTCCCCTCACCATCTTTTTCTCTTTTCCTTTTGGTGTTTAATGTGTGGATTTCCCCTAGGTAGTTCTCCTAGTCTGGGACCAGCCATTGAAAGAAGACTTAGCAAATAGTTGATAATTAATATTGTTCAGTTAGGTTGGCTCCTGACCTAGATTTGTTGGGTGGATGTAGTTGATCAATTTAAGATTCCCATTATTTCTGTGTGATGCTTTGAATGCTCTGTCTTTTTTTTTTTGGATAAAAAACAGGTTCAAAAAGACTGGGAAGCATTGAGAATGGAGATTCTATTGTGACTCCCATTTTTTTTTTCTTCTGTTGAACAAATAAATGCATTAAAAACCGGAAGAAAGGAACAAGAAAAGAATACAAGGCAAGATTAAAAGGCACTATGCCCTGGATGAACAAAGGAAAACATAAAAAGGATCAAAGCTTCACCTTAGGACTGCTAGAGAATGAGAAGGAGCAACAACGAGCTTATAAACAACAATGCCCTAACGCGGTTGGTGAGTTGTGGTTTGCAAAAAGCCCATGCTCATTGGGAGGCTGTAGTTCATACCAAACTTAATACAATGACTACTCTCTATGCCAAACAAAGTGACTTGAGTGTCTTCCCTAATGGAGTTCTTCCCCCTTTTGCTTCAGCTATGATGGTTACCATTTGATTAGCCATGAGAGAAAAATCCGAACATCACACCCATCAGTCGCTATCCATGGACTATGGTAGTGACAAGGAAGAAATTAGACAACAGAGCATTTGTCAAGATGAGACCCTGAGATGCATAGGATTCGCTATGCAGCTCCAATTTGACCATTGACAAGGGCAACCTGTGCCATTCCAGTCTTACCTTGCATCAAGCCCACCGCATTCCCTACCAAGCCTCCAGCGATGCATACAATGTTACACATCCAAACAACCCAGTCAGAAAGCTCAGAACAGAATTTGTTCAATCAAAATTTACTTCACTTTCTATCTTGTTGGTGCATTTGTAGAAGTTGTAAATGAGGTAAGTAGCAAAACTTAGGAACTTCTTTTAATCTCACATTGGCTTCAACACAAGAGTTAGGACGTGGGATAAGGATTCCAAAAGGGAAGTCTCCCTCCTCCCATGTGCCGGGTGGATGTGAACAAAGGGTTATTATCCTTGATGCCAGAAAGGTTTTACTTGAGAATGTCGATAGGCTGTTTCAACCGCTTGACCTGGACTACATCCTCTGTTTATTTTTATTTTTTTTCAATTAATATGATTCGTATCAATGTGTTATTATTTTGCACATTCATGATTGTTATTATATATCTCCATTAACTTATACATAGGTAGGAAAATGAATTGTTTTTCCCAACATCTCTCTGTACTCTCTCTCTCTCTCTCTCTCTCTCTCATTTTCCCTCCTCTCCTTCTAACATCTTTTAACTTGCTAATTTATATGATTGGGTGATTATGCCAGCAGCGGATCCAAGCTTTGAAGCGTCGGCAATTCGATTCTGATTCTTAAGAGTTAGAACCAAAAGGATGGTTCTGGTCCCAACAACCAACATGACCATACAACTTTGGGCCTTTTTTGAGCGATGCCATCGAAACTCACTTCGTAATCCTTATAAAAGAACCGGTCCAAAGACGAGTCTGGGACGGCTACATATTTAAGAGTTAAGACCAGACCTAAAGCCAGAGAGGGGGTTTTGTGACTTTGTCTGTGATTCGAAAGTGGTCCGCTTCTTGAGGTTTCCGCAACGAAAAGACAAATCTAAAGAAGAGCAGCACAAGAAGAAGAACTGAGAAGATGGCGGAGGAATTAGAGAGCGTGAAAGCTGGATTAGGGTCTAAGGTAGCAGAGGAAGAGACTGATGGAGCCGTCGTTGGCGGGGAAGAACCCGAGGAAGGAGAGATCGTAGGGGATGATTCAGCTTCTGCTACGGCTTCGACGACAGTTACACCTCAACCTCACCCTTTGGAGAATTCGTGGACCTTCTGGTTCGATAATCCTTCTTCCAAATCCAAGCAGATCGAGTGGGGTGCCTCTATTCGTCCCATCCACACTTTCTCCACCGTCGAGGAATTTTGGGGGTACACTTCTTTCCTCCTCTCTCTCTCTGCCTCGGATCAGTCTTTTTTTTTTTTGGTGAATTTCATACTGTAATTCCAATTCCTTGTTTCTTCCTGACTGACCCGAATATTAAGAAGAAAGGTAATTGCAGTTTCTTTTGGTGAATTTCATACTGTAATTCCAATTCCTTTTTTCTTCCTGACTGACCCGAATATTAAGAAGAAAGGTAATTGCAGTTTCTTTGTGAAGAAGAAATGTTCAATAAACCTTCCATGATTGAAGAGAAGTATCTGGAAATTATTTTACAAGAACCGATTTTAGGGTTGTGAACTAATTTCTGATTCAGGTAGGGCTCACATCAATCAAATATTCATTGTTTTCTTCTTCTTTGCAGATATGCTATATTTGACGGACTCGCAAATCTGCTATTATTGTTATTATTATTATTATTACTTTTTTTTTTAAAATTTCTTCTGTAGCTTTTATTTATTGAACCTCAGTTTCTTAACAGAAATGTATTCGCAAACTGGTGTTCGGAATCAACTAGAGGAGAGGTTCTTTATATGGCATAACGCATGAGCTGATGTGCTGTAGATTTTTAGATTTTGAAATTCATCGGTTGTTGATTTCCATCATTCCCAAGATTAATAAGATTAATGGAAAATAGCAATGCCCAATTTCGTTATGAAACTCTCTTTTTGGCTCATTGATGTTTCAAAGATTATGTGGTACGAGAGTTCTAGTAGTTTGTGAGAGACTTAGCCCCAACATCTTGGTCTTAGAACTTCCGCAAGTTCTTAATAGAATATTTAATAGCTGTCGGTTGCTATGTTTGGCAGCACATAACCATTCGTGGATGTTATTACATCATCCTTCACTGAACTCAGCATTGGGGGGGGGGGGGGATGCACTCGAGTGTTTCTTGCTTTAACTAAGTTGAGACAGAAAAAAATTATTTTATATTTCAAATACATGTTCTCTTGCATGACTACAAAGAACTTTGAAATGAAGGAGTCTCCACATACATCAGTAAATTGTGTATGGGGTTCTTAACTACTAGGACTGACCTGTTTAAGCCTAATGCTTCACTGTTTGATGAGAAAAACCTTAATCTTTATAGTTCTGCTGTGAAGCAACATCTATCTTGTACATGCATTGATCAAAATAGGTATAAATTTCTATGCATCCATTTGCATTTTTGTTCCCACAAATTTGGAGTCCTGGGTGTGGATCATTTATTTGTACTTAGAGTACATTATCTAGAGAGCAAACACCTCGGGCTCCCATTTTTCCTGCTATCTATTTCAACGTTTAATTTTAATTTTTTAATCTTTTGTTCATTCTGTTATAATTTGAATATGGTTTTGCAATAGCTTCTTTAGCAAATTAATTTATTCTGTGCTAATTTTCTGCACTGGCAATGACTGCTGAAGTTTCCCTTTACCTTCATATCTTACAATGTCTTTCTTCCCAGTTTAATTTTTCTTTGTATACAATTGTGAAAAATTTATTTCATTTGTTCTGCTTTCAGCCTTTACAATAATATTCTTCATCCAAGCAAGTTTGGTGTGGGGGCAGACTTCTACTGTTTCAAGCACAAAATTGTGCCAAAATGGGAGGACCCTGTTTGTGCTAATGGTGGGAGATGGACAATAACCTTCCCTAGAGGGAGGTCTGATACATCATGGTTGTATACGGTATGCTTCTGTTCATTTAGTATAAGAAAATTAAATATTGTCTTTTTGTTTTGGGTGGCTTCAGGACATTCTGTTTTGGGTTTGTACTTCCCTTCTGATTCTCTTTTTAATAGAATTTTCGGCTTATTAAAAAAAAATTGGATGTCAAATGAGCTGTTTATAATTTATTATTTTCTGTGCCAATTTTTCTAGTTGCTGGCAATGATTGGAGAACAGTTTGATCATGGTGATGAAATTTGTGGAGCTGTTGTTAATGTCCGAGGAAAGCACGACAAGATATATCTATGGACTAAGAATGCTTCACATGAAGCTGCTCAGGTAAGTTAAATATATTCTACAAATATTTATTACTGTTACTATCTTATCTTCTGGGCTAATATGATGCTATTTTAGCTGAAGGATAATACATGACACCTTTTTGATTTGGTAGCATATCTGAATCGGATAGAGAGCATCTATGAATAAAATCAATACTTCTGTATTGGGGGCTGATAACATTCACAAGATTGGTGAACTATGCAAGTTCATTACTTGCCACTAGGCAAGCAAATTAATCAACATTTGAGTCTTCACCCATCTAATCGGTCAGATTTAAACAAAAAAATGAAGCAGGAGCAATTCCTTGGACCGGGCTAGATCTGTTTGAGACCCCCCGACCGGAACTGTGCATGAATTGGGATTTGGGTCCAGTAGGTTAATTAGATATCTATTTTGAATTATATTGTAATATTTTTTGTTGGGAAAAGGCTAAGTTTTTTGTTTTGTTGTAATTTTTTTATTGGAAGTTTTAGATAAAGTAGGGGTCTTATTTCAATTTCCTAATTTTAGTAGTTTCATAACTAGATGGAATTTCTTTTCTTTTAAATGTGCTAGTAATACATTGGAGAAGTTGGTGATTGAGAATGAATATGTTTTGAGTTACTGGTGTGGTGTGGCTTTCTGGCCATCATATCCTTCCTCTCTTTTCTCTTCCTGGTTCTTCTTCTCTATCATATTTTCTACCCCTTCGCTGTCCTAGCGGTAACAGTAGCCCATGAAGGCTGAGGTTCATCCCTCTCTTCGCTCTTCCTTTCAAACTGAGAATAGGGTAAAAGGAAATCCTCCCTAGGGCGAACCTATTTCCCTTCTCCATTTGACCCTTCTGTTGAGAGGCTTCTTGCTAAAACCAGATTTGAAACTCTCTCTTTCTCCAGGCCATGTTTCTAAGATTTCGTTGTCAATTTTGGGCTTTAGATTTGATTGTGGGTTGAGTTGATTTAGTCCATTGGGTAATGAATCTCCCATTGAAATTTCAGGCTAATTAAAGGCCTAACTGCTGAGATTCTCCCTTTAGAATTGAGCACTCCTATTGCTAGGTTTTCTTTCCTTCAATATCCTCCCATCCCCTCTTAATTTTGTCTAGTATTTTAGTCATGATGATTTTTGTCTTATCCTCTTTTATTTCATAAGTTAGGAGATGCTATCCCTTGCCCCACTGTTCCTGTTTCCTTTATTTTATTCTTTTGATTTTCCTTATTACCTCTCCCCTTTATCCCTTATTCTTCTCTATCCTTTACTTTGGATTTGTTCCAAGTTTGTCTGTTAACTATAATTTCTAATACTTTTTGTCCTCTCTCCTTTACCTACCAAGTAACCCTTGGAAAATCTGGTTTATTACTAGTTTGCCATTCCCTTCTAATTGCTTGGACTTTTGTTGAATCGGGTTGGCCCATAGTGAACCAGATAGGGTTTTGTGACCCGGGTTCTGCATAAGAAAATGAGCATGCTATATGGGTTAAAAGTGTCTCCAAAGTTGTAGAAAATAGAAACGTGCCACTGACGCACATCATTACATATTAGAGGTCTATTACGTTCTTTTAGCCTTGATCTGACCCACATTACATACTCATATTAGGCTGAAAATTTAACAGTGAGATTGGTACATGATTCTCTGTAACATGGACCCACCCATTTCAACCATTTTTTTCCATCTAGCAATTCATGAACTCTAGTGGGTGACCCTATGGCGCAACGGTTTAGTTGCATTATTGAAACATGTTGGTCACAGGTTCAAAACTTGGAAACAACATCTCATGCGAAGCAAGGAATAAGGCTGTGTACATTTTTCCTCCCAGACTCTGTAGTTGCGGGGGCCCCGTGCACTAGGTTATTACTCTTTTGTTTTCAACTCATGAACTCTATCAAGTTCACCTACCTCTGTGAACCTCAATATTTCTCTTCTTTGTTTATCTAGCAATGATTTTCTTATAGCTTTCAGTGAAGAATGTTTAGTGTTTTATTGTTTGAAAACTAAATCTGGTCAAGGTTCAAGATCTCGATCTCGACACAGGTTTCGCTGGGCAAAAATACCAAGATCTAGTAATTTTTGCTCAGTCATCTCAGTGGTTGGTTTTGGTGGCCATATTGGCTTTCTAGCCCCTGAAACTTGTCAGTTAGTTTATTTTAGGCCTTCTAAACATAGTGGAAATCTTAGTTTTGTACTTTGGCTTTGGACCCTAGGTAGGTAGTCATCGGACCCTTCACTCTAGGCTATTCCACAATCCACACAAAAGTTCTATGAAATAAATAGATTTTTGAAGTTTTTACCTAAAACTGTTCTTGAGAAGAAAAGGATCTCCAAATGTTGATGATGATAATCTCCAATCTCCAAGTGTTGAAGTTGTTAATCTCCACTATAAAGGAGAGATTTAGTAAGAAAAACCACCAAAAGCTCATTTTTTTCTTCATAGCAGTGAGAAAGGCGAGAGCAGTTGAGTTGGGTTGAGTTGAGGGTCGAAATGATGTATATACCCCACATGAAATGGTCTAACTCAATCGATTCGAGTTGAGACCACGATATTCACCGAGATCTCGACCGAGATATTGTACAATTTTCATATCACCTGTGCTCTCATCTCGGCAAACCAAAAAATCAAGATACTAGTGAGGTCTCACCGAGATCTTGAACCATGAATCTGGTAAAGTCACATTTATTATTAACAACATGGGGTTAAATGTTAAAACCAATTGACGACCATTTTGTATTTGTATGCTCTATTCTTTTTGTTTTGCTTGTGATTGCTAAGTTTAACTCGTTCTATTTTAAAATGCATGCACGGTTCATTGGTTCCTTTGCTTCTATCTTCTGATCCTCCCTGCTTCACCATGAATCCTGTTTCACATTTTTGCATCTGCTGCTGCTGCTGCTTCAGCTATCTTTGCTGCTAATGGAGCATTGGCAGCATGTATTTCTCTTGCTCCCGCCCCTTTCTCTTTCCTGTTATTCCTATATATGTTTCCATGCCTTGCAACAATTTTCTTATTCTGGTGGCTATGCTGAAGATTGGGAGCTTGCAATTGCAGTTTTCTCTTGATGCTTTAGCATATCATCATAGATGTCAAGTGATATCTTATTGTGATTATTGCTTATAGAGTATCAAGGAAATGAATTCAAGAGAGGAAAGAACAATAAAGGGGAAGGGAGATTTGAGCAACACAGGTTTCTATTTGTACAGCCCCTTGGAATCATTCTTATCTCAGAATCATCCTCCAGAGTCAGATTGCCTCTGGCATCTGATGATACAATATGGTTTCATTGAGACATTATCATACATATGTAATAATGATGAATTTTTATGCCTATTTTGGTGTTTGCCAAATGTTTGCCTATTAGGTTATGGGTGTATCAAAACTATATTTTTAACTTTTAGCAAGTTATGGAAGAGAAACAAAAGAAGAAGTCCCAGATGAATGTGGTATATATAATCTTTAACAAGGTGTATAGTTAAACTCAGTTAAAGGAGTTCAAATTTACCGAAGATGTGTTTGATGTTGTCTATCTGGTTTTCACAAAATCGCATTCTTTGCTTTTGGCATTATAGCTTCTTTTATATTAGGTGGTTATTGGTAATTTTGAGCTTTGATGTGTTTTGGGATTTGTATATTTTATGGGAAAAGGTTGGGTATGCTGCTGGTATACAGTATGCTAGCACCCACTGTGTCTATCTCTCTCTTCCCTTTTTTGAAATGACCGTCATATCCTTCTTGAATGGTACCCCATCATGTGCCCCCGTTCGTGCTATCCGCTAGTTTACCGTATCTCGGCAGCATACCTATCCCTCTCCCATATTTTATTTTCAAGATGAATCTGGTATATAATCTTTGGCAAGGTGTATGGCCGAACTCACTTAGAGGAGTCCAAATTTACTGAGGATTTGTTTGGTGTTGTCTATTTGTTTTTTATAAAATTGCATTCCTTGCTTGTTGGCATTGTGGCTGCTTTTTATTTTGGGTGGTTATTAGCTATGGGTAATTTTTAGCTTTGATGTGTTTGAGATTTGCATATTTATGTACTTGATGTTATATGGGGATATTTAGTATTAGGGAAAGGTTCTCTGAGCCTGAGGCGTACTGCACGCCCTCTCACATGGGATTATTTTTCGATTATTTTTTAAATTAAAAAAAGTCATTGTGAGAGGGTGTAGAGAACCCTGCTTGCTCAGAGAACCTTCTCCCTTAATATTATTATCTTAGATTCTGACATGATATGCATAGATTAGAAAGTTATTTTTCTATCCTATGCAACCTAGAATTTACTCATATATATGATCTTATTTCTTGGCTAATGTTGAACCTAGGCTACCATAATGTCACAAACCCTAGAGACCCAAGCCCAGTTCACCCTGAGGCAGACATGAGAAATCCCAGCTGGCTGTGGGCTTTGAGCATTTTGGTTGGGTTGGGCTCTGGTTGGGCTGCTGGGGAATATAAAACCTGAGATGAGGTTGGGGTGGCTTCAGCTATATTGCCAAGCCTGCTTCGCTCACTTGATGCCCACTCTGGTGTCCACCCATAACAGTCAATGTGATTGTTGTACTCTGGATAAGTGGTTGTCTTTAAGTGAACCCAAAAACTTATAGGCATCAAGCTCAAGCAAGATTTGAGTGTCTTCTAGCACTTAAATAATTTCCTGTTTCTGAATTGTTGTTTACATCACCAACATTGCATTTGTTGCTGTGCCTTATCTAAGAGTGATTCCCTTGCCATTGAACTATCATCGTATACTGTCAGCCAGTTTATAACCTTTTTTTTTGGGCGGGGGTTGGGGTGAGGGAGGAGGGTTTGCAGTAAATATATCTTGGGTCCAGAATCTCAGGCCTTTCCAAGTTGTGTGAATAAGAACATCGAAAACCCCTGGTAGACAAGTTTGGGTGTTATGCAATGGATCGGGGGGTGCCAGACTAAATTGTCCTGGCTGCTGCATGGGTGTCATTTTTTTTTCCCCTCGATTACCAGGTTTTCATTGTATGTGTACTGCGCTATAAATTGTTTTGACAAGAGGATAATAATATCCTAGCTTGAATACACGCTTCAGATTTTTGGATGTTTAAATTTGATAATGCACTTCCATTTTGGTTTTCTAGGCCGGCTCACTATATACTTCTCTGTGCTTCTACCCTTCTTAGGGAAATGCCTAATTGTTTTTTCCTGTTGCTCTGGAGTGTGTCATTTCCATTGTTTTACCATCACTTGATTAGGGAATGCTATCCACTGCTAACAGTTTAACATGCCAATCAAATTAAAACAAGCATAAATGGCGTAGTATTTTCTGACGGCTAACAAGTTAGCTGCATGTGATTACTGTTAACCTGACTGAGTTAATATTAGCTCTTGGCTTGTCTTGTAATGACTGCATTTATTCTGATTTTAGAACCTGACTTGTTTTATTTGCAGACGAGCATTGGGAGGCAGTGGAAGGAGTTTCTTGACTACAATGAAAACATAGGGTTCATCTTTCATGTAAGATTGTATAATTTTAATGCGTCCATATATGCATCATTTCAGTTGCCTTGAAAATTTGGTGACATGATTTGTTCTGTGAAATTTTAGGATGATGCGAAGAAGCATGACAGGTTGGCTAAAAGTCGCTATTCTGTATGAGTTGAAACCATTCTAATCTGACGAGGACCAAGCTGACACAGAAGGTTAGCTATTAGGAGAGGTGATCCGCATATATTTTTGTCTTTTGAGGCTGGAGTTTTTGTTGAGTGGGTGCGTTGTTTTCTTTTATTTGCTTCTGCAGGTTCTCTGGTGGTAGCAGATTGGCAATTAAGTACCTTTTTTCTTCCTTGTTTTTTTTTTCCCAGTAAGATTAGAGGTGCTGGATACTATTTTCATGGACAGGTGGTGGAATTCTTTTCTTTTCAGTAGAATTGTGGATTTTTTTTTTGTTCTAATGAAAAAGAGTATATTGTATAATATAGTGATGCATCTTCCTACCTATACCTAGGGTTTGAACTTTGAAGTCCATATCTTCACACTACAACTCATCACCTCCCCCCACAACAACCCCCTCCCCCCCACCAAAAAAAAAAATAAAACCAACAAAACTGGGAGGGAGACGAAAAAGGTATGGGAGGGGGAGGGACAGTAGGGGAGAGGCAGCTTTTGCACGACAATGTTGTCATTTTGGTGAGTGAGCCTGATCGGGGATCTGTGGATTGGTTGTGCCATCACAGATCTCACTTCTCTAGTGGAAGGTGCAAACTAAGCCAGGGCTGGACCAGCACGTCATTCTTCTCGGAGCTCACAAGAACAGTGTAATTCTGGTGGGTGAGTCTGATCTGGCGTTTCTGGTTCAGCCGTGCCATCACAAATCTCACTTTCTCCAACTGGATGTTGCAGGCCAAAATGGGCCTAGACCAGCACGTCCAACTGTCTGGAGATCATCAAGGGACGCGATGCAGGGGCAGAGGCAGAGGAGGGGGGAGGGTGAGGGAAGCAGCCATGCAGGGAAGTCAAGAGTGGGAGGATGCAGGATGGTGGTTGGGGGGGGGTTACTTGGCCGGGGAGTTGCAGGGGGCAGGTCGTTAGTGGCGAAAGGAAGAGCGAATCAAAGGATGCTCCAATCTGAATCGTTTCTACTTGCCAAGCAAGACATTGTTGAAAGGAGAAAAATGTTATTTGGGAAACAGATGACGTACACAAATTCGGGTGAAGGCAAAATAGGCAAAAATATAAGAAATAAGTGAGAGAGAATACGAGATACAAGGAGATAAAAATAAAAGCAGTTCTCTATTTGCTAGATTAGCTTTTATGACCAAGTTTGGGGTCTTGGTTAATTGGGAGGTGTTCACCACTTGACTTTGTGGATGAAGCTAGATGTCAAATTTGGATGAGGATGCCTGCCTCTTCTCTTAGGAGAGAAAATAGGAACAGCTGGAACTTCAAATCTTCATTACATGTCTCATGTAATATAATCCATGCACATAACAAAATACCTCTAGCTTGGAGAAAAATGGATATTAATCAAAGTTTACAGATTAGCCAAGGTGTGGTAGTTCCTAATGATATTAAAGAGATTTCTACTGGCTTTCTGATTCAATAACATGATGACAGAACTCATAAAAGGATGATCTTGTAAGATGGACCAAGTGAAAGCTGCATTATTGATAGCAAATTTAGTGATAGGTTCCTATTGATGGAATCGAAGAACCTCCTCATGTATGCAGTTCTTCATTCTCATCTTTTTAGACATTATTTAAAGTCCAATAAAATTGGTCTTTAATTGCCTCCCCTGCAACTATGTTGTTATCTATTGAAATTATCTTCAATAAAATTCCCTATATGTTCATTATCTGCCATTTGATATTGCCCACTACTTAGCCAGATATAACAGCAATAAAAAAACCATAACCGCTATCTTTTGTCGAAACTAGAGGTAGAATGCCAACGAGGTTGATAGCCTAGTGGAAGGAAGTCCTTGCCCATCACTGCTCGAGTCGGCTGGTTATTGGTTTAAGTTAGCACGTCTCATTGTCACTCATTCGTCTTGTGGAAGCGTTGCTTGCCGTACGGAGACTTGGCTTGGAGGCTATGATCACTACGATGGAGCACTCTTTTTTATCTATCAATAAACTAGAGGCACCCCAACCTCAATGTCTTAAGATCCAAATATCCTAAATTTATATTGTAATCTAACCTTACTAGTTTTCAAACTTTTTTTTTTTTTTTTTTACTATCCAATTGGAATGACATATGAATATAGGCATTTGTGTTCGGATGGTTAATCACATGAAACATGATGCATTAACCATGCAAATAGAATGCTCTATCATTGTGAACAATTTAAGATAAAACCTTACGACACATTATTGGCCAAATTTATAAACACAAATTAATATACATTAAACTATTTAATTACATTTGATACACACTAATATCCAACATGATCTTCTCTGTAGATCCCATAATGGGATTTGAAAGTGTGATACTTTGTCTGCTCTTTGAGCTTTTAGAGCTAGAGTATCATATTAGTTTGTTCTCGCCTTTGATGCCTTTGTATATTTAAAAAGTTCTCTCCACCTAATGCTTTAAGGTTTTAGGTTGGATCCTCCAACATATTATCATAATCAATGACCCTTTGTTTCTTTCTTTTATATGCCTTTCTATATGTACAATAACATCTCATCTATTCATATGTGTAGGGAGTGTTAAAAGTTCCTGACCTATAATTTTATATTATTTTATTCATGTTAAGAGTGTCAATTTGGAGTTGAAACCAAAACCAATCGTTTAAAATTAGACCAAACCGAATTGAGGAAGAATTATTTCAGTTTTAGGTTGGACCCTCCAACGTGGTATCAGAACCCATAACCCTTTGTTTCTTTTCTTTTATATGCCTTTCTACATGTACAATAACATCTCATCTATCCATACGTGTGGGGATTGTTAAAAGTTTCAGACCTATAATTCTACATTATTTTATTCATGTTAAGGGTTTTAGAGTTGAAACAAAACCAATCGTTTAAATTTGAACCAAACTGAATGGAGGTAGAATTGGTTTTAAAACAAAGAATCTTTTCCTGGTTCGATTCAATTTCAATTTCAAGGGGTGAAATCATGCGATTAGAACCAAATCAAATTTACTGTTTAGAACCAAATGGAAAAAAATCCTTGTACATATATAACCTATGAAAACCTTAAACCAATCATTCTTGTTGTAGGTAAAAGCCTATCCCAGGGGAGAATAGTCATACATCGGTGATTGAAGGGAAAACCGTAGTTCATATAAAGATTGGAGTCATCACTACCTCATAAGACCTTTTAAAACTATGTGGGCACCAATTAGCCTCCAGGCCTCGAACCAAGACACCAAAAGCAGACAATATCATGAGACATATTCCCTGGCCTCATCATTAGCGCTAGAAGGAGGGCTCTTGATTCGAGTAAGTAAATCTGGCAACATGCTCTTCCCTTCACTTGGGGGCCTCTGTTGTTGGTTTTGCATGTTTTAGGGAAAAATAAATCCACATCAGTGAGTGAAGGAAAAATCGTGGTCCATATAAGGATTGGAGTCCTCACTCTCATGAGGGCTTTTAAAATTGTGTATGTGTGTGTGTGGGGGGGGTACCAATTAGTCTCCGGGCCTCGAACCTAAACGCCAAAAGTGGACAATATCATGAGACATATTCCCTAACCTCATTAGGGTGAAACCTTAAATTATAAACCCTAGTGCGGAGCACTAAACCCTTGGATTCCTTTCTCTCTCTCTCTCTCTCTCATTTTAATCATTAGAATGTATTTATTTATTCATTTTTTGTTTATGGAATAGTACATTTACCCAACTAGTTCAAACGGCTGGTACTTTTTTTTAACTTAGAATAAAGGTGGATAATAGAATGATTATGAACTTTGAACTTCGATGATATTTTGCTCGTTCAATCAATCAGAGCCAAACATGGAACCACTATTATAGTCTTATTACAAACCAATGTATATATAAAGTCTACTTCGATTGATAACTTAATATTATTTGTATTTGTGGCCCATCCATCAATCCATTCATTGATTCCACCAAATGATCCTCAACAGTGTATATAATAATTAGTCATTTTTTAACTCTTTTGAGAAAACATTTTGAAGAACATTTGAGTGATAATTGAGACTTGATGAACAATAAAATTACCACATTTCGCTACAATTCCAAGCTTCTAGCCAATGCTTGTTCAAATCACACTTAGAGTGTCACACCTCGTTCCATACAGAATTGGACCGGTGACCGAGTTGACACTTGTTAACCCAAAACCTGCCAGGATCATTTGATACAATAACCACAACATAACAAACACACACTAAGTCATGCAAATCCTGTATTTCAGCGGAAGTCTTATATGTACATACCTGTAAATACCCAAGAATCTTGATACCAAAATTGTATTAAATAATACATTTACATTTGGGTCCGTAAGCGTGATATATATATAAGAAATACAATTTAAACATCCAAAGCACAAATATAGGTAACATTTCCAAAATAATAAAAAAGAATCCTATGCAGGTATCAGTGTTGCTGTCCTACAACATAACTTTCGCACGGGCACTCGGCATCGTGCCCAAGATCTTCAGGGATCCACCAGTCCTCAACTGGAAACTCCACAGTGGGTCCTGGCTCTAGCTTCTCAGTCGGATAACCTGCAAGATTATCTAAAAATGGTGTGCACGTGGAATGAACTCACTAGTCCAGTAAGTGAAAAGAAAGACCAACAAGCATTTGTAATACAAATGAACCTATATGCATGTAGTTCATTTTATTATCTTAGTCCACCTAAACAATAATTCTAAGTCATAGGTCATGTGCTATTCACAACCACAGTACATGTATGCTCCGGGTACGAGCCCCGAACCCTATCCTGCGATACGCCCATAGGGTTACTGGAGAAGGCCAGCCGTGGGTACCGAAAAGTAAAATGGGCCTTGCCCTGCATTAAAGTAAAATAAGTCTTGCCCTACATTATAAAAGCAGTACGATTGGTCCTCTTGTCATATCACTAAGTTGCCAACAGTCTTAATGATCAGCTGGGCGTACTTCTAACCTCCACCTTTGGTGCACAACCTCGGACTTTCCCTCAGTGGTATACCCAACACCTAAACCCCTGCTCGGAAGGGTCGTAACACAGGGATATGTCATTCCTAATCATATGCTCCTATGTGAGATAGTACGACTGCATAGTACCACTGTGTCCCATTCCATGGGCCACCAATGCATTCATGTCCAAGTCAACTATGACATCTAATCTAGCAAAACATCATATTTAATAGTTTAAAATCATCCTTCTCATATCATAAGCAAAAATAGACAATTAGCAATTAAAGATATTAGTTTATCATATCATAAATGAATTTCATAATGCACACGTCAATGCATGCAATGGCAATCGTGGATGACTAGTCTACATAATAATAATATGATGACATGGCTAGTCTACAACCAGAATAAAATGATGCAATGTCCTCTTTCCACTTATCTAGTTGTGTACTAATATCACCCTTGTACGAGGAAGATCCAACGTGCGTTGACGCGAGTTTCTAGTACAACTTATCATAAAAAGAGTTGGATTTAGTATACCTCCACTTTATGCTCATAACCAATGAGGTATGATGATCCCAATGTGTTTGGAATCACTAGAGTAGGTTACTCGACAAATTTGGGCCCAATTGGGACCTGAGAGGTCGGATTGGTGGGTTAATCGGCTGGCAAGGCACCCACCAGCCCTTGCTCGTCGCTCGACCCAGAGACTTTGTCTGGACCGACGGGCTAGGTTGCCCACCGGTCTTGTTGGCTTTTCAAGCCAGCAACTCTGCCTAGACCGACGGGCTAGAAGCGGCAGGCCAAGTCACCCACCAGTCTTGCTCGTCAGTCAAGCCAGCAGCCTACCCAGGACAGGTGGGCGCTAGATTGGTTGGTCCGATCATTCCCAAACACCCATAAGTCAAAACCGGGATTTTACTGTTCTCTTCAATTCTTCATCCCACCTTGGGGAAACCACTATAGGTCGATTCGATCGCATTTTCCACAAATCTAAGGCTCCAAACCATGATTATAACCTAGATCTAAGGTCGATCCAAAGCCTTAAACGTGGATCTTACCTCTTTGCTCAAGAACATCTCAAAACCCCAAATCTTCTCTTTAGCTCAAGAGATCAACAAATGCTTCACAAATCTTCCTCCAAATCCTTCCTCAAAATCATTCATAAACAACATATAGGACTTCTATTAAACCTTAGATTCACATTCTCAAGAGATAATAATAAGATCCAAAGGATTCCTACCCAAATCATAGGATTTCACTTAGGGTTTCGTGAAGGTTTAAGGAATACCGTCTTTACTCATGTCAAAATGTAGATCTCTAGATGAGGGTCGCTAATCCGGTGTTGGATTCAAGAGATCTGACTCCGACGAAGCATAACGATCATCTTCTTCTCCATTTCTTCCTTCTTCTTCCCTTCTCTCTCCTTCTCTCTCTCTCTCTCTCTCTTCTTTACTTTTCTCACCCATCGTGTAAAGTAATAAATGTGGAGAAAGAAAGGTAATAAATGCTATTTATAGTGGGGTCAAAATATCTAATGACCAGAGTGGTATGTCACACTTGTAGGTCCGACCATCCATGACCACCCACCAGTCGGCCAAAACTTAGCCGAAACATTAGGACTTTCAATGGGGCTCGGCCATGACACATATTTCACTCTCGGTAATCAATTTATACGCATACTTGGTATAAAATATAGCTATATACCTTTATTGTGAGTACATGGCCTCGTGATACGTATAAGTGCACGGCTTGGGTACGCAGACTTATAGGCACTAACTCCAACTCATTTGGTCAACCTGAGTTCAGAGTCCCCTTGCCATCATGTTCCATAGGGTACCCGCCTTGGGTCACTCGGGTTCAGGTCTTGCAAGACCAAATCGAACAAACCGAGAAATTAAATCGGGTTTAGAAAGTAGGGTATCACATAGAGTGCCTACCCACTACCCTTTCCTTTACTTCGCGAACAAGGTGGTCTATGAGCCTTGCTAGCAGACTCTAACTTTTGCTGCAAAATGAATGTGGGTATTTGCATTTTTCAACTCGGATGACTAAGTAGAATCTCTAGTTCATGTATGAGTTATTTGCATTTATGTTTACAAAGACGACTTAATGTCCTTAGGGTTTTAATGGTGTTGTCATTGTCAACATCTCTCTCTCTCTCTATCTCTCTATCTCTCTCTCTCAAATGTCATTGAAAGGTAAGTTGATGTCACTATAGTAATCCTCCATCTTATGTACATCTTTTCAGGGGATTTCATTTCTATGTAGAGAATGCATGGTTGGAGAGAGAGAGAGAGAGAGAGAGAGAGAGAGAGAGAGAGTTGCTAATCCTCTTCCACATGCATTTGTAGTGAATATTGGATATACCATGGAAGTAACCACCAAACATTTAGTAGCACAACTAACAAATTGGATGGTGACTATTGATGTAATTAAATTAGCCTCTCTGTGGTATCAGAGCCTCTTATATTTCAACTCAAAAGTCCAAACAATGTTATGCTCTAACAACATGTTAGATTCCAACCTAAAAGTTCAAATTGTTATGAAGATACACCAAAATGTCAATGCATTCATGGCTGATTCAAAAGCTTCTGAACTCTTTTGAATAAACACTTTATCTTCATTTTGGCTATTTTTCCTTTTTTTTCTTTATCAACAAAATAGGAAAAAAATAATAATAAAACTTAAAAAATTCATAGATTTGTCAAAATCTTTGCTTCTTTTTCCCAATTCTAATATCTAAGAAAATCCTTAACAAATCATATGAGTTGGTGCCTTCCCTTCGACATATTATAACCAATGGGATGTACCACAATATTAAGCATAGGGCAACAGTGAATTCCATCAAAGAGAGGATCTCTTTCGCAACATTCTACAGTCCAAAACTAGATGGAGAAGTGGGTCCTACACACAGCTTGATCAGCCCAGATAGACCAGCTTTGTTTAGAACAATAGGAGCTGAGGAATTCTCCAAGTCATTCCTTACGGTGATACTTGAAGGGAAAAGTTACATTGATTTCATGAGGGATTTTTTTTTTTTTTAAGATTTCATGAGAATTCAAAATGGAGAAGGTAGTGCCAATTGAGTTTACGGCACATAATTTAACCAGAAGATTTAATGAAACTATGTTGTATTACTTATTAATGTAGTGTTGTCATGTTTGGTAATAAAGCTGTAATTTGGTATGACAATGCAATCTGTGGATTGTCACTCAATCTCTAATTTGAAAGAGCTCCTCGAGTATATGAAGGCACCAAGGACGTGAACAAACTGATGTAGGACTATAGCAAGTGCACACTAATGAGGTACGATAAAACAAGTTCGCTTACACTGCCCGCTTCTTCTCCACCAATAATGCCCACCCTCTCAACTCGTTCAAAAAAAAAAAAAAAAGGATTCCACGTAATAAAGCTTTTGATATTCAACAACCGTTGTTTAAAAATAATTGCATAAACAAAAAACATTTATCCATCCAGTCATGAGGCAAATCAGCAGCTACTCCTCCGATACAGAAATGATTATGCATAATTCGCATACCAGTGCTAACGAAGGTGACAATGATAGAGCACCCTGAATAATTGACCCATTTACCAAGCTGAGTCTTGCAAAATCTTCCTTCTTTGACTTCAATAACATTCGAAAAGGACTTATAAACTTTATTAATTCTGGACATCCCTCATTAGTTGTCCACTAATCCTATTATCAAGAAGTGTATCCATGGCTTCATTAGAGAGGCTTTATTGCAAAGCCAAAAATTAAAGTGGCATAAGGATTATAATATGACTCTTTACCAACCTTGACTCGTCATACAATAATTCAGCATTATCTAAAGAGCACAGTGAAGAGAAGAACAAATGACTGAAAGATTTCCAAAAGTATTGTCCATGTATGAAGCAGACCTACTCACTATATGGGTGGTGCAGACCATCAAGCTGTGCTGATGTATATCAGGCAGTTGAGAATAAATCCAGGGTCAGGGTGAGTTTTTACTGACCTGAGTCCCTCCATATAGAGGCTTTGAACATTCTTTTTGTTGTATTTCAACACTTCAAACCCTCCCCTTTTCCCTTATACTAATCAAATCTTATCAACTTTGCTGAAAACAAAATAAGAAATGGCGAACAAGCCAAAGCAAGGTCTATTTTAGAGAATGTAATAACATGTTAACAATCATTGAACTAAAAGAAAATACAAAAAAGGTTGTAGTATAAGAAATAAAATGAATGAACATTACTTCATATTTCATACTTGTTGCACTAGTAATAAGTTATCCCTTGTCCCTACATTTCAAGAAACATAAGCTAATACCTGATTTAATTAGTGGACGATTTGAAACCCAATTTAAGGTCCTTATTAGAAGGTAGGACAAAATTGGGTTCAATCTAAGCACATTTCTCCGAATTTTCATTCTAGATATGTCTGTGTTTGAATGACTAGTGCCAAAAGAATGGTACATCTCAGTACTAAGAGAATAGAAGACACACGAACGAGAATTGATGCCGCCGCCTCCATTACTACTACTATCACTAGAAATGGGGAATATGGGAAAGTAGATCTTGTCACTCATTCCATCGAATTCCTTAGCTATTTTGGTCGAGAGTGAAGTATGACTAGTAAGAAAAAACATGTGACCTTCCAAATTGTGGACTTGATTCCAAGTCCTCCTCTGGGAATCCAGGCTGAAAACGGTCACGCCCTTTCCCATGTGACCTTGAAACACTGAAAAGAGATTACCATTACATTGTACCAAAAACCAGTTTCCATCTTGAATGTTTAGAACAAAATATGGTGAAAGAGGATGAGCAAGAACAGTCCAATTGCATTCTTCCCTGCTGTCCTTGTGTGGACAAAAAGTTCCAAGATTTCCATATTCACTAAGGCAGTAAACAAGTCCATTATGGAATATTGGATTGCATTAGATAGGAGGAATGGTCGATTATTGGCTAGACACTTGTGAATGGTCCAGCTTGCTTCCCCGTGATGGATTATGCAAATAGAAATTACACCTTCCGACCATGAACTTGAAATGCCAAAGACTATACAATTCAAAGAAGTTGGTGGGGATGAGAAGGAGAGTGCTGGCAAGTGCATGTCCCATATTCCGTTTGTGGATTCTGGATAGTCCCATTCTTGGCGTGGAAAATCCGGGAGTTCAATTATAGTCTTACTGAAGGGATTGAGAAAGAACACTCGCCTTGAATATTGCTACATGAGGAACCAACCATCACTTGAGGAGCATATTCTTGAATCAGATAACCCTGGAATTTCTATGAGACTGCCTTTGCACCAGGGATGAAATACATGCAATATATGGTCCTCTTCCTCAAGATACACAAGCCATTGAGACTGGGTCATTGGCAATAGAGACCGAGTAATTGGAGGTATATGTAGTGGGAATGGATTTCCCTTGGATCGCCATGTTCTACAAACAGCACGAAAAGAGCAGTAGTCCTGCCCAAAAATACTCAATGCTATCAAACCCAAAACCTCCTCAGGAAGATCATCAGACCAAGGGGATACTTTGCTTCTTCTTTCATGGAAATTAGAGAAAGAAATGGACTTTTGCTTGTAAAGATATTGGTATAAGAGGTAGAATGCATCTTTACAAGCAACTAATGGATACCAAGATCTTCTAGCTTCCGATTAGTCCAGATTGACTGCTTCCACACATGTTACTTTGGTTGCTTTTGCCATAAACTACTTTCTTTCTGAGAAGGTGAATCAGAACATACACCAGCTTGATATGAAAAGCATCTAAAGGCTGGCACCAGATATCTGGAAGTGTGGAAAGAGCAGCTGTGAGAAACAGAAAAATCAATATAAAAAATCGTATCATATAATGTACCACATATTCAAAGCTTCTCATGAAGAAAAGGGAGAGAAACCAAAGGCTATACTTATGAACTTGTAATATCATGAAGGAATTAGAAGTACAAGTCAAAAGTGCAACAAAAATAATGGTGTAATTCCCTGAACAAATGCCCTTCCTGTTTACGGAGCTGGTATGATTATGGAAGATTACACAATAACCATTTAATTTTCCAACTAAGTCCATTTATCTATAACAATAAAAAAGAAAGAAACTCAAAAAGAAATAGAATTCAGAATATTAGTATTAGATATATAGCTCAATATAGCTCATGTGAATAACAAAACAGACACATGAGTAACAAAACTCAAATATCAGCAGAATTCCAAATATTGCATCTCGCAAGGATCAAATTCATGAATATATCTAAACAACCTTCTGAAGTAGTTGATTGAGCAACAAAAGTTAACAACAAATGCCAAGAATTGATTGAATAAATTGTATCCAATCTCTGGTGAGAGGCACATGATCCAACCTCTATACCGTCCAAACCCACAGAAGCATCAGTTATGAATTCAAAACCTGTATGAAGTTGTAGGACGATGGCCTTGAGCAATGGATACTTTTGCTGAATATCTGATAACAAAATAATGACAGAGTCACCCTTGCTGGAATTGAAGAAGCTCTCATGATGGAATCAACACTGATTTCAAGAATAGGAAATAGCCAGAATGATTGAAAAACAGTGATTGGATACATTAGAAAGGCGAAGATAGGAAACCTGCAGGTAACTGGGGAGTACCCATAACGCAAAGGGATTCATTCAATTATAAAGTGGCACGTGTATTAAATGGATAAACAATCCAAGTACCATCTAATAAAAACATGCTCCCAAGAAATTCAGGAACCATACCATATGAAGCAAACACGTTCCTCATTGTACACCCAAGTATATAACCTGAAAGAACAAGCTGATCCAAAGCCTAATTTATTAGTTGTCAATATCAATTTGCATTTCGCAGGACTCGCAGGACTAAAACATCATTTGCTCAATATCAGTATTTAATTTGGAGTGCAGCCTAGCTGAGTTCAGAATTGGAAAAGAAACATTGGCCTACCACATCATTTGGTCAATCCATCAATTGGAATATAACCATTGGCCTAACACATCATTTGGCCAATTTCAATATATAATTCATGTTGCCTGTGATATCTATGTTGAGCTCTTGATACAACTTCTGTAGTTCCAAGTTCCAACTGCTCTGTTTAAACTCTCATGTTAAATTTTAGTACAAGGCTCACTGGATGGCTACAACATTACCTAAAGTGTATTGGCATCTATAATCAAAGCTTTAATTATCAGTCAAGATTAGATGATACAGTGGAAATATTTGAAACTAAACTGGTAGTGAATACAAATAATTTTAATGTTAAACACTCATGTAAGACTATAGTAAGTCTTAAAAAAAAAGACTATAGTAAGTCTAAAAAAATTGGAAGCACCAAAAAAATTTCAGTTTCAGCTGCAACTAAAACCAAATTTGATTCCTTTCTAATATACTTGATATAAATTCTTAACAAGGAAGCAGGGACTTCAAGGAGTTCTAAGACTAAAGCACTAATAAGACATACCTGGATATCGAAGTTCCAAACCCAGGGGAGGGGTGGGGTGGGGAGGAAGAGAGATTATTTCTCTTACAATGGGGTTAGGGTTTGCCTGAAGAAGAGATTGCGAGTTGGGGTTAAGGTTTCGTAGAAGAGAGAGAGGTTTGCAGAGAGGGTTCTTACAGGAGAAGGCTTGGGTTATAGGAAGCGACGAAGCGTAGAGTAACTTGCAAGTTATTCTTTCCGTTAATGCTTGCCTTTCTGGCTTCTTCCCTTCCTATTTGGAAGTCTCGATCCCTGGAGAAGAGTGAAAATCGGAGAAGCTTTAATAGAATCTGGCTTTATGGTAAGAAAAAGGGAATGGATTCCTTCCATAAAAGAGAGAGGGAGAGGAAGGACGGAGGGAAAAAGAAGAAAAAAAAAGGAAGCATAGTTGGAGTCTTGGAGAGAGAGTAAATCATTCGGACTCTCAAAGTGATGCCCATCTTCTTCCTCCAGCAACTTCTGGGACAACGATCGCTATTGGCCTCCAGGAGCTCAGCCGTATCTGTGTAACAACGCTGCAAGGTATCTTCTTTCTCATGATCTTCTTGGAATTTCAGTTCTATCGCCGTTCCCCATTTGTCGGTGTCAGTGGCAGAAATATCAAACCCTTCTGAATATTTGATTAAAAGTTTCTCTGCATCTCATTCTTAAATTAAGTTCGACTAATAGATAGATAGATACTAAGGTGGTGGAGTTGAAGAGATTTTCTTATAAGTGTCTGTGTGCGTGTGTGTGTGTGTGTGTGTGAGAGAGAGAGAGAGAGAGAGAGAGAGAGAGATCATAGATATACTTTGCATTATCTTCTTCAAAAGTCATAGACCTTCAATGGTGATTTGGAGAAGATAGTGCAAAGTATGTCTATGATCTTTCTTTCTCACCAATTGAAGCAGCACACTTTTCAATCTCCCACCTCCTGCTTCTCTCTCTCTCTCTCTCTCTCTCTCTCTCTCTCTTTCTTTTACTGTTATTGGGAGTGCCGATTTGCTTGGGTGAGGAATTCCTGAACTGGAATTTCTCCCTCTATTTCTTAGACCATGTTCTCTCCTGTTCGACCCCACTTCTTTATCTCTCTTCCCTTTTCTTTTATTGCCTAAAGTTTCAGTGTTTCTTGGTTGCATGACGCCCTGAATCCATATTCTCTCTCTTGTTTCCTAACAAGGTTCTCTGTCGTTTCTCTATCTATAAATGTGTGTCTCTGCCATTACTGTTCTCAGTAAGAGTAGAGCTTACAATACAGGAGTGCCAGTGTTATAGGATGAATAAAATAACAGAAGCCTAATCACCTTTCACAGGATTTTCCATCAAGCAGTGCAACAGATATCAAACATGCCCAGTTTATATGTTGTCTATTTGGCTAAGTTCCTCCAAGAGACTTAATTAGCATATGCAAATTGCAAGTTTCCTCCTGCCTTCAGCAGAAGAGAAACTTCTCTAATTGCTGCTCTTCTAAAATAAAGTTATGCTCAACCACGCATTCTGTCGTATTATATCTAATGATAATATGGACTTTTCTTATATATGCTTTGTTTTTGCAGGATAAATTAATTGAGCCTTGAACTAGAAATCCAAGTTCTTGTATCAGTGCTTGACTGCTTTCAGCTGCAGAAACTCACTAGCTTCCACAATCCATTGACCAGGTACAAGCTCTTTTATTAAACATTATTGATTCAGTATATATTTTTTTTTGTTTTCTTGCCTCTTTTTCCATTCATTGTTAAATATTACTTGTTTCAGCCTGAAGAAAAGAATAATAATCATCCCTGTTTCTCCTTTGAGTGAAACACTGCAACTACCCTGCAGCATGATTCTTTCCTGTGCACACATAAAAAAAATTTAGGAGTCCAGTAGTGCACCATTTATTGGTAGCAACAAAGATATTTATACAGAACAAAAGTAATGAATTAAAATAAAATATCCAACTAGTTAGGTAGATTGTGGAAATGGATTCCTCAAGGCAAGAAGATATATGTTTTTGCCATAGGAAATATGATTGTATGAAAAGTTAAATCTTAGATTTTTCCGATCATTGCACCGCAGTGAGAGCTTGAAATTGTTGGATAGTTATGCTGAAATATTTAAATTTGGGTGAAATTAAGTGGAAAGTGGGAGATACATAGAAAGCATACATAAATTCTCGACAAAGTATCAAGAACCATTAAAATTTAAAATAGGCTTGATTTTCCTTAAGACTCAAAATTTACGAAAATAGAAACAAAAGAGGAACGGGGAACTAGAAAATTATGCGTTCAGTTGTTGAGACTGTGGTTCATTACCATCTAAATTATACTATTATTTCTTTACATGTAAGAATTAAACAATACAAGCACAGGAAAAAAAAAAAAGTAAACCCTCTCTCTCTCTCTCTCTCTCACACACACACACACACACACACACACATATGGGGCTTCAGAATTTCTTGAAGTTGTCATTGTCATCCTTTTCATATGTGGGGCATCCATTGTATCGTTGTATTGTATCTACAAGACATTATGGTTGAAACATGCCAACATAACATAATCACATCAACTATGTTCTCATATTTTTAGGTCTGATGTCTAAATTGTTTGATAATACAAATGAAAGTAAATCTTTTTGTCATACCTATACATCTGCTAAAGGAACTCTAGTAATTGGGTCAGACATTGTTCTCATACAGTAAGGTATGAGATTGAAACGAAAAATGAATTTACTGAAAGGCTCTTAACACAGAAAAAAAAAAAACAACTTTTACAAAACAGTACTTCTGGATGACATGAAGAGAAGTTCTAAAATGAGTACTTCAATAATTTTGATTTCCTTGATTGGTCCCAAGTGCTATACAATTGGGCTTTGGGCCTACTTTTGGTCTGTACTAAATGGTAAACTCAACCTATGCATTAGTTTAGTCTTCTCCAGATTATTTGGTAGTGAAGGAAATTGAATTTCATCTAGCTCTCCCAAAATTACAGAGACATTATGAGATGTAAAAGATTTTTTGCTCACTGTGAATTTCAAAATATAACTTCTCTTCAGGTTTCCAGCTTAGTGCACTAGTCAAGTTGAATCTATATATGTTGAAAGATATATTAACACAATTAGTTATTCTAGAGAAGAAGACAGAACAATCAAATTCCTCTCTCATCCCTTTTTAGTTTCCTTCAACCACTCACCAATCACCATCAAAATAGGAAGCAACTCCTTGCAATCTTCCTTCCTTTTTATTCATTACAGCCTTTCAATCTTCCATCACCCACAGCCAAATCAATTTTCAGACAGAAAAGGCTCGTCAGGTATGTCTATGATCTCCAAATATACTCCTTGTCCTCTCTTCTGTTGGTGTTCTAAGGATCTTGTGAAATGAGCTCACTGAATTGCAGATTTTTAACCTAACTCGGTAACCCCTTTCTTTCTATGTAGATAAGGCGCGGCTCTGAACTCCCCTCATTTCACTTTAGCTCTGAACTAAGAAAGAATAGGGGGCATTAATGAAGGTTGGCCAGCGGAGGAAGCTTGAACGAGAAAGAAAGATTGAAGTGGGTTGGCCGATGTGGGAAATCCACTGGAGAAGAAGAAGAATCTAGAAGAGGTATCTTAGAAAGAGTTATGCAATGTCAACCTTGAGGGTCCATCTACCTGGTTGGCCCTTGGGATCTGAGCCACTGAAACTATTCTACTCCTCTTAAGATTCGATTGATCAATTTGAACCAAAGTCAGTAATTAAGACTTAGAATTAACAATAGGGAGCAACATAAAATTTTCAAACAAGAATAAGGTGAAGAAAGAAGGTTGCACTGGTAATGTGATCTCCCTGAGTCTCAAATATGATTAGCGGTTCAATAAATCTTGAAATTTGACTCATTCTGATTCGTTAACCATACTACTTTTGGCTATGATCCATCTTTCATTGTCTGAACTTTTCTTCTTCTTTGATCTTCTAATCTCTTCTTATCTTCTTCTTTGATCTTCTAATCTCTTCTTATTTTCTTCTTCTTAAATTATAACTAAATTTCCTTCTGATACTTGTTTTGTGTTAACGCCATTATGTGACTATAGCAAATGATCTTCTAATCTCTTCTTATTTTCTTCTTCTTAAATTATAACTAAATTTCCTTCTGATACTTGTTTTGTGTTAACGCCATTATGTGACTATAGCAAATTAATAAAAAGCAAGGCTTTGCGAGCTTGACAATTACAGTAGTTACTATTTGGGAAATCGTTCTCATACACCAATCAAAACATCCATATGGGTTGGCCAACATCTACAAAATTGAGTAGAACAAGAAGTGAAAGAGAACTTAGAAAAAGTCATCGTGATTCTTTGGTTTATGAGGCTATCCTTTGACAGTACTCAATCTATCTATCTATCTATGAGATTGTCTCACTTGCCCTCAGAAGTGCATATAAAAATACTAGGTGGGTTATTTTTTGTAGGATCCAGTTTCTCTCCAGCCTTGGTGAAGAGAGAAACATTTAATCCATCTGACGAGACCATTTGAACGGAAAGGGTATTTTGTACCTTGAACAATAAGGGGGTGGGAATCAAAGATGAACCCAGATTCCAATCATAGCTTCACATCACCACATCAAGGAAACTAAATCGTTTTTTTTTTTTTTCATTAAGATGTATGTTCTTGGAGTATTGTCACTGTCCATGATGGGAAGCAGCTCAAAGTTTAGCTTCTTCAAAATCGTTAACTAGAATTAAATAGTGGTTAGTCTAGCATTGTCAATACCTCATAATTAAAGATTCATTGTCTTACATATTAGATAAAAGCAGAGCATATGTTTGTCAATTTAATATATATATATATATATATCTTTGTGTTCTTTGTGATTTGATGTTTCAGTAGGGATCAGAGAGAGTCTGAGACAATATTATGATGAGATCAAGGCGAGATCAGCCACTAGCTTCTTCTAAAGCAGAACCTTGGCTTGTTTTTTGCCATGGCGAGGACATAGCTGGACAAATTCTCTGCAACATATCAGAGGATAGTTACTATGGTATGAGCATAGCTGACATGTTCCAGAAAGAAATTTGCACTTGTTCACATGGATGGATGGTAATAATGGATTTTAAACGAGAAGGACAATGTTTCTTGTTGGGACAAAATCCATCTACCACCACATGAATGGAAATCATTCGAATACAATGGATGTTTGCTATCTTCTCCCCCCAGTGATTCCAACTGCAGTCTTGTTCACAGACTATGACAAATTTAGACTTTTGTTTTGTCGGCTTGGACACAACAGATGGACTGAGATAGATCTGTTGAACGAATCATTCAACTTACATAGTCCAGTCGGTAGCAACGGAATCATATATGCATTAATGGGGGGGGGGTGAGATACTCGTGAGGATTAAAATGGAACATGCAGATCCTAAGCTTCTTAACCTATTTGAATTTTTACGGGATATTGCATGTGCAGAATCAGATTCAATAGGTGCAGATTTGGTGTCATTACTCGATTGGGAGCTGATAAGGTCTGGCAATGAACTCTATCTTATGCATAAGTTTTACTTGGCCCAAAGAAGAAATACAGTTTGGAGTTTTCAAGAATGGAATGGAAAAGAGTGAGAAATCTTGGCAGCAAGGCATTATTTATTAATCCATATGGAGAAGGTGGTTTCTATTCTACTACGATAGGATCATCATCATCATCATCATCATTAAGAAGGATTTTGAGCAACTCCATTTACTTTACTGAGAAGAAGGACAGTTACTTGTATAGATTCGACATGAAAGAGAAAAGCATTTCGGCTACATTGCCATGTCCACACCTAGATTCCAGCATTGCTAATTCAGTGTGGGTAATGCCTCATGATGCCCAATCTGTAAGAAAATCTCACATCATGAAGATGGAGATGAAGATGCAGATGCAGATGCAGGGACAAAATAGAGCTTTGCACAGGAAAAGAAAAGATATCCTTGAGGAGGACAGCAAGAAAGGAGATTATTTCCTCCCCATTTTATCCAAGGTGGTGACAAAGTACTCTTATTATGCATGCACAGTTGGAGCTCTACTGCCACTACTTGTACTTTTTGTAAAAAAGTATAAGATGAAGCTAGGAATGGTGATTTCAGGGGCAAGCATAGGTTCATTATTAAGGACGGTACATGTGATTTAGTAAGAATTTTATTTGATTCCAACACCAATTATAACATCTTTATCTGCATGTGATATGCTTCTTCTGTTTAAGCATACACTGCTTAATTAGGATTTCTTATAAACACTATGCATTGATCAATTAATGACTATGAACTCCAATTATAACATCTTTATCTTCAAGCGGGCCCAAATATCTGTTACATGGAATATTGGATAAGGCCTACACAGATGCCAATTGACAAATTTGAGGTTTGAAAATTCAGCACTATGGGATAGTGCAAAGTATTGGTTGATATTCTGTAGGTGGACATATATGGGTACGCATACCAATATATGGGATAGTATTTGATTGAATAGTAGAATCCACCAAAACACTAGTTAAACATAAGAAACCTTGTTTGTTGATTTAGCAGATAAAGATGCATACATTTTGCCTCTCTCAGACCCTACAGTAGCGGGAGCCTCGTGCACTGGGTTGCTCTTTTACTCCCCCACTTCAGTGATTTCGAGGAATTAGGATCCTCTGCATGTGAGAGGTTGGAGATTATCCGGATCTGATTTCAGAGACTTAATTCCAAATGTATTCCCATGCCTACATCCCATGCCTACATCGCCTAAAAGCTCCTTGTCCGCTGTGAATGCTGGAGGTCTGGGAGTGGCTTGTTTTGGTGATGCTACAGATTCGAGAAATAAGAAAAGTAGGCCTACTGAGCTGCATGCTAAAGCTGCTGAACTTGATATTTTTCAGGGGTTTTCTTTGGAGCTACTTTCTCAGTTCCATGATCACAATACATTGGTTATATCTTAGCACCGAGGAAAGGTGTTGAAACTCTTATTTCAGGTGAAATCCAAACATACTCACTGAAGCCAAATTCTGGAGAATTGCAAATAAAAATTATCAATGGAGAGTGTTGTAGGGTTTCTGGATATCCTATTTTAGAGCAATATATCCTCTATGATCAATCTTCTTTGGCAATGCATTAGCCAATGTGAAATATAGGAAAAGATAATTTTTGCTCTCTGAAACGCACTTTATTCTTCAGAAATTAGCTTAAGTAGGATAATAGCCACCCAACACCAAGCTGCTATTGCTGCAAACCGCCATTGCCATAACACCTCTGCCCTCTGCAATCATCCACCACTTAATTCCTTACCCCTGCTGCCACTCCCATTGTAAGCCCACCTCCATCTCGCCGTTGTGCATCACCACCACTGCAATTCGGTTGATGGCACACCTGCTTCCACACCATTGCCCTCCGTCCGTTTTCATGAAATTCTCAAGTTCAGAGAATTGATACACAAAAGAAACTGAAAACAAGCATAGAAGAAAATGAAAAATTATAAGATTTCCATTTATTCCTTTGAAAACGTTTTGAAATTTTAACAAAGAGATTCCTCATGACTTTTTTTTTCCTAATTATTTCCTATCATGTTTCTAAAGCCATGCATAATTTCTCATTTTTATTTCTCTTCTCGGAAGAGGATCGCAAAAAACCCATATTTGAAACCTAATTACCGTTTTATTTCCCCATCTTCTTCCCTCCCAAATGTCGAATTTGTTTCCTTTCCATCCGACTGTGCTATGCAACCCCATCTCACACCATCCATTACACCCCAAAGGTGGTGTGATATGAGATTAGAGAGTATAGCCGGTTGGAAAGGATCACATAAGTACTGCTCAACTTCATCGTCACCTTCGACACCAATATTATCTCCCACGACCCTATATAAATCACATTCTCAGGACTGCACTACTTCTCAAAATTCATCTACCAATTCCAAATGTATTCCCTCTTCCCCTGCCGTCTTTACTTCCTCTGTTTCCCCTTTCTCACATAAGTAATTTTGAGATTTTTTTCTTTTCCCCCTCCTTTGAAAAGAAATGTTTTAACTATTTTTTGTTGTTTAATCCTCAAACCCAATAGCTATGTCCAAAAGATAGATGAGGAGATTGACGAGGAGGAAATCAACATCAGAAGCCCTTGAACGAGCCGAGCCCAGAAGCCCCACTGTATACGATTGGTTCGTCTATGACCAGGTGCTTTGACTAATGGGCAGGGTGATCATAAGTAGTACATTGGCTCGGTGAGACTCTAACGAAGTGGAGCTCCCTTAATCAAATGGAGTTGCATAGGCTACGGCAATAGGGATGAGGGGGTGATGGGGTAAGCCGGTTATGGAGATGGTTTTACCTGGAAAAAGGTGTCACACGGAGATTTTAAATACCAAAGGACAAGGGGTGTGCTTGGTCCAATGGTAAAATACAAATGTTGTGATCTATTGGTCAAATGGTGAGGGTAAGGCTGCATAGTTCTCACACTCAGAGACCTGAAATAATCAAGTCTTCTGTGCTGTGTACATCTTTAAAATACCAAGGAAAAGGCAGGATGGAACTCTACTTTATTAGGGGAATAAGAAGGAAGAGTGAAAATATAGGATGAATATAGGGGATCCATTGAGGAAAAACAAGTATAAGAGAGAGAAATTGTCACTTCTAAACTAGTGTAATGAATTTTTTTGCTCTTCTAATCTTGAAACTCAGATGAAAAAATTTTGTGTTCCAATCCTCACACTTCTAATCAGGCTTCTTCTTCTTTTCTCTCTCTAGATATTGCTCATGCTATCTATGTTGTTTCAAGCCTGATTCCTTCATCAAATCAATCTTTAAGTATTGGTTTCAGTTTGGTTTCAGAAATCCTAAAATCTAAAACCGATAGACCTGTTCCCAGATCTGATTTCTCCTTTTATTCTAGTTCGTTATTATATTTTTATCATGCCTTGGTTTGGGTGTTTTAAGATGAGTATCTTGCATTTTGGGATTAGTTTTTCTTTGTCAATCCTAGTCTTTATTAGATGTTCCTAGGGGTCTCAATGAGTCGGCCTGGCTAGGTTTTGGTCTAGGTTGAGTCAGTTTCGCTGTGGGAAGACTGAAACTGAAACCAAAACAATAAGGAAATTCCGGTTTTGGTTTCGATGCGGTTTGGTTTCAGTTTATCTTCAGTTTCTTAATTCTATTTGTAGTCGGGTTGGTTTCGATTTTTAATCCAATTTGGATTCGATTTTTCATACAAATGTATATACAACTATGCAAAATTTGTTTTTTTTTTTAATGAATTTTGAAGTGTTTCGGTTTGGTTTCGGTTTCGGTCCTGGTTTTGAGCCGGTTTCAATTTGGTTTCGGGTTCATCCGATTTTTGGTGCGGTTCGGTTTGGTTATGGGATTGCAATACTCCAAACCGAAACTGAACCAATAAAGCTTAGGTTTGGTTCGGTCCGACAGGTTTTATCGGTTCGATTTAGGGTTTGACACCCCTAGATGTTCCCATGGTGCGTCTTTCTATACTGCTATGCCTTCTTTTATTACCCCCAAGTTTTTCTTTTTATCCTCTCTTTTATGCTTCTTGACTTTTTATTTTCCATATCGGATCCATGTAGCCAACCCCTTTCAATTGGGATAAGGTTATGATTGTTGTTGTTATTTTTTGTACAACATCAGTGAAATATAAGTGACATAAAATCCAAAGTTACTAACAACAGTAATATGTGAAAAACAAAATTTTAACTTCATGCTAAAATCAAGAAAGAAATTGTTATACCTGAGTCCTAATTTTTTATTTTTTATTTTTTTATTGTGCAGATGAGGCACTGGAGGACATCCATACCAATGAGTACTGGGTAACAACTGTCTTACACCTGCTACTCATGCCTGAATAATTGAAAGGAGTTCCGAACAAGGAAGAGAAGGCCAGTCCCAACCCTCACACCTCACAGGAAAATTCTCGAGCTTTAATAGCAATGATCTCTTTCTTTTCCAAAAGTTTTACTTGACCCGAAGAAGTAGTACTATGGTATGGAGTTTTCAGATTTTCAAGATGGACTTTCAAGAATGAAATGGAAAAGAGTGAGAAACCTTGAAAACAAGGCATTATTCATTGATCAGGATGGAAAAACTGATTTCTATGCTACCGCTACTACTACGACAGGATCATCTTCTTCATCATCAAGGATTTTGAACAAATCCATCTACTTTACTCATGAGAAGGACAGTTACTTGTATAGATGCGACATGAAAGAGAAAAGCATTTCGGCAACATTGCCATGTCCACACCTAGATTTCAAAAGCATTGCTAATTCAGTGTGGGTAATGACTCATGATGACCAATCTGTAAAAAAAATCAGATCATGAAGATGCAGGGACAGAAAGCTTCGCAGGGGAAAGAAAAATATATCCTTGGAGAGAGCAAAAAAGAAGATTTGCACATCACAGCCAAGGTGGTGACCTCTTATCTTGCATGCACAGCTGGACCTCTACTGCCACTATCTGTACTTCTTGGAAAAAAGAATAAGATGATGTTAGGAGTGGTGATTGCAGTGGCAAGCATAGGTGCCTTATTATGGATGGAAAATTTATTTTATTCCTACACCATTTGTAACATTTTTATCTTCATGTGACATGATTCTTCAATTTAAGCATACATTGCTTAGGATTTCTCATAAACACAATGCATTTGTCAATCAATGAATCTATGATTTTTCTAATAGGTTAAAACTTTACAGAATAACCCACCTAGATTAGCTTATCAAAGAGGCACAAATATCTATCACATGGAATATCAAACGAGGCCTGTAAAATATGCCAATTGGCAAATTTGAGGTTTCAAAATTCAGAACTATGAGCTAGTGCACAACAATGATTGAGCATGCATGGACAAACATGGGTATGCATACCAATATATGATATATAACATAGGTCGATCATCCAAACCATGTACTATTTATCGAAGAACCAGAATCGCCACAAAATATTCCAAGTGGCACAAAATAGATGACTTCTTTGATAAGCTTAGCCAAATAAGGTTGTTCAAATGAGGGTTTTTCTTTTCAAATAAAATAAATCTAGGATTGATTCTTGGCACAATGCATTTGGTGACTTTTTTTTTTCCCTTTCTCACATCAATGGCACACAGTCATTGCGCACTAGTGGCTTGTCTTTAAGTTTGAGTTTTGGTAATCGATTTTTATTTTCTTCCGATATCAGTACACTTTTTTTTTTTTTTGGTTGGAAGATTTCAGTACACTTAGACTATGTTTGGAGCACAAGAAATGGGTAGATAAAAAAAAGAAAAGAAAAAAACATAATAATCCTTCCCAGTATCGGCTAGTAACCGCCAGTGTCTGTTGTTCTATCGTTCCACTCGATCTTGAGTTGCCCTACATAAACTTGTTTGCTCATCGGGACATAACCCCTATGCCACATAATTTCGAGGTGTAAACCTCTTAAAAAAGGTGTTGAGTAAAAATAGGAACTGAATATATTTCAAGAGCAAAATAAAAAACACAAGGAGGAAATTACACTCCCCTCCCCTATATGTTTAAAGTATTACACTTAGAACCCCTACGAAGTTTGAAATTACAACCGCACCCTATGCTGTTAACTCTATTAGAATCAAGTGTTAAATGTCCCTTTTACCTCCATCCCCCTTGTCTAATCCTCAAGTCTTTCAAAGGTCCCGAGAAAAAGACCACTGCAAAACTCCATCTTCGTTCCCAGTAGCGGCCAGCGAGTCTTTCAATGCACCACGGGTAGTGAATCGTGTGCATTGTACGCCATTTTGTTATGAATCTAGAGCCCCCAGCTTAGCGCTTCATCTCCTGTGACGGTCACACGGATAAGTGAATCACAGGCTTGTGCATTGTACGCCATTTTGTTATGAATCTAGAGCCCCCAGCTTAGCGCTTCATCTCCTGTGACGGTCACACGGATAAGTGAATCACAGGCTTCTACACCTCATGCTTGCACAAATGCCATTTTCGATCTGCCTATGGATCAATGAAGGAAGAAGAAGAAGGTTTGAAACTCTGAGCCTTCAACTGAAGGTCGCGTTGATCGAAACGAGAAGTGAAGCAGAGAAGAGAGAGAGAGAGAGAGAGAGAGAGAGAGAGAGAGAGAGAGAGAGAGGTTCTCTGTTCGTTGTTAACGTGATCATTAACTTAAGAGACGAGGGAAATATGATTGACCATTAACCCAATCACCGGAATAAACCCTCCTCCTCTTTCTTTCCTGAACTCCGTCGTAGCAAGTCCTTTTCCAGCGAAAAAGGATTGTGTCAAGGATACCATCCAAGGTACCTGTAGAGCCATGCTCTTTAAATCTAGTTTATTGACCGGTTGGTCTGGTTTGGTCTTGCAGGGTCTAAATCGAAATGGGTTGATGCCGGTGCCTTGTGGTATATGACGGCAATGGTGACATTAAATGCAGGATGGCCGGATACGATTGAGCCGGTACCCGAGATGATCCGCACGCCTAAGCCATGACCTTGCACATATCACAAGGCCACGTATGAGTAGGAAAGGTATGTTATCATACTTGAATGCTTGAAACTTGATCCACAACGAGTGACGAGAGTGAAGTACATGTCAAGACTCCGTTTTCCTCCAAAATACAGGAAGATTGACTTGTTTGGCCAACTGGTGGGTGTCACTAGTAGGTGCAAGACCCACTAGTATGACCCACCTGTTGGGGTTTCGTGGACCCCAGCATGCCCGGCTTGGATGAGCACGTGTGTCTCGGCCTCCTTGCGCAATGAGGTCTTGTATACTCGATGATGTCGGCTACCTCTCCCGAAAACACGATTTAATGCGATTTGGTCCAGAAATTGACAAAACCAAACGGACCTTAGTAGATATTTATAACACTAGGGTATAAATAGCCCTTATAACACTCTCTCCCTCATTTATGGTTTTTAGCAAAAGTAGGTGAGAGGAGTAAAGAAGAGGGAGAAAGAGGAAGAATGAGAGAAGAAAGGGGAAGGAGGCTCACCCCTTTGATTTCGGAGCCGCACCTCACCTTTTCGTCGTCGAAATAGTGACCGGTGACTTGAGTTCTTCATTTTGAGGTAAGTAACACCATAAACTTTAAGATTTAATGAAACCCTCTTTGTCTATGTTGAATCTAAAGGATAAAGAAGCCATTGTGAGATTTCCTTGAGGTATTTGAGAAGGGAAACAAAGATTGGAGATTTTTGAAGTGGCATTTGAGTTTGGAAAGAGGATTCCAAGATTTGGGTTTTTTCTAAGTAAAGATATAATTTCTCCCCCCAAATCTTATTGTTGTCTTAGATCCATAGTACAATCAAATAGATGAAGCATAGAACGTGTGGAAAATGAAGTGGGAATCACCCTATTGGGGTTCTAAGAGTTGGAATGGAAGAAAAAAAGAAAACAACAAAATCTGAAAAAATCAACGGGTAACACCGACAGGCTCCTGACCTGCCTGTGAGACCTACTAGTTACACCTGGCCCCTCGGGTTCTACCGACGGGTCACTTGCCAATGTGACCTACCAGTCACACCTGCACTTCTGGTTCACTCGATGAGTAAAACCGGCGAGTGCCTAACCCGCCTATATGACCTGCTAGTCTAGGCAGACTGCACAGGTGGGTTCTCCTACCCACCCATATGATCCACTCGTAGCCCAAACGAACTCCGATTGAACTCAAACTCACCGACAACCTTCTTCACGCTATTATACGCATCACCTTTATAACCTATGTCAATTATAGTCTTGATTTACGTGTATTTCTAAATTCCTTATCTCTGTTAGGTTTCGAGAAACTCATCTTCTCACTCCGGATCTTACCCATGCCGTGAGTGCTGATTCTTCCACAAGAATAGGTAAGTGGGGAGAGGACTTTGATCTTAATTTTTTGAGTGTTTTTGGTATCCTATGCATTCATAGACTATATTGTCATTCTGATTGTCATTCTCATACACATGATTAATGAATGAATGATTCATTTAGAACTGAACATGTGTATCTTAAATTCTTTATGCATGATTACTCACTTGGAAATCTTGAGCATGAATTTATCATATGTTAGATTATGATGATAATGTTTTCCGATCATGTGTGAGATTTCTAGATTAGATGCCATAGTCAGTTTGAATACAAATACATTGGTACACCGTGGAATGGGACACAGAAATACTATGCAATTGTCCTATCTCATGTAGGAGCATGTGGTTATGATTTTATATACCCTTATGCTACGACCCTTTCCAACAGAGGTTTACTTCTTGGGTTATCACTGAGGGGAAGCGTCGGTCACGGACCACCGTGGTGGTTAAAAGTATGCCTAGCTGATCATTAGGACAGTTGAAAACCTTAGTGATATATTCAAAGGGCCAATTGTACTGCTTTTAAATTTTGCTGTGATTTGGTCACGATTTACTTTTATGCTGTGGTTCGGCCATGATTTATATTTCTGTTGTGGTTCGACCACGATTTACTTTTTCGAGTGCTCACGGTGGGCCTTCTCCAACAACTCTATGGCCGTTTTGTGGGATGGAGAACGCATCTCGGACCCAGGGCATACACTCACTGTGATTGTGAGTAGCACGTTACCTATGATCTAGAATGATTTATTTAGGTGGATTAGGATTAAAATGAATCTCATGCATATAGTATCATTTGAAATGTATTTGTTTGTGTGCGCCTTTCTTTCCATTTACTGAGCTAGTGAGTTCACCCCTCCTGTATAAACCTTTTTAGATGATTTTGTAGGATACTCTGTAGAGGAACCCATGCTGAGTCCTACTGACGAAACCCCAATGAGAGATTAGTGGGTCCCCGAAGAATTCAAACATAGTGACGGTTGCCTGTGTGAGGGTTGTGTTGCTGGGCAACAGTGACAGATTTTATTTACTACACTCTTTTGATCCTTTTGGTATATTTTCCTTTTTAGTGCTCTCGATATTTAAATTACTATTTCTTGTGTAAATATCATACCTACGGGCCCACATGTAAATACTTTATGTATAACAATTTGGGTATCAAGAGTATATGAAAAATTATAAGTAATCATTATGACAAGACTTCCACTGTATTACATAATTATATTCCATTGATCATGTGTGGCTTGTTGTGCTGTGATTATTGTGTTTGATGATCCTGGTGATTTTGGGTTACCCAGAGGAAACCCAGTCACCTGTCCAGTTCTATGTGAACGGGGCGTGATAGTACCCATTGCGGCCTAAAATCAAACATCAATAAGGCATGACAATATACCCATTGCGGCATAAAATTAAACACTAATAAGGCATGACAACATATGATCGAACCCGCTTCACTAAGACTAAAAGCAACTGAGATATGCAATAACTTTCGTTCATTTTACCTGCATTTGATCAAGGTCACGGCTAACCAAGAAGGAGTCGGCACCTAGTCGCTCAAGCGCTTCCTTCTCCTTACTAGTCGACGGGCTGATCACCAAAACATTAAGTCTAAAAGCCTTACCAAACTTGATGGCCATATGACCAAGCCCACCAAGGCCAACCACACCCCGGTGCTTTCCTGGTTCACTGAAGCCAAAATACTTCATGGGACTATAAACAGTAATCCCAACACAAAGCAATGGTGAAGCTGCATTAAGAGGTAGGTTGTCGGGGAAACGAAGCACATAGTGATGGTCGACGACGACCTTATCAGAGAACCCACCAAAGGTTGTTGAGCCATCGTAGATGACATAATTGTATGTAAGGATAGGTTTGGGGCAGTAATTCTCCAAGTCCTAGGTGCAATTGTCGCAGGAACAACATGAATTGGTCAAGCACCCAACGTCTTCGAGTTTAGGGAAGAGGAAGAAGAAGATGAGAATGACAAGGAGATTAGGGTTTCCGAGGAGCCCACGGTCTTGAGAAAAAGACCGTTGCAAAACAATCGCCTGAGGGAGTATTAGAGAGGCACACCAATTTGCAGAACCCTAAAATCCTTAATCGCAAGTTCAGAAACCCTAAATCTCAATCGGTTAATGGTTTCCTCATGGAAGAAGATGACAATATGTGTTGAGGGCAAATAGGTCATCTCTATTGGATTAAGGGTATTTTGGGTTTTAAAGCAATTTTGTACAACATGATTCCTCGCTTAATGGCTTCTCACTCACGGTTAGAGTACGGTTGATAGAATCTAGAACTTAGAAGGGAAGGGAGTGTAATTTCAAACTTTATAGGGGATGGTTGTGTAATACTTGAAACATCCAGGGAAGAGGAGTATAATTTCCTCAAACACAAGTGTTAAAGCATTAGAAACCTTGTTTCTCTATTCAACTGTCCATGATGTAATATCAACTTGAGGGGGCCTACATTTCAAAAATGTAATCATGTATGTGTTTTTTTGCTCAATTTTTAGATTTCAATCAAATAATACATTCAAAGAGGAACTGAAAAAAAAAAAGAGCTAGTTACAACTGTTATATGTAAAAAAAAAAAAAAAAAATGTATACAAGTATAGCAATTGGAGAGTTTGAGGCTTGTTTCTTCCTCCAGGTTAGATCAGATAGCTGATTAACCTCATCAACCTGCATAAAAGTAAAGTTCATTGATTAACAAGCAAAAGTGGGGGGGAATCTTTTTATACGATTGTCCTCACCGATTCCCGATAAAGGCAACGATTATAAACAACACTAAGGTTACTAGATCAGCAACCAGGGGCTCCAATAGTGGTGGCTCAGGTGCCTCGAGAGGCTCAGATGGCTCAAGCAGCTCAAGAAGTGGCGACTCTGGCTGCTCAGGCTCCGAAAGTGGCTGCTTGGGCTTGGGCTTGGGCTCGAGTGGCTCATCACTTTGGTGGGCTGAGATAACTACATCCATAATCTTCTGCTGATGAAACCAAACATCTTTACGGGGCTTTTTCTCCCCATGTATCCTGCAGTACCATATATATAACATAAATGAAAATAGGAGGGAAAAAAAAAAGGTTCGTTTAAGACAGTATATGGAGATGTTTTCAGTCTCATGTTCAATCAATACCAGTTTCTTATGGCCAACAAGAAAGAGCTGATATCTAAATAATTAGATCAAGTATACTAAGAACCTAAGAAAAACCCGGATAATCAATCCAAGGAGAAGAATACAATCAAGAAGTATAAAATTTTAAATGATCAACAGGTCTTTGAAGACCTGGACTTGTCAAAGGCCCAAAAATAATTAGGTTTGAAGATCATGGTTTGAGTTAGCCCCTCTTTTTGGTTAACCCATTTTTGATTCTCTAAACAGTTGATGTTTTGTTCTTTTCATCTTTGTTTTATGTTTTGTTCATTTTCTCTTTGTCTAGGCCTAGTGCCTCGTGATGGCTTTTTTGCCTTGTAATATTCTTTTTATTTCCTGCATTTTAATATATTTATTTATTCACTAAAAAAAATCATTATATTTTACGATGGATTTTCTTTGATTTAAGAGGAAATATATGCTTCATTTCAAAAGTTTGATTAACATATACAGTAAGAGCTTAACGCAGTGACACAGTCATGATTACAAAAGATATATACTATTTCCTTTTTAATAAACTGACTTCCTTCCCTTCCATTTCCATTTTTACTTGTAATTAGAAAAAACCTTGGTGGGTAAAGATAAATGCTACAATATCCGACACTACCCATGCAAACAAAAAATTGATATTTGGTTTCTTTCATTTTGGCTTATTTGGTTCAATTCATTAGTGAATCATGTTGGTTCATTTTTAATTATATTTGTTTTCTTAGAAGTCAAGTCATTAGTTTTAGCTTCCTTTTCAATTGTTTCTATTTTTCACATTTTAGAACCGATTGGGAGTTTCCTTATTTGAAACCATCCAATTTCTAAGACATAATTCATCTCCCCTCTATTAGCATTATAAATAAAGTATAGAGGCTCTTGAGATGTTGCTGTGTTAGATCACAGTTGAAGGGCTAATTTATGATCCGGAGGATCTACTTCCCAGTGATTTCTTTTTCTTCTTTAAACCACTCAAGGTGCTAATAATCCATCCAAGCAGTTTCTGGTAACCTAGACTTGTTCTACTCCTAGTCTTTTGGTCTATACTGAATAAGACTAGAAGTTTAACCTTTTACAAAAAAAATAAAAAATAAAAGACATGCAACATATCTATTTCTTACAAAATAGATAAAATATGGATTCCTTTCTCTTTCTTAAGCAAATTGCATGAATCTTATTTTTCTTTGCAAATTAGTATCGATGTGGTCAATAAGATCGTAAAAAAAGGCAAAAATAATTCTTATAATTTTTTTTAAAATAAAAATAGTTAAGATCTCTAATTGATCTAATTAGAGATTTGCGGCAATATGTACTTACTAGATAATGTTTGGTTTTCTCCAATGTCTTAACATGTCCTTAGAATTGTCATGATCAGAATACTTTTCTCCCCTTGAAAAAACATGAACACACTTAAGTTCAGATTGGAAAAGAGAACAATTGAAAAGACCAACGATTGATACTGCAGTGTATTTGCAGTCGCTTCCTAGATAATGTGAAAACTTAAGGCTTTAGAGAGTTTTTATAAATAAATTTCATGCCAACAATGTGTGACCAGTTTTGTAATCACATCTCATAAGTCACAACAATTACATGGAGAGGTTTGTTGGTACTGCTTGGAACAGTTTTCATTTTTCAGCATTCATAACTATTGAGAACCCACAATTATCTATATCTAATAATATATTATTACATCCCATCCCTGATTGACCCCAATTGGGTCGTGGTCGTGGTCGGGGTCAGGTCGGTTGACCTTTATTGACCCCAGCATCCTGTATGATGTAATTATGTATTATTAGATACACAATATTTAGAAGAAAGACACCTAGGTGTAGAAAGATCATGCTGTCTACATAACTATATATAGTTAGGGTTAAAGAACCCTAGGGTAGGAAACAACAGGAGATGAAAAGACCTTATTGCCCCCACCTACCATGCATTGAAGATGCTCCCATATGCCCTTCCTATTAACCTGCTTGCTGACACACGCACCACTCATGCGGACAAGCATAACTCAAATCCTTTCTGGCTCAGGATGGGTTTAGGCCAGGACAAACTTGCAACCAAAATAAAATAATCATTTTTTTTTCTTGGTAAAAATGTGGTTTTAAAATTTTCCAGAATAAAATCGTGAATGAATACTTATCTGAATTGTAGACAAAACCAATTGATCACACTGAAAATAATCATATATGCTGCATCATGAACCTCAAAAATATATAGAAAAACTCAAGGAGATAATGGGCTGAGTCGTGCCACTTGACATTTTCTTTACGACCGTAGACACCCCTATATGGTGCAAACGGGGTTCTCACAAATTAGTCCCTAAGATAAAACAACTCGTTAATCATTGCTCGTGTACTAAGGCCATCGGAATACTTTAGAGTTGTGCTTAATTAATCAAAATAAAATCAAGTTAAAGATCCAAGAGAAAATGAAGTCGGGGTTGTATTCCAATTGTTGTTAGAGAAATGGGAAAGACTTCTTCACTTTATAGGACTAGAAGAGGTATGTCCCCAATAGACATGCCCAAACATGTCTATTCTCAATTGATCATCTGCTTGTATTCATCGATCCCTTCAGAAATTCTGGAGAGCAAACCGTCCCAACGGGCCACAGCTTCGCCCAAAGCAGTGGAGAAGCTGGCTGGGGTAGAGACTACTGACAAAGGGAGCTCCTTCCCAGTTTCTGATAACAAATCCATGGCCTCCTTTTCCCCCAAGGATGCAGCGTCTGAATTGAGTTTAAAAGATCAGGGGAAGCTCTTGCTCATCTAAAAGTTCCCATTGACCCTCCCCAAGTACACAGCTTCAATGGTTTGAGGGATCAGTAAACGATCACCCGAACTGGGCAATACAGCAATACTGATTCCAAAGCAATCCTGTATCGGTTCAAGGGGCTGTTCAACTTCAAAGTTGAAACAAGTAATTGAGGATTTACCCAACAAAGGACTTGAATGTCCTCTGTAACAAACATTGAATCGTTCTCTTTTAGTTTATCATAATAGAACCTTGTTGATAAAAATGAGGCAAGAATGCTGAAATCAATTTAAAAGGGATTTTTACAGTTTCCACCTCCAAAAAAATGTACACTTCATAATAGTTTGCAGAAGATAGTGACCAATGGAGCTTAACATTGAGCATCAGTCAATAGTTAACTCAGAGAAGGAAGGCTCCCGATCGCTCGCTGCTTTCCACAATGCAAAACCAGATGGATTGATTGACGCTGCACCAAGCCTGCTCAGCCACATCCATTGTTTAAAAGAACTGGGCTTGATGAGTACTCCAAGGGCCTCTTTGATCAAGAACTTCATTGAAAATCATATCTCAATGTCATGAGGATTGATTTAAAATGCGAATGCAACGACAGCATTCCTATGAACTGCATACCCAGCTACGAAGACAATCAAGTGAAAAAATTTTGTGGCTAAGATTGGTTACGATGTTTCATAACAAGCTATTGTATGTTATGGGTTTACAACTATATGCTTCAAGCACACAAAACACAGCCACTTTTGCTAACATGTAAGATGGCTAGGACTTGGAGTCTCAATCTTTTGCTAACAGAAAAGAATTCCCAGTAAATGCAAGTTCCAAGAATAGTAGTATGAGTTATGACGAGCCAACAAACCATCAAACCAGGACAATTTTTGCCATTCTGTTCTCAGATGCAACAAGGTGCGTTCCAGGAGTGTCAACCAAGGAGATGACCATTTAGAGTTGACGACTTACACATAGCACCTGCTGCTGGTACTATTTACTTCTCATAATGTCAGCAGAATTCAGGGAATTATTCAATTCCTATTGATGGGTAATTGCACAACAAGCACAATTCTCTATAAATGAACTCATATACAGAGAACTCCAAGAATAGTAACAGATACATCAAATACTTGTGAATAAGCAGAGAAAAGAACAAAGAAAATGTAGCACTGCATCTAAGATGTAAAATTTTCAAAATAGCTGAATCCATACAGGAATTCAAATATACTACAAAAATTTATCTGCTACGCGGACCAATGGCTTCATTCCCTACTACAAGCATGATGAATTACCGGTTCATATACTCCAAACAGTACAGAAAGGGATAGAAATTTCTTTCATCTATGATGCTGGAACAATGCATAATTCTTAAAGAAAGTATCACCATCATCTCTGAACCTAGCAGTGAAGAAAAAGAAAAGAGGTATAAGGGAACAACTCCATATTCATATTGTAAACAAGAGATGCCTAAAGAGATCCATTTAAATTGAATAAGATATAGTTAAAAAAAAAAAAAGTTTATGAAATATTAGCACCATCCACAGTGCAATTTATTTAAAATTACATGTGCCAAGCAATTAATGTTTATAATAAAAGATTTATCAGTCTTAGCAGTCAAATATTACTCCAAGGCAGACAAAAGGAAGGATACACAAACATATTGCTCATATGTAATCCAAGCACTAAACAAAATCATAGGGTAGCTCAGTCATGAGATGCCCTTGGCAAAGAATATGATTCCCATCTGTATTCATTGCACTATTTATGCAAGTGTGGTCAAACTGTTGCCAGAGATCCGCTGTTTGTAGAGGGTCTAGATTTGCAGTTCAAGAATATATGCTAAATAATTTTAGGGAGAGAGCTGGGCATCCACCAGCTTACGGTAAGCAAGCAATCTGCATCAATCACAGGGCTGAAAACATGAGGGCAAGGGAGTCTTTTCCAAAGGAGGAGAGAGAGTGACACAGACTGGGCATGCCTTTTTCCCATAATTTTAACATAGGTATAGAAAAAGAAATATTACATCATGGCACATTCATACATCAAGAGTCAAGTTTGCTGTTGTTTGAAGGACAATAACTTGAGTAATATTAACAGAATGTAAGAAAAAAAAATTCTAGACAATCAAAGCCCTTTTGTGGAAGTATAGAAGGTAATCCATGATTGGATTACTTTTTAAGTAAATAACAATTCTGCAGCTATGGTTTCTATCCTAAACTTGTGGAGAAGGGAACCAACTTTTCAACCTTTTTTAATTGGGACTCTGTGATGATGTATAATCAGTTAATTCTTTACTTGGAAAAAGGGAATAAACTGGGTCTTCTTATTTAATATTTTTCCAAATAATCAAGAAGCATATATGGTACCCAGGGTATAATAAGGGTTTAGCTAATATGAGAAAAAAAACTTCCAGAAATTTCTTATATAAATTTTGATTTTGATTCCCTAGATTTTTTTACTATGCTGCTTCAATCTTCCATTGCACTGCAGACAACAAAAACTGTTGTCCATAGTTTTAATAATGAGCTGTGATAACAACAACTGTCCAGTGCAGTTGGTGAGCTGTGGTGTGCAACAATCCCATGCTCACTAGGAGGTCTCGAGTTCGACCCTCCCACAATCCCATGCTCACTAAGAGGTCTCGAGTTCGAGTCTTCTGGCTGTTACCTACTTCCCTCCCTACCTATCAAAAAAATAATGAGCTGTGACATAACTTTCCAAGGAATTATCTATTGCTTTGCTTGGAATCTGATAAGATATATCCCAATCAGGTTTAGCTGTTGATTGACACCTTTTCTCTAGGCAGTTGCAGAGGAAAATATAGGTCAAAGCCCAAAGGGTAAAGGCCGCTGAATTCTTATTTTTTCTTCTCCCCATCCAATCACAAAGGAATACAGACATATGCTATCAGTAACACTGAAAAGGATGAAATACAGGAGGAGTTGTGTAATGGATTGGCAAATACCATGATGCAACCATATCTCGTTTCTTGGTCAAGAGAATTTGCTTCGAGGAATACCCTAAGGGAGTCTGGGAATAAATGCAAGTATTGGTGAGGAAGGGGGGGGGGGCAGAGTTTTAATGTCTAAGGACCAAGTCAAAAGCTCAACATAGCTCACATAACAATGCCATAGTTGTCAAGGCATCGCCTAGGCAGGCTCTTTCTTAGGTCCAAGGCGACGGCACTTCAGGTTGACACTTCACGAGTTCACGTTGATCTATGTTTATTGTTTTGTTTTTTGATGAACACACATATAGTATATCCTATGCTTTGTTTATTATATGTTGGTTTTCTAATATTAGGTCATTTCTAATATAATCATATCATATTGCATTGATATGGCTTCTATGTTGCATATAAGCTTAATTATATAAAATTATCACCGCCAACACCTAGGGTCACCTAGGTCGCCATGACAACTATTTACAATGGTGGTACATTTCAGAAGAGGATAAGAAGTGAGGACTGTACATTGAAGCTTGACACTGGAGCTATAGTCTGGGATTTAGAAACTCAGTTAAAGTTAAGACCATTTGAAGTTCACAAACAACACACACACAAGGAGAAGCTTTCAGACAAAGTAAAGCCAACAAAAGAAAAGTCTATTTCTACACATGAATCTGCCACTGATCTAGCAAGGGGATACAGGAGACTGAAGGGTTCACATAGAAAGAGTTCCGATACAGGAGACTGAAGGGTTCACATAGAAAGAGTTCCTACAGACAGGAGACTGAAGGGTTCACATAGAAAGAGTTCCTACAGACAGGAGACTGAAGGGTTCATATAAAAGACTATTATCATAAAATAGGGTCATGCATCTACAGAGAGAAGCTTTGTCAAGGTTCCTACAGACAGGAGACTGAAGGGTTCATATAAAAGACTATTATCATAAAATAGGGTCATGCATCTACAGAGAGAAGCTTTGTCAAGGAAACCCTGATAAAGGCAAAACCAGACATTTTTTTTTTCCCTCAACATGGAAGCTTCAGTTAGACAAGAGTTTTATAATATCCCAAGAACAGAACTTTAGGAGAATTAGTAAGGGCACAAAGGGTCTTAACAAAATATAAAAATTGAAAATTGGTCGTTTTAAAAAAAGAAAAGAAAAGAAAAGAAAGAAAGAAAAAAAGAAGAAGTGGACATCCACATATGTGCTAGCAAGTCCCAGAGAAGGAACAACTTCGAGTGCAACAATTGACACTAACTCTTTCCTCAATGTCTGTGTTTTGAACAGCAATCTGCACTTACCAGTAGCTCTTTCACCTAATCTAAACCGATCAAATGAAATCTTTAGAGCGGCAAATTATTATGTTAACGGCATTATTTCTCATCTGAATGCACCATCCAAAGACCACTCTAAACCAAAATGCTAACCCCAACCGTTACAGGTAGGCTACAGGAAAAAACAGATGAATCTTCTCTTCCAGTTGATGCCCAGTATGAGGATAAAACATATGTATACTCACTCATATAAGCATCTAATGTACCAGCCTTGAATGTAGAAAGAATCATTTAACCCAATTCCAAAAGACACAAAAGAATCCTGCAGTCTGCAATTCATTCGGAAAGACACCTCAGAAGTTCACCCCAAGACTATTTTATTCTCACACTATAAAATCACCTACTCATGTAACGAAGCATAAGAACCAAAAACCCCTATGGAATAGAAATGGGAAAAACAGGAAGAGAGATCCAACCACAAACTCGACACATAATCAAGCAAACAAGCCTCTTAGAGAGAAAGGTAGTCAATTTTAACAAACAATCCCAAAATTTGCAATGCATTCCCAATCCATATTCCATCTACAGCTTAGCAATGAAGACTAAAACGCCGCTTACGTCTACAACAACCTCGACTCGCAGACCAGATCAAGATCACTTTTTTTTAATCATTTTATAAACAAAAATTTTTAAGAACCCTAGTAAAAGACAAAATCAAAGCTTTGTTTTTTAAGATATTTTAAAGCTTTACAAAAATGGGTAAGCATATATAAACAACTAGAAGAGATAATGAGGAGGCGTTTGTTTACCTTTGTTGCAGAGAGAGGCATCGCTGCCCTCCTTCCCTGTAAAGAGCAGCAGCACCAGCAGCAGACCATAAGGGTGGAAGAAGGGGAAGCTGACGCCAAAGTCAGCAAGAGCTCCAGTCCGAGTCGCAGAAGGAGACATTATTTGTTGAAATAACCCTAATGCCTCCTCTTTTATAAGAGAAGAGAAGAGAGTGTTTCAGAGCTTTCCACAGTAAGCTTAGTGGGTAGTAGAAGGATGAGTAGCAGTAGTGGATTTAATACGATCTTACAGTTTTTCTGTGTGTGGGTGAAGATTACGGAAAGTGGAGTTTAAAGGGTTGCAGAAAGAGTAAGAAAAAACAGAGGAAGAGGAGGAGGAGGATCAGATCACGCGCATACGGACAAGCAGAGACCACAGTTTCGTCTTTGCTAGCATTGTCTGTTGGATGTTTGTCTCGGTGTCTGCTTTGTATGCGGAAATGTGGTCTTTGTGCAGAGAGAGATTACACTTTTAACGGAAAGATGCAAGCTTTGCACGAATCCAGAGGCAAAAGTACTAATGGGGTGGAGAAGAGAACAGAAACGAAAGGGATTGTCGTTCTTTTTTGCAGTTTCGAGGTTTTGAAAAATTCAAATTGGCCCCGCCCTTTCGTTTCCATACCCTCCCTTTTTGTTCTTTTCTTCTTTCTCTGTTACATTACAACGGGCACCGATGTCAGTAGACCCCACTTTCAGTATCCCCCGTCCACACGCAAACAAAGATTTCTGAGGTCTTAAACGTTAAACACTTGAACCTCTCTATTGTCCCCTCTCTTTTCATGCTTTCACCATGAATGTCTAATGTAAATGCAGAGACTGAGGATTGATTCAGGAGTCTTGGGACCTACTACCCTTCTTAATGACACTGCCTCTGTTATTAATTTCTCTCTCTCTCTCTCTCTCTCTCTCTCCAAGTTTATGAACTCTGCTTCAGAGGACTTCAGAACCTCAGGTGGCATCCATTGAGTGAACAGTAGATCTCTGAAACGGTGGTGAACTGGTGATTGTTGAATTTCCAAGTAGTTTCAGTGATTGATTTTGGTTCAGATTGCCTAAAAGCAGAACAAGTTGATTCGATTCATACTTTAGATCCACTTTTTGAGATTGGCTATGGAATCAAAATTTTTTTTTCCAAGTAAAAGAAGGCATGCGGGCCTATTGACTCCAATTTCTTGTCTAACTCTTAACTCGCTTTGTCTTGGGTCTAAATCAGTCTGTTTCACTCATTTCAGCCTTCTTTGGTGGCAATGCTTTCTTCATTGGTCTCTTATCCAATGTTTGTGGCCATTTAAGCATGAATTACTTGAGTGGGAAGTCCGCAATTTTAGCGGTATCGCCCACCCTACCTTACTATTTATAGGCAGCCGTCCATTCTATAGCCGACCAAAAAGGAACTATAGTGATCTTGAATAGGAATCCTACAACGATGGATACAATCCATATGATACCTTCTCCAATTCTGACCATGTGGGCTTATGTGGATCGCATGAAAGCATGTGTGTACTTATTCAATAACTTGCATGAGCATTTGAAATGAAGAAAGCATTTTAATTAATCATGTATCCTTACATTAATCTCAATCTCTATTAAGAATGCATTCTCCTTTTTGAGAATAGGAATGCATGCGAAACACAGTCTAAAGGTCAAGATGCTTGAGCTGAAACTTAGAGTCACAAATTTTAGATTCCAATTGAGTTATCACGTGACAGATATTTAAAGTTGTGTAAATGAAATTAAGGTTTATTTAAGGAAGTTAGGACATGCTTCTATTTCTTAAGCAAAATATTGTGCTAGGCTGCCACAGCTTGAACCACCCAGGTTACAAACCCTATACTTGGGCATTGTAGAATTTGGCCATCATTCACCAAATTTGGTGGGTGGAGTTTTAGGTTATTATCGATATCAATATGATACGTATAGGTCAATGTCAATTTATATCAAGCCACTATCGGGCTCAAATTAAAAAACAAACCAATTTTTTGACTAATACTTAAATTATATATGAGTTATCTAGCAATACGATACAAATACTTCCATGGTTTTAGTGGCCTTGCATGTCATACTGGATTTAAAAAAAGTGAAGTATAATGAGTGTTTTACTTATAAAGGGCAAAATTTTGTCCTATCACCCGACTTTGATAAGCTTATCGTAACAGTCCACCTGATTGATAGATGATATGGCTATTTCCACGATCAATAGAGAGACAACATGGTTTAGACGGACCAAATGTCAAATAATTAAATGCCACTCAAACATATATGTTTATGGATTCCGATGTATATATATACATACATATACACAACATTTTAACCACTACTATGCACTCTCACACTATTGAGGATACAATTCAATTCAAATTCAGGTTTGAATTCAAATCAGCGAACGAATAGAGCTGCTGACTAAGTCTATGAAACATCCTCCTCTAATTTCTCGTTTTAGTTATTGAGATAAACTCAAACTGTAAACAGCTGTTGTCTCTCTTATTTCTGAATTTCAAAAACACAAATGTAATTATCTATACATTATAAATACACATCTCCAACCAATCAAGATATGATACGGAGAATTCAAGTCAATCTAAAGTTCTTTCTTGGTATCATAGAGCCTTCAACTAATGTCTCTTTCTTTTCTCTTTCGTTATGGCCACCACAACCTCCTTTCCCTTTATTATCTCTCCCACAAACATTGTTTCTCTTTTACTCATTAAGCTTGACCTAACAAACTATATCCTATGGAAGTCTCAATTTCTTCCCCTTCTTCATGTTCATGACCTATTCAGATATGTTGACAGAAGTTTTCACTGCCCACCTCAAACTCTGCCATCCGATTCTCCGTCCACCACACCACCAACAACCATCAATCCAGACTACACTTCTTGGAGGCGTCAAGACCAAGTTATCCTATCATGGATAATCTCTTCTCTGACAGCACACTCAATGGCACACATTATTGGCCTCTCCATGCCACTTCCCGTGCTGCTTGGGTTACATTGGAACGAATGTATGCTTCACACTCACAGGCTCGTGTGATGCAACTCAAGTTTCAGCTCATGCAAATCAAAAAGGGAATCCAATATCTCTGACTGTCTCCAAAAAATCATGGAACTCGTGGCCAATCTTGCTGCCGCTGCCCAACCCGTGTCTGAACTAGATATCATTCTCACTATTCTACGAGTACTTGGGTCAGACTATGATTCTTATTCTACCTCCCTCACCACTCGAATTGACCCTCTTTCTCTTGATGATTTCACTGGCCTCTTTCTAAGCTAGGAACTTCTCAAGGAGCCAAGGATTAAAATATCGATATCGGTCGTCATATCGGTCGGCTAAAATTATGAACGTATCGGAGGGTATCGTATCGTATCGGAGATACGCTAAAGATACGCACATAAATGGATAGAAAACACTTTTTTATACACTTTTGTATAAAAAAAATAGTTAAAAAAAGTTATCTATAACGTGTATTATGCATAAACAGTAAATTGAGAGTATCACACTAAGAATCCAAGGTTTGTAATTGTCCCATAAATGTAAAATCCTTATTCCCAACCTTGATTTCCACTTTAGTTAGAGAGAAAAGTGGTTGGCAGCAACTTTGGAACAAAAACACCTCAAAAAATTGTGTTTTTCAAAAAAATTACCCATTTTGGCCATTTTATGACCGTATCGGTGTGTATTGGTCGATACATACCGATACGTACCGATACATACCGAAACGTACATTTCACTTCAATTTTGAATTTTTCATAGAGTATCGGTACGTATCGGTGAGTATCGGTGTGTATCGGTGGTATATCGGTGAGTATCGATGTGTATCGTAAGATACGTATCAATACAAAAGGGTTTTAAAAATTTCATGTATTGTATCGGTCAATATCGTATCGGTAAGGACCGATACGGATATGTATCGGCCGATACGATACGATATGGACCGATACTTTAAACCATGCAAGGAGCAAAGGTCCCCTCTCTTGGATCTTCCCACTGTAGAGGCTAATTTAGCTTTTAATTATAAGGGGTCTAATCAACAACCCTAATCAGCAAGAAATAATACAAATTCTCAAGGGCACTTTAATAGGCGGGGCAAAGGCAAAGGCAAAGGTTGTCAAGTTCCGACAAAACCGATTCAAACTGGCTCACCCACCGCCCTACTTGCCACACCATCATCAACTTTTGATTCGGCTTGGCACCCCGACTCGGGTGCAACACACCATCTTAGTGCTGACTTAATTAGGGAATCTGCATCTTAGCACTCCCTACAGTGGATCTAATCAAGTAAAAGTTGGTAATGTAAAAGGTTTGAACATCCATCATACTGGAACTTCTACTCTTTCCACTCTTTCTCATAATTTTCAGCTTAAGGATGTGTTGTATGTTTCCCAAATTACAAAAAATTTACTATCTGTTAGTAAGTTTACATCTGACAATAATGTTGTTTTGGAATTTCACCCTTCATGTTGTTATGTGAAGGACCCTCGCACGAGGACTACTCTGTGCCATGGTTTGAATAAAGATGGCCTTTATCGTCTTCCGTCTGCACTCAATCCACAACCATCTACATTCAATAACCAGCCTAGTGTGCACGTAGGTGAGAGAGTCTCTAAATCAACTTGGTATGACCGACTTGGCCATCCCTCCTAAGTGTTTAGCCTCTGTCATTCATGGTTCAAAATTTCTAGTCAATGCTGCTGCCCCTTTTTCCAATCTTGTGCTTCTTGTTAATTGGGGAAATCCCATAAATTACCTTCTGCTTTAAGTAATTCAGTTGCTTCTTCTCCTTTCCATTTAATTCATTCAGATCTCCAATGCCTCTGTCCAAGGATATCATTACTACATTTCATTTGTTGATGATTTTAAGTAGGTATACGTAGATTTTTCCCATTGTCAAATGGTCAGAAGCAATTATTGTGTTTATCCATTTTCACAAGTACGTACAAAAAATTTTCAAATACAAAATTAAATTGTTTCAATCAGATGGAGCACATGAGTATGAGTTTTTTTATCATTATTTTAAAGAACATAACTCATAGATACTCATGTCCTCATACATCTGAACAAAATGGACGAGCTGAACATAAGCATCGCCATGTGGTAGAAACTGGCTCGTGCTTCTGTCCCAATGAACCTATGGGTGTCGGCCTTTGAGATTGCAATTTACCTGACAAATCGGTTGCCTACACCAGTGTTGCAAGGTAAATTTCCATTTCAGGTGCGCTTCAATGAAGAACCAGATTACTCAATGCTATGCACTTTCGGGTGCACTTGCTATATATCGCTTCGACCCTACAACAGACACAAGATGCAGTATCGATCTACTCAGTGCATTTTTCTTGGCTATGGTACATCACATAAAGGATACAAGTGTTTGGATCCATCAATTGGACGCACCTATATCTCAAGGCATGTTACATTTGATGAGTCTATATTCCTATATGCTACACCCATTACTTGTAAAGATGTTCCCTCTAACATCTCTTCCTCACCCACCTTCATTAATGCTGATGTAATTTTTTTATGCTCCTCCCCACCTCTTGGAAGCAACAATATTGTAACACCTCATATAGTGGAAATCCCTAACCCCACCATCCAAACAGTGGATCCCAATCCCCCTATTCAACCAGAAAACCTCAACAACCCTACTCAAAACCGAGTCTAATTTGCCTCCAGTCGAACCCAGTTCTCCCATGGTTCAAACCGCCCAATCACTACCTACCAACCCCCTTGTGTCTCATCCAGTGATTACTTGTCTACGAGATGGTGTAACCAAACCGGTATCCAAGCTTAACTTGCTTACTACACGCCATCCTATCCCACAGGCTTTACTATCCACTATCCCTTCTCAAGAAGAAGAACCAGCGTCCTATACAATGGCAAGTAAAGACCCCAAGTGACGAGCTACCATGAACGAAGAGTTCAATGCGCTATTGCTAAATTAGTCGCTTCTAACCCCTCTCTTAATGTTGTAGGCAACTAATGGGTTTTTCGCATAAAAAGAAATGCGGATGACACTATTTCTAGATACAAAGTCCGGTTGGTTACAAAGGGCTTTCATCAACAAGAGGGTGTTGACTACTTTGACACTTTCAGTCCAGTTGTAAAACCTACTACAATAACGAATGTTTTGTCTCTTGCCATTTCAAACACTTGGGTCCTTCGACAACCAGACGTCCAGAATGCTTTCCTACATGGTGCACTTCAAGAACAAGTATTCATAACTCAGCCTCAAGGCTTCGTAAACCCAGATTACCCAAATCATGTTTGCCATCTCCAAAGAGCATTGTATGGCCTTTAGCAAGCACCACATGCTTGGGCACACAGACTTGGTTCGTTTTTAGTATCTCTTGATTTCAAACCTTCATAGGCCAATACATCATTATATGTTTACAAATAACAACATCAGCTGGTCTATATCTTGGTCTATGTTGACGATACAATTATCACAGGATCAAGCTCCAATATGATCCAGGATATTATTAATCGTCTCGATACGGAATTCACAATCAAGGATCTCGGAAATCTTCATTTTTTCCTTGGCATAGAATCTGAGCGCATTCCATACGGTCTGTACCTTTTCTCAAAAGAAGTACATTCTTGATCTTCTCAAAAGAGAAAACATGGAAGCCGCCAAGCCTATGGCAACTCCAACTTCCACAACTACTCTCTCAAAAAGTAGTGGACTGTCATTTCCAGACCCAACGCTTTATTGTAGCATTGTCGAAGCACTTCAGTATTTGACTCTAACTAGTCCAGATATTGCCTTCTCAGTCAACAAAGTATGCCAATTCATGCATTCTCCAACAACAGATCACTGGGCTGCTGTCAAACGCATTTTGCGTTATTTGAAGGACACCATAGACCATGACATTCATCCATCTGTGTCATCCTCGAAACAACTACATGCTTTTACTGATGTAGACTGGGCTAGATGCCCCAACGACTATTGATCTACAAGTGATTTTTGTATTTATCTTGGAAGTAATCTAATCTCATGGAGCTCCAAGAAGCAACACAGTATCGCTCGTTCATCTACAGAGTCTGAATACAAAGTTCTTGCAAATGCCTCTGCTGAACTGTTATGGATACATCAATTACTCAAAGATCTCTGTGTGTTCCCCCCAACACCAGTACTATATTGTGACAACATTGGAATTACATACCTTGCAGCTAATCCACTATTTCATGCCCAAACCAAGCACGTAGAGATAGTTTTCCATTTTGTTCATGAACAAGTGGCTTCCAAGCGACTCTGCATGCGCTTCATGCCTAGTCAGGAACAAATTGTAGACATAATGACAAAAGGTCTAATAGCTCCAAGATTCTGTGTGTTACGAGACAAGTTCACCGTCATCAAAGGGTCGCTTCGCTTGAGGGGGCGTATTAAGGATACCGTTCAGAATTCAAATTCAAATTTGAATTCAAATCAGCCAACGGATAGAACTGCTGACTAAGTCTATGAAACGTCCTCCTTTAATTTCTCCCTCTAATTTCTCGTTTTAGTTATTGAGATAAAATCAAACTGGAAACAGCTGTCGTCTCTCTTATTTTTTAATTTCAAAAGCACAAATGTAATTATCTATATATTATAAATACAATCCCCAATCAAGATATGATACGGAGAATTCAAGTCAATCTAAAGTTCTTTCTCACACTAACTTGATTCTTTGTAATTCTATTTTGCCACTTGAATTTTGGAATATTTGAATAGGATATCTTCGATCTATGTGTCCACAAAATTTGGGCACTATCCAATCTGTCATGTGATAAATTTTTCGGCCATTTTGATAAGCCAATGCTATAAATTTTTGCCCACTACAAATGTATGGAGTTGAAGATCCTCGAATGATGGTTTATGTGCATTCTTAGAGCATCAATTACTCATACCATATTAATTTTTTTAGCATTTTGGCCATGTTAACATATTTTCCTTTGTCCATATTTTCATCTATTACTCTTATATATATATATATATATATAGTTAACATTCTCATATATCAGTATATTGACATGGACATTATTCTTCCGAAAAAAGATAAAAAAAACATAGAAAATTATTCGAAAATTTTTAATCTATCTATAAAATAAGAATGAATAATGATAGGAGTGTCAATTTTGAACCCACATCGGTAGACCCGATCGAGCTCAACATGTTTACAACTTGACCTGGACCAGCCTGATTAATAAACATGTCAAGCGCAACACATTTATAAACAGGTGTTCATGGTGCAGGTAGTTAGCCCGTCAAGGGCTTGATCGAACCGACAAATTTATACTCTTGACTTGAACAGATTCGTCATAACCCTATTGAGCCCAACCCCCTTTAATACTACATAAAATTCCTTTTGCCCCTGATAGTAAGAAACTAAGAGAGTTAAAACTAAAAATCCTAAATCTCTTTCATTTTACACTTTCCCATTTGGGCTTAGGCCTTGTGGCTGCTGCGCCTCACTCTCAAGTTGTCATCGTATTTGTGCGTTCACCACTCTCTCTCTCTCTCTCTCTCTCTCTCTCTCCCTATTCCATTTATTCCATCAATTGATTCTCTAATATTTTTTTTCTTTTTTCCCAAGTAATACCGATTTCAACTCTTTACCTTCTTGTAGTATTCCAAGTACGCAAAGCCACACCGAGGTTCCAACTCTAGTGTCCACCTACTTTGTCATTCCTCTTGTTGAATTTGATAAGAACACTCACTGAAATTAAGAGTTCGCTTCCCTTGATATGATTACAATGCCAGTTCGCATTTGTTCGATCTGTAATCTTGAGCTTTGATTATTCAAGCTCATGGTGGGATGTATAGAGTTTCAAATCTTGGATTGTTTAGCGGATTCGGTTAGTGGGGTTGTTGAGGTTTGATTTCAATGTTGGAAGCCAAGAGCGCTGGTTCAGACAGAATTGAGATTGATATTTGATAGGGAACACATGCGTAGGACCCAATCTGGTTAACAATGGATTCTTACGATGGCTATGTTTGGTTATAAGAGGAATTAAAAGGAAGGAAAGTGAATTTTTCATACTTAAAAAAGAAATATATGTAGTCATTATCGATGTGACTTTAACATTAACTTCAAATCATTCTATATTTGGTTATAAAATTTCACTTCACTTTGCATCCAAAATCCTTTGCTATATTATGTAAAATAAAAATTACATGTAAAATACATTATTACTAAATATGGCTAAAAAAATTAAGTAGTTTATACAATCATATGGAGTAATGATTATAAATATTTTTTTCTAAAGTATAAAAATTTCACTTCCTTTCCCTTTGAACTCCCATTGCAACCAAACGGAGCCAAAGTGTGTTTTAAGGTAGGCAGTTTAAAGCCCGTTTCGACTTAAATAGGTCCGTAGTCCAGTTAAAGCCCGATTAAATCCCAACACCAATTAATCCGATTATAAATTGTACCATGCCTACCAAAGTTAGAACATTTACTTAAACGGACATTCACAATATAAGGTATTCAAGTGATCAAACCCAACGAAGCCCAATCAAGACCGGCTAGACCCTGCATTGACACCCCTAAATAATGACATTAAAAACGAAGGGAAAAGCCATGCATATGATACACCAGGTAACTAAGGCCACTTTAACCAAGATTTTTTATATAATCAGATGGCAAAGTTTTTCTTGCACGCACTTGTGAAGTGATCACTTGATTGGATTTTTGGGTAAAACATGGTTATACTCCCATCTCCTATCTTTATAATTCCATGGTACCGATGGTAATGATGATATTCATATCACATGCTTAAACCTTCAAATGTCGAGATGTTCTACTTTCTTCTCTCTTACTCGTCTTTCAATTTTCAAAATCTCATCATTCATAGGCATAAAAGCTTTCCTTTTCCACATGTGAAAGGAATCCCAGCAGTAGGATGCCATGGCAACTTATCCTTTGTATGGATGTATGAACTTCCTTCCACTATTTAAGAGTTTCATCCAGGCACTGGAACCCATGACTGTAGAGTTTCTATCTTCATCGTGTTGCAATAGAAAACTCTGACCATTCATGAAAAGATCATGTTATAGCATTCTAAGACAACCAAAGGATTTTTTTTTCCCAGCTAGTTCAATGGCCTCTAGGTCAAGCAAGATCCAATAAGGATAACACATAGCGACCCATGACGGGTCCAAACAAGGGACCCACATGAGGGGTCAATAAGGAGTCAACAAGACCACACTTATTGCGATACTACAATTAATTTTTTTCAAGAAAATGGGGTTACAAGGAAGGGTGGGACCTACGACCATGCCTGGACCTCCATTAGAGCTCAACAATCTTGCAGCCTACCACTGGGATGAAAGTAAAGGGTTTTTTTTTTTTTTTTTTTTTTTTTTTTTTTTGTAGAAAGGATAAAAGTAAAGTTGACATCGCCTTGCATTTAATTTTGATTAGGCCAGTGTTTTCTCATGATGCAACACACCCCCCCTCACATATAAACCAAAAAAGGCTTGGTTCAATAGACTCTATTTGGCTCAGGTTTTGTTGAGAGAAAGAAAGCACTTAATTAGTACTACTTTGTTTGGTACAGCGACACAAATTTTTTTTGAACTACTTAGCAAAAGCACTTAATTCCTTGTTCAATGACCAGTGTTCCCCTTAAACTAGGCATGGTTTTTGCAGCAAGTCCTATGACAGGGTACAATTATTATGTTGTGGAGTCTGATTCTAGTACTTTGCGGACTTTCTAAATCAGTTATTTTTACAAATGATAGAATACAAGACATTATATACCATTACACCTTACTGTGTTCTTTCAAAATCTTAATCATAATCGTTTCCGTGAATTAAAACTTTTCTCTTGTTTATCAGTTAATTTGTACACTTGAGGAAGATTTTATCACTTAAGCAAAGAACTCTAGAAAGGAAGGAGATTAAGGAAAAATCTATGAAAACAAATCCATGAAGTGGTAGGAGGTGAAGGACATATATGGGAATCTGCTGAGGGAGATGATGAACAGAAGATCCCATTCTACAAGCTCTTCTCATTTGTGGACCAACTTGATAGTGTGTTGATTAGCCTTCTAATACATGATCCCAGTAAAAGTGTTAATTAATCCTGATCTGCTAGCTACATCATATTCTGAACTGGTTTTTGGATCAACTTCCTCAATTACATTATCTCCTTAATTCTACATGAAATTTGAAAGAGGATAGTTTTACAAGCATGCTACAAGGTGACCATGATGCACACTACTCATGTGTTTTGACTGATTAAGATACCTTAGGTCGAGATAATCTTCTGATCCTCGTAATCACAAATAGGTTTTGGTATCACACACTTTTTTTTGCCCTGTTCATACACTTCCTCACATTTAGTATTATATTAATTGGCTCAAAGAGAGAAAAATAATAATTTTAAAAATCAATATGAGAGGTTACATACCCTCTGCTTGCTCAGAGAACCTGCTCCCTAAAAGCTATTAGCATCCCAGATCTTTAACATTTCTTGTAATCTTTTTTCAAGGAATATAGTTATGAGGATATCCAATAAGCAAGAGTCATTGTAAACCCACTGTACTTTTGACTTGGCCACAAAGAAGGGAATAAAAGAGATGCTTGAGAATTTAAAATTTATTTTCCTAATTATTTAAAAATGCTTAACAGTTGTACTAAAAATAATCTGATTTCCAAAATTATAATATTGATACTAGACATAGAGCATTAATCTAAGAACAGCTACAAAGATATGGAACAAATCTTAACCCTCAACCTTAGGCCCTCTTTGGTTGCAAAGAAAATGGTGAAGGGAAGTGAAGGGACAAAAATTTCTATTTTAAGTCGTTTGTTGCAATGGAAGTGAAGTGAAATTAATTTAACAAAGTTGTTTGGTTGGATGTAATGCTCCACACTCTACTAAGTGCGCTAGGTACTTGTTCGAATAAGGGCAAATGCGGTGGGGAGGACTCGAAATTGAGACCAAGACCCAATGCTTGCTACAACGAGACAGACGCTAACCAACTAGGCAATTCAGTTGTAACCAAAACATAAAATTTCAATTTTAGTGAATCATACCGAGATCAAATTTCTGTAATATATCATAGAATTGCAACGAATTTGACATAATGTTTGAAAATACAACAGAGCTGCCCTCCCGAGACCCACACACACCTATCCATAAATGAGTTAGCAGAGGCATGGATTTGATTCATTCGAGTCATCCACCAAAAAAAAAAGTTCATGGCTATATAGAGACTAGAGAGTATTTTTCTACTGAATAATCAATTTTTATTGGTACAAAAGAGAAAATGTATAAGGTTGACACTGGACAAAATCAAAGGAGAAAGGGGAGTGCAGGGAGTAGAAAGAGAAAACAATACATAGTAACAAACAAGCAGATAAGATTCAAGACAATAAGTGTAAGCCAGCCAAGATATCCCAAAAGTATTGTGTAGATAGTAATGCATACCAGATCCTTTCTTCAATGTTCCAAAGGCATCACCACTGAAATGAGAGTAGCACAATGGTATCTAAGTAATAGCCAATGCAAATCATAATAATCTCTTGGCAAACCTTTTATCTCTATGTACAATGTTTGCAATTTCTATTATGTGCATAACATATAGACTGTTTGAAATTTTTTTTTTGGGGGGGGGGGGGGTGGGGGGAGGGGGTGTAAAAAAGCACATCGGGAAAAGTCCTCTATACATGTGTGTCATGATAACACTACTAAAGACAGCAAAATCCCAACCTGCCAATACCCTAACCCACCATCTTTTCCTCATTTTGAGTTGGAGAACACGAACCCAATTTAAATTTGAGTGATGCATATAAATTATAATCACAAGAAGGGATAAACCAGGATTCTACCTTGCCTATGGTTCCTTGAATGAACCTGTTCTAATCTAACCTCGAAACTACCCCTCCCTAATAATTCCATGGTACCGATGGCGATGATGACATTCATATCAGATGCTAAAGCATCTACTGACACGTTCTGCTGTCTTCTCTTTTACCTGTCTTCGCACTTTCAACATCTCAGGGTTCATGTACAGAAAAGATTTTAAGGAATCCCACCACTATGATGCCATGGTAACCTATCCGTCAGACAATGTCGGAACTACCTCCCACTGTTTTAAGAGTCTCATCCAAGCACTAGAACTCATGAGTGAAGAGCTTCTCTCTTCATCACATTGCAATGGAAAACTCAGAGCGTTCATGAATTCCTGTAAAGATCATTTTTTGCCTTCTAAGACCTTCTAGTTTGACCATATCAAAACTCTGGTAGTCTTAAAAGTAACATTGACATCGCATTACATTTGATTTTGTTCTTGATTGTTTACTGTTAGTCTCTGTTTATGAGATTTCAGATCATGATCTCCAACACAAAGCAATGAAAGGGATGTTCTGAAAACTCTTAGGTTAGGACAGTGTCTTCTCATGATGTAACAGACCCCCCCCCTCACACACAAACCAAAAGACTTGGTTCAATTTACTGTGTTTGGCACAGGTTTTGTTGAGAGAAAGAAAGCAATTAATTTGTACTAGTTTTGTATGTCTGGTACAGTACACAATCAAGTTGTTAGTACTAATAAACAAAAGCACTTAATTCCTGGTTCAATGACCAGTGTTCCTCTCAAACTAGGCATGGTTCTTGCAGCTAGTCCCATTACAGGGTGCACATACAGTGTTGTGAGTTCATGCCCAGCCATGTTCTTTGACATATTGGAGATTCAGAGTAAAACCTGCTTCCCAGGGGATGAAACACTGCAATCTTTATCTTCTAATAAAGAAAGATAAAGCCAATCCCAGAATAGAGAACTGCAGTTATAACATTTATAAAACTGAAAGAACCACAGTTATGGTTGCAGATGAAGTATTTTTGTTGTGTGTAAATTCACAGGTTCGAAGTGATTATGTCCATGCTAACCAGAGAAAGCATTTCTATTACGTACAGCAAGTCCTCTTCGGACTAATTAGATTAGTATCTCACGCTACATTCCTAGTGACAGGGCAACTAATTCCTAATGCCACGTATTTCTGGTTTCATTTGGATTTCCTAATGTCAGGTTTTTCCGGTTTCATTTGTATTGAATCCAACTCAGGTAGCACCTCTGGATATCAATTCAAAGTTCTCAGCACCTGTCCTCTGAAACACTTAACCTTCCAAATGCACAGAAAGAAAGGCAAAATAATTTTGCAACGCAGCATAAATTACCCGACATAACACTCTACCCTTTACCTTGCTGACCTTTTTCTCTTCACAAATTCTTCCCCTACTTTACGGATTGATTCTACTTGATCATTATTTCTGCACCGTCACTGGCTTGATGGTGGAAATTATTAGCTGGAGCTGTTGATGACTTCAAATTTAAAGACTTATACAAGCTTTTAGATTTCCACACTCTTCTAGTTTGAGATGACTCTGGGCTCCTAATGAAGTTTACTGTTTACCAATTCATTTTAAAGATATATTTATTGCGGTAAACATCACAAATAGAGATTAAGAAAATCCTTCCTATCCATGGATTATAGATGCCAACCGAAAGCTCCCTGCTTCAACTGAAAACTCCAAATAGATTTTCAATTCTTGTTATCCATAGAACTTTTGATACCCCAAATATGGAAGCATATAAAATACACACTAAGTTCACAAACTAGCATTTTTTTTAACACTAGTGAGCTATAATAAGGAAATGAATGCACCCAACTTCAATATTGTGAAAAGCAACAAAACCAAAATAATCAACTTGTTGGCTGAAGGATAATAGTCATACAAAGACATTATGAAAACAAATAATACTTTTCTTTCCCTTTCATAAATTCATCAGTTATACAAGTAATTTAACTGGCCACTGCTCCTTCCCGTTTCTTATTTGTTTGATATGATATTGTATTTCCGTATTATACAGAGACGAACAAATAAAACTGAAACATGATACACTAAAATAGCCAAGATTTGAAATTTTAAATCACCAAGCTACATAATTAATAATATAATAATCTATCCCACCATGCAATTAGGAGATACATCTCTCACTACAGTGGAAAAGGCTTGACTTGTCTTTCCCAACAATTAAAACTAACTAAAATCATAATCCGCATGGTTAATTTTGGCAACAAATTGTGAGATCCTTGTATTAAAATTCTAAGAGTATGATTAAAACATGAATTAAACGTACAGATAGGAATTTATATCATGTCATAAGAAGTAAGCCAAAGTAATGAACGTGAAAAAAACCTCAAACGTCATAAGAAAAAAAACACTAATGGAGTTAAAGATTATATTTCCATTAAGTTGCATAGTAACTCTGATCATCAAATCTCAGTTGCTTACAGTAATCACTGACTAATAAACTAATAAAAAGGAATGACAACAAAATACCAAAATTGATTGCATAAATAAAAACCGCAGAGGACTTCTAGAACACAGGCGTACTTGATTACAGGGAGGGGGCACCCCAGCTGATAGATAAGGCTAGCCTAAACCATGGTGCCTTACGTTTGTTTACTAGTACTCTTCCTATACTTAATCTTCATTTCAACACCCTCCAACTTCCCAAGTTTACCTTTTTTAATCTTCTTTGGTCCATCAGCAACATTCATGGCACCACTGGTTTCATGGTCAACTGCTGCTGCTTCACTCCCACTCTCTGAAGAAACTCGGCCCTTCTTCTTTTTCACAGCATCCCCCTTGTTCACCTTCTCTGGTTTCTTTGGTTGTTTCTCACCATTCAACTCATTAAGAACACTGTCCTCCTTCACCCGATGCACTTTCTTCCGCTTTTTCCCCGTCAATTCAGCAGTGCCCAAATCATAACTATCATTATCCTCGCCATCGTCAGAATCCTCATCGCCACCCAATTCATCGCCTCCCAGCAACTCGTCAGGATTATTATCCATGTATCGAACTTCATGGATCCTCCCTTTCTTCGCGAGTTTCTTCTTTCCCGACTTCTTCCCATCCTTCAGCTTAGCATCCTTCCCAGACTCCCCAGCAGATAATTCTTCTTTACTCTCTTCTTTCTTGTTAATCCCGTCAATTTTCAAAACCATATCAGGAACAGACTGATAAAGCGGCAATGCCAGAGACTCAGACATCTTCAAGTGAAAAGAACGAACATTTGCCCACTTCTTTGGTATGATCTCCGTAGTCCCATCAATGGCAGAAACAACATTAGCAACAATCTCGTCTCGGCTCTGAGAGACCCTAGCGATCTTAAGAACGCTACAAGTGCCGGTCCTCAAGAACAGAAGAGCAGACCCACAAGCATACTCAATCTGCTGCTTCCAGTTCTGGTGGGTTAAATCGACTGGTATAGGAATCTTCTTTTTCTTGAAGAACTCTTTCCCCAATAGCTTTGGAAGGAGAGGAATGATCCGTTTATCGGCAAAGAAGAGATCATAGGAGCTGCAGAGCTTGCGCTTGGCCTCGAATGGGCGATAATCTGTTTTAAGCTTAGAAAGCTTGAGGACCTTCGAGATGGGGATTCCTTCGGCCTGGATTTTCTTTTTGGCGGCTTCAGAGGTGAGACGATTTTTGGAGCGATCGTCGATGATGAGACAGAGTTCCTCTTCTGGGGAGTGGAGAGGGTGTGATAGAGGGATCTTGTAAGGGTTTGTGCGACCATTTGCAGGGATCTTCTTGAGGGTTAGAATGAGATAGAGGAAGTCATCTTGCTCTAACAACTGGGCTTTCTCCAGCTTTTTCTTCTTTGATTCATTCCATTTCAGAAGCGCATCAACCGCTTTTCCAACGATTCCTGAGCTAACCCTAGATGATGTTGAAGATGGAGCAGGGAGAGGAACAGGAGAGTCGCTCGAAGCCATGAAAGCCGTAAGAGGCTCTTCAACGGATACGAGAAAGGAAGAAAGGAAGAAAGGAAGAACAAAGAGACTCACCCTCTAAAACCCTAGCAAAACCTGAGTTTTAACCGGAACGGAAACTTAACGGTCTGTTTGGAAACCCTAGCAAAAATCAGTGCGTTTTGAAAAACACCGATTTTAGGGTTTCTTGGCTAAAATCGTTTGTATGGAATTCAATCGTCTGATAAACCGATTTGATTACTAATCTTCTCGGTGTTGGTCACCCTCCCACCCCCACACCGCTCACCCCGACCCGGTCCCACTCCCACCCCCACCTCCACCTCCACCCCAATTGGGTATTCCTATGGGTGTCGATCAACTTGAAACCGCTCTATTCAGGCTCAATGACTGGGCTGAGATTTTAGCCCATAGGGTGAACTAATGTTGAAAATTTCAGGCCCTATACCGGGGGGGGGGGGGGGGGGGGGGGGGGGGTTGAAGTCTCAACCCAATCCAACCTTGTATATTAAGTATATAACAATATAAATATTTTAACTAATTATATAGGTACTTACAGAAAAAGGTCTACAAAAAATCTTTCATGTTCCACAATCTACATATATACAAAAACTTTGGTCTTTGACCTCTGCGAAAGCAACCAAATAACCAATAGTATTGGGCTGGCCTGGATTGGGTTAAGCCTGGGCCAATCAGAGTCCATAAGGCCTGGGCTAGGTTAAGCTAAACCTGAAAGAGTTGGGCTTGGGTTGAGATATCCCAGCCCGACCTAGGGCTCTGGGCAGGGTTTGGGTTGAGTTAAGAGACCTTAGGGTTGGGCTTGGCCCATTGACACCCCTAGGTGTTCCTCATCCAGTTTTTATAGGGTGGTTTTGCAGAATTCTTTGGCTCTCCCATCTTTCCTAGGTTTGATCTTGTGCAGTTCTCAGAAATGCTAGCTGGTAAAGCCTTAGCCATTTGATATATGATTGTGGCTTTGGTGGAGGGGGTTTCAATTTTGGTGGTGGAGTCTGATAATGCAACCACCATTAATACCATTTTGCAGTAAATACCTCACTCTCTAATCTTGGTCGTGGGTATGTTATCGGAAAAAGATCCTCTCCAAATACTGGCCATTCAAGGAACCATCCGACGATTGAGTAGACCTGGGATGTCCGCCCATGTGTTGGGCCACAAAAATCCATTGCGGGAGGCAATAAACGACAATGAGGATTCAGTGGCTAGGGTACATGTCGAGGCCCTCCCAACCGTTGGACCCTCACTGCCGCTCATTGCTCACCACAAAGGATTTAAGTCCATGTTGTGGTGCATGTTCAAGGCCTCCTACCCATTGGATGGACATAAATCACTCTGCTCGCTAATAAATTCAGCTTCTTTTACAACAGAGCAAGAGTATATACCAAAATTATACTATGTCGAGAGATTCCTATATTTCAATACTGATACGAATACCTTATTTGGTAGGAATACGGTTTCTATTTAATATTTTTGTCCTTTTTTGGCCTTTTACGTATATGTAATTAATAATTTGGTATGCAGCATGTACAGTTTTGATATTCGATATGGTTCTAGTATTTAGATACAGTTTAGTACATACCAAAATGGTTTTGTTTCAAATACTGATACCATAAAAAAAAAAAAAAAAAAAAAAATTGTCGTACTGAAACTGTATTGTACAATAATTTTATACAGATTCGATATTCAATATCAATAACAAATTGACACCTTTACTGGTAAGCATAAAAAAATAATAAAAATAAAATAAAATAAAAAGAAGAAGAAGAAGAGAGTCAAATACAGTATCTTAAAACTGAATACAGTATCTAAAAACTGACATTGAAATAACCAATGACTTTACGTTCTATTTTTATTGGGTTTTGTATTCGTTTAAATTCGATGTAAGTCTTATTTTAAGTGTAAACTTATTTGTTAGGATCATAATTGATCAAACTTATTTCAAACATTTAAAATGAATCGAATTTATCATCATAATTCCATATTGATGGAAATATTAAAAAAGAATATACTTTAACCTAGTTTGATTAAACAGTTTTAATCATGAAATTAGAACTAAATCGAATCGAATTGAACTGAATCAAGAAAATATTCTATATTTTGAAATTAAAATCGAACCAATTTATTTCAATTCTATTCAATTCGATTGCAAGCGATCAATTTCGGTTTCTGTCTTTTTTTTTTTTTTTTAAGTTGGGTGGTAAAAACTTAGATTCTAAATTAAAACCTTAGATAAGGGCATTTAGGCATTATTCGAAGCTGTAAAAGTAGAAGAAAATATTACTTAATCTCTTAATTAACTAAGAGGAGTGAAGGCATAAAACTAAATTGATAGGATTAAAACTCCACAGAAGAAGGTGAAAACGCTCTCAATCCAACTCTAATCCAATGAATATGTATCTAGATCTGTGTTTATCTCTCTCTCCTCTTCTATGAAAAAGTCCCCTATGCCCCTCCCATCCTAGCCCTACTATTGGTTGAACTGCTGCGAGTATACCTAACCTCCTCCCTTATTATCGTTATTATTATTATTTTGGTATAAAGATGAATGTGGATTATGGAGCCTGATTTAATAAGGAGAGATTGAGGTGTCTTGGAATATTATATTAGACTTTTTTTTTTTTTAACAGGAATATTATATTAAACAGATTTTTGGGGGTGGGGTGGTAAAAATGCAAAAAAGTCCTCGGTAGTGAGTGCGGTGGTAAATGGTGAGCATTGGATGGCCAGGAGGACTCGAGGCACGTGCCCGGATGCTCACTGAATCGCCACATTCACTGCAGAGAATAATCGCTTGGTAAAAACTTCGATTATAAATTGAAACCCATAGATAAGGAGCATTTATACATAATTCTAGAGCTGTAAAAGTAGGAGAAAATAATACGGACTCTGTTAATTATCCGTGAGGAATGAAGAGATAAAACTAAATTGATTGGATTAAAACTCCACCTAAGAAGGTGAAAACGCTCTCAATCTGGCTCTGATCAGATGAATGTGGATTATTATTATTATTATTATTATTATTATTATTATTATTTTGGTATAAAGATGAATGTGGATTATGGAGCCTGATTTAAGGAGAGATTAGAGTATCTTAATTGGAAAATTAAATTAGATCGAGAGAGGAGAGAATCTTTGGGACATGTTTCTTTCTTCTTCCATTAATTTAGTTTTTAGAAAGGAGGTCGGTGAGAGAGAGAGAGTTCTATTTTTGTAGAATTCCTTTCTATAAATATAAATTAAATAAGTTTATAACTTTCTGGTTTATATGTTTTTAGAAAGTGAGTCATTTATAGCTGGATGATCAAAACGGTAAAAAATGGGAATTATCATCAACCAATTAGATCCTAGTGTCTAAGTATTGATAGGATTAGTCTTTATCTGTTAAATTCTAATTATATATATATATATATATATATATATATATATAAGACTCAATGTTGTTCTTTATCGGAGAGAAAAAGAGATCTATACCTTTAAGAAGAAGTAACAATGGAGGGTTGGAGAATTAGTTGCTTCCTTTTGCTTGCTTTTTCCTTTGGTTCTTCTGGATCATTTGCTGTTTCCAACAGAGAAGAAGATTATATTTCTGCAGTAGGTGATCCTGGAATGAGGAGAGATGGTCTGAGGGTGGCAATTGAAGCTTGGAATCAGTGTAATGAGGTTGGACATGAAGCTCCCTTCATGGGTAGTCCTAGAGCTGCTGATTGCTTCGACATTGACAATTCTACATTTGCAGGTGAGGGTTTTTTTCTTCTTCTAGAGAGAGAGATGTTGTTTAGTTACTTTGGGCTCTTGAAAATTTTCTTGCTTTCTTTTCTCTTGTTTTTCATCCCCCCCCCCCCCCCTTCTTTCCTGTTTTATTTCTTAACAGCATGAACTCAAGCTACTGACATGAAGAGAGAGAGATTTTGTTTAGTTACTTTGGGCTCTTGAAAAAATTTTCTTGCTTTCTTTTCTCTGGTTTTCCATCACCCCTTCTTTTTTTCATTTCTAACAACAAGAACTCAGACTACTCAGATCCTTTTTGGTATATCAAAGCTTAAAAATCTCTTAGAACTAACCTTCTAAGAACCAGAACCTACCTACCCATTAAGTTATTGGTCTAGTAAACAGGGGATAGTTTCCTAATGGTTCTAGATCTGAAATAGTAGTAACCATATGAGAGAAAGAATGCTGCTTGGACTCGTGGCCACTGCACCAGTGCCTGGGCCAGTGGGAAAGCATGCACAGGCATCCAATCAGGAGGCAGGAGCATCTTTTTGCCACGCCCTATGTCTGGCGTAGGAGGACGAAACCGGGGGACCTTGTTTTCCCATAATCATATTAATAAATTCGGTTATGACTGAACCTATCCCAACCATTAAGAAACTGTTATAGATCTCACATTTGGAATCGATTAGATAAATGAGTCGGTTCTAGTCCTGACCCTTATAATCGGATCCGAAACTATCCCACCCATTAATAGTATTGATTTGGTTTAATTTAACTTACAATTCTTTCAGATTACTGAAATTTTTCTTCTTGATCTTATTTAGATTTGAAGTTAGTCCACAGGGTGGATGAGAAAGACAACAGCTTAGGTGTGAATGACACTATATTTGGTAGAGTAGTGCGCAATGTAGACCATTTTGCAGCCAAGAAAGAGGTCTACCTGGGTGACAAATGCCAAGTATCTGATGTACCAAGGCCATGGCAGTTTTGGATGATCATGCTCAAGAGTGGCAACATGGATACACTCGCGGCAGCGTGCCCGGAGAATGGGAAGAAATCAAAACCTTTCCCACCTGAATCAAGGTTCCCCTGCTTTGGCAAAGGTTGCATGAACATGCCATTGATATACCACAACTATACAAGCTTACATCAAGGAAAGAATGGGACTACTCCCACCCTAAAGGGTAGTTTCTATGGGACATGGGACTTGGATGCCAATGTTAAGAATGGACCAATTTCAAATACCTCTTACTACTCTGTAACTTGGGAGAAGCAACATGGGGAGGGTAGTTGGAAGTTCCATAATGTTCTGAGGACAAATCATAAGTATCCATGGCTTATGCTGTACTTAAGATCAGATGCAACCAAAGGATTTTCTGGTGGATATCACTACCAAACCAGGGGAATGTCAAAAATTGTAAGTTCTCCTTTACTTCTTTTAGGTGATAGTTTAAAATTTCAAGTTACTGATATTAAAGATTGGATAAACTATTTGCAGATTCCAGAGTCACCCAATTTCAAAGTGAAGTTTACTCTAGACATAAAGAAAGGGGGTGGTCCCAATAGCCAATTCTATCTCATGGACATTGGAAGTTGTTGGAAGAATGATGGCAGTCCTTGCGACGGTAACGTAACAAGCGATGTCACACGTTACAGTGAGATGATAATCAATCCCAGTACTGAAGCATGGTGTAAACCTGATAACCTTAGACTTTGTCCACCTTATCATACCCTTTCTAATGGCACCAGAATCCATCGTACAGACAAGGAGAACTTCCCTTATGAGGCTTACCATGTGTATTGCTCGCCAGGGAATGCAGAACATATAGAGGAGCCATTTAACTATTGTGATCCATATAGCAATCCTCAGCCTCAGGAGATTCTGCAAATACTACCACACCCTGTCTGGGGAGAGTATGGGTACCCAACAAAGAAAGGTCAGGGATGGATTGGTGATGCCAGGACTTGGGAGCTGGATGTAGGGAGGTTGTCACAGTCACTGTATTTCTACCAGGTCTGTATCACATATCCTTATAATTCTCAACACCCCGGCTCTGATATCACTTATTGGGACTTCGGTAGAACTCATCCTTAATGGCTAGCTGGTAAGGAGAGGTTGCCTTAGCCCTCATAAGTCTTCACATCGAGCTACCCACATCTGTTGTGGGATAATTACTTAAGCCTGGAACCCTAACTTTAGGTACCATCTATTAACCCAAGATCACAGATGATTAATCAAATCTAGTCTTTGAGGAATCATAGCTCAGACTTATACCATAAAAACTTATGGGTTATGCTGGAAGAGGTACTTACTATGATGTTTATTATGTATAATCATGCAGGACCCAAGTACTAAGCCAGTAAAGAGAACTTGGCCATCTATCGACTTGGGTACTGAGATATATATTAGCAAAACAGATGAAGTTGCAGAGTGGACTGTAAGCGATTACGACATTATTGTTCCGAAAGGGAGGGTATAATTAATCATGAATCAACAAAGCCTAATACACAATGAAAATGTATGTATACTAACTCATTCTTGATGCTTCCTTTTCTAGTGGAGAAAGTTTTTTTAATTAATCCTATCTCCTAATAATAAACCCATTTTGTGCAGGAACTGAAATTGAGTAGAAATGAAGTTGAAGAGGCTGAAGGGTAGTTAAGCATTTTGGAGGGATACTAGAAGCTGTCGAAACTTATGGAATCAATTAGTTAAGTGCAGACTAAATTGGGGGCTGTAGATAATAAGGATAAGATGCTTATATTTTAACTTCTTAATCTTGAAAAATGGGTTCTCCTTATTTCCTTTGTGTATGTTTTGGATTTTTCTGAATGAATCTGCTCAGAAGTCAAGAATGAACATTAGGCCAACTAAATGAAGTAGCACCGTGTGAAAATTGCAGTACAAAATTATAAGGGTAACTTTTGAAATTAACATTTGGGCAAGAGAACGGTAACCGATTGGGTAGCTAAAGAGCCCATGCCTATGCCTGGGCCAATGGGGGAGCGCACATGGGTGTCCATCAAAGAGTACACAAGGGGTCATTTCACCGAAACCTATGTGAGGATTCATGGAATAGGACCGGTTATAGTTCTTTTTTCCTTAATATTTAATATAATTCAATTAATAAGATATATCCCTGCCAAACATTCTCCTTAACCATGTTTTTGCTCTACTATCTCCAATGTACATAAAGCGAAAGGGAAGTATTAGATTTTGCCATTATGACTCTTTGTTTTGATTTAATAAAGGGTTTTCTTTTCCATCACTATGTCTAGTGAAGTATAACTCGTCACTAATTATTACATAATAATACATAAGTTAGTCCATATGATAGATCGAGCAAGCATCTCATTGGTACAATTTCAGCTTAAAATGAATAGTGGAAGTAGTTACAATTAAAAAAGATGTCATTTTGTATTTCATATTCTTTTTTGTTTGATGGCATTTTGATAATTTTAGAACTTTGAAGAAGTGTTTGGACTAAAAATTGATCATTGAGATGTATGCGAGGTCTTCAATCATATGGACTAAACTTATATATTGTCAAGTGACAAATAATGAAACACTATACTTCATTAGGCATAGGTGGTTCCTTGAGGGAGTTCACCTCATCCCCTAGCCTTTCTACTCGTTGTTCCATTCATAGGCTCTTATACCAAATTAGTATATATGAAGAAGAACCCTTCTTCCTTATGATGAAAGAATTGAAATCTCTAAGGAAGGTGGATAGGGTTGGTGATAAAAATAGAATTAAATTGTAGATTTGTGGTTCTATAGAGGAAACCACTGCCTCCCTACTCCGCGGGCAGATGTAATTAGATTTCAAAAGTACTTCATTAACTACTCCATTACGTATTTATCCATCCATACAGTAAACTCATTACACCCCACTACCTCTCCCCATAACCTCATCTACATAAACTTCCCCAACCACAATTACACGACCACCACATGTGATCATACTACAACATCCAACACATATAAAAATATAAGATAATAAATAACACAACTACCCCTTCCCACGCCAAGAATGCAGTAGTAAGAGTAGGATCCATGCACGTGTCAAGGAATCTCTACAACCATGGAGATATCCACTACATCATGTTTAGGATGTCATCCTCAACTTGTAAAATAAGTTTCAGCCCTGCATACATATTGCAGTAAAGGGGAACAGAGCTTTGAGAAAAGATTAAAACTAGGGTTGAACATGGACTGGGTTGGGCCGGATTTATTAAAACCCTAACATAACTTTAGGTCCTCAAAACTCAATTCAGGCCCAATCTAATCTTGTTGGGCTCATGTTTAGGTCCAAATTTATTAAGTTCATGTGAACCCAATCCAATCCTAATGGATTCTAGTAGGGCCGGATTAACCCTAATTGGTCTTGATTTTTGCCAAGGTCAGGTTAATCATGATTACCATGTTTTTACTATTTGTGTCATATGCATTAAAAAACTAATTAAAAAAAGAAGCACCAAATAGAGTAGGTGAGAGAGAGAGGAAGGGAGGAAATCACAAAGAAAACTCTTATCTCACTTTATTGGTAAATAATTAGTGTCGGACTTGGTAGTAAATAAATCTAGTTACAACAGATTATCCCTTATCTAAATATTAGGGTTAAAATCCAGGCCAGTCTGGGCATAGGCCTCAACCCAGGCCCTAGCCAACCTTGACCTAGGGTCATCATTTTTGAACCCCAACCCGCCCTTAGGGTTATAAATCTTAGCTCAAGCCCTATTCGAGCTTAAGGTGGGTTTGGACCGTTAAGGCCAAATGTTCACCCTAATTGATACTATTATACATTGTGTCCCTACGACATCCACACACACACACACACACAGAGTCTGGATCACGCATGCACTTAGATAAGATGAAGTGGAAACGATAAGAATCTTTTCTCTCAAGTCTACATTCAAAGGAGAACTTACAGCCGGGCTATATATATTCTCCTTTTAATGTAGACTTGTTCCATCTAGTGGTCATTTGGAGATCAAAATGGATCACTTGTGTTAATAATATTCTTCTTTGACTTCAAGTGGTAGCATTGTTCACTTTAAATACCATGTATTAATCCTCCTAAGTACATGCAGCTCTTATGTGCATGCAAATTTGGGTTTAGTTCAGTTGTTGGTGGCCTGAGATTGTGTATAACTCAAGATCATAGATGTTGAATCAAATCTAGCCTTTGATGAATCATAGCTCAGACTCATCCCATAAAAAATTTATGGGTTATGTTGGATTAGGTACTTACTATGATGTTTATTGTGTATAATCATGTAGAACCAGGTCCTAAGCCAAGTACCCTTTGGTACTGAGATTTGGGTTTCAACTGGTCAAGCTCAGTCTCGCCTAGTCGGGCCTTTTCGTTTGCACCGTGGCCACTTGTATATGTAATTTTGGCAGGCTCGGTCAGGTTCTAGGCTTCAATCACGCTAATTGGGTCTTTAACGGGTTACTTATACCATTATAGTCTTAAACGGAATTCAATTGTCTTGGATTTTAGAAATTTAATATATTTTATCAAATCATCAATAATGTAGGAAAGAATTTACACTTAATTACATTAAAAAGTAATAAAAAAAATTCTTATGTAGCTTACAACAATCGAACCGGTCGGACTATCATCAGGCTCACCCATACACTGAGAACAACAGATTATAAATGGGCTGGGCTTGAACCCAACATATATTTTATAATTGGGCCAGGCTCGATCGGGCTAGAAATTGACACTCCTGACTGAGATATGTATATATTACCAACATAGTTGAAGTTGCAGAGTGGACTGTTAGGGACAGGGTATAATTTAATCATGAATTAACAAAGCCTAATACACGATGAAAGTTTATGTATCTACTCACTCATCCCTGATGGCTTCCTTTTCTAGTGGAGAAGAAGTGTTATTAATTAATCCTATCTCCTAATAATAAACCCATATTTTGTGTTCGAACTGCAATTGTGTCGAAATACGCAGTCAAAGAGGATAAAGCATCTTGGTAGAATACTAGAATCTGCCAAAACGCATGGAATCAATGCAGATAATGACTCTAAGATGCTTATAATTTAGGGTTTGTAGTACAAAAATGAGAAAATTTTCAAAAAAAAATCCTAGACCACTATCTGGTCAAGTAGCACCTGCATCAGCGTAGCATGGGGGTAGTGACGAATGCTAGTGGACACAACACACACCATAGGGGTGTCAATTCCAGGCTCTCACCGGTAGCCCGATCGATCCCGACACTTTTATGGCATGACCTAGATAGGCCAGGTTAATAAACGTATCGTCCGCCCCCATTTATAAATAGGTAGCATACGGTGCAAGTGGTAAGCCCGATGGGCCTTCCGATCGGCCCAGTCCATTTACAAGCCTGACTCAAACCGACACGTTTAGCCTAACCGTTTATATAGGTATTTTGATTTTTTGGGATAGAATAGAGTATATATTGATATTTTTATCAATTATTGACTGCAATTAAGTGTGATATCTTTTCAAAATTATTGATGATTTAATAAAACAAATTAAAGTATCTTAAATCTAAGAAAAGTAAAGTTCGTTCAAGGCTTTATTGGTACATTACCCCGTTTAAGGTCCGATTATAGCCCGAGGGCATAGGTCTGCTCGGCCCGTTAGGCCCGACCGAAACCAATCATCATGCATTCAATAGGAGAGGGTGGTCATTTGGCGACCTATTTCTTCTTCCCCAAACCCTTCTCTCTCCTCCCTTGCCCTCTCTGTCTCTCGAGCACCCTTCCCCTGTTAATTACTATCCGACGATGCAACGGCGGCTGAATGAAACCCTTTTTTAATTAATACGATATTCCAATATGAAAATTACCTTCAACGAAAATGACTTCAACAGCCAATGGAATTTCAGAATACTCTTATTTATCACCATCTGTCTCTAATGGTCCTCTGTTTGGATTGATATCTCAACTACTCTGTTTAATAAATCAACAAAGAAAAAAAAATATAAATATATTTAGAATTTCAAAACTCTAAGTAGTTCTCCCAACAACTTAATCCATTCTCACTCCACAATGCCGATCCTAACAAGCAATTCATCACCTTTCTGGGGACTAGAAGAAGCAAACCAGACGAGTCTTCCGCGAACACGATGGAGGGTACAGAGGATTACTTCGCTTTCTCAAGACCTGATCACCAGGAGAAATTCCAATTGACCTGGCGAAACCAATAGTGAATCACGAAGAGAAACTCAAACTTGCAGGTACGAAATCCGTCGACGACGATGCAGAGTAAAACCTCCTCGGAAGGAGAGAGTGGTGATGCCGGAAGCGGCCACTGCCGAAGGCAGAAAGAGGAATCCGCTGGTTGACTGGTACGTGTTTTTCATCTCTCGCCTAGTAGTGGACTGGTCGGGAATCCAAGGGGTAGGGGCATAGTGCAGTTGGTGACTAAGGATCTTGGTATGAGCCGTAAACTAGGATGTCTTAAGTTCGATCGCACCTTGGGTCACTCACACGGGATGTTTAATGCTCTTTACTGTTTTCAATGAAAGTTGAATGGTTCTCATTCAACCCCGATATGATCCAGTCTATACAGTCAAGGAAAGCCGAAGAGTGTCAATCAGTACAGTTTCAGATTTTGTTATGGTCTCGATTTGATTCGGTGCAGTTTTTAAAACCAAAATCGTATAAATCAGTTTGGTTTGTATACGGTTTTTACTTTTTATTATTATATTTTTTTTGGTATAATACGGTTTTTATTTGATTTTATAAAAAATCTTATATTTGGTTTTAATAAATAGTCTGTATGGTTTTTATTCGATTTGAAAATTCAGATATTGAGAATCTGAGATATATTATATATAATTATTATAAAAATGTATTCCTACTAAATTAACCATTATATCAGTAAAATTGTCTTCCACTATTGCTCATCAAATTAATCATTTGAATTTAGATAATGAAATGCATTTTTTAGTATGTGAGATACATTTATAAAAAATATTGAGTTACGTAATATATAATTATTAAACATGTGTAACTATTAAAAAAGTTTTTTTTTTTTTTTTTCCTTTTAGTTCGGAAATAGATAATTCAGTATCGAAACCGTACCATACTCAAGAAGATTCTTTTTCTAAATACTGAAATTATACAGATCCTTCTTCAATTTGGTTTGATACTATTTTAAATGGTATTGAGATTGAAACCCTACTCGGGTGATTTACAAAATTATAAGAATTTAACTCAAGTTACCATTTTGACCTCATCAAGATATCAACTACTTTCAAACTAAAAGAAAGGTATAAAGGTTAATGAGATTTAAGTTACTACAGATTGTGTCCCCTAGTTGGTGACAATCAGATAGACTCAATTTAGGACCCGTTTGATAACATTTCAAGAAACGTGTTTCTGCTGTTTTTGTGTTCAGAAACGGAACAAAAAGCGTTTGATAAAACTGTTTCGTTTCACTTATTTTCAGAAATATAAATTGAAATTTTTACCTATTTATGGTTCAAGAAATGATCTATGCCATTCTTTCGCTGGTTACTACTGACTTTCAGAAACATGACTTATCAAATACCTTCAATTCTGTTTATGTTTTTATTATGTTTTTGTCATTTCTTGAAACAGAAACGACAGAAACATTATCAAACGAGCCTTTAATTCAATTACTTAGTCTTGAAGGTTTATGGGTTTTTTCAAATGAATATGTCAAAACTCAAGAGAAGACATTTGAACAATTAGTTTAGCAAATTAAATGAAGTAGTACTGTGCGAAAATGTGTCCAAAATTAATTTTTAATAAAATTCAACCAATAATTAAGAATTATCACTTATAAACATTCTAATCGCAAGCATTGAATAGAAACCCACTCCTATTAAAAGGGTAATTCTTTTTTTTCGTAAAGATTTTTAATAGAGGTATTTTGAAAAATAATTAAACTTATTTTTTTTTTATACAACTTAACGGTGTATTTACAAACTCAGAGTGAGCGAGCCTGTGGCACTATTGCAACCTATTGGTCACAGTTTCAAAACTTGGAAACAATCTCTTCTGCAAAGCAGGGATAAGGCTATGTACACACTTTGTCCCTCCCAAACGTTACAGTTGCAAGAGTCTCGTGCACTGAATTGCTTTTTTTTGTAGAGAAAGAGAATTATTTCATTTTGACGCGCATGTGATTACGAGTAACAAAAGGACCCACAGCCATGCAAGCATAGTTGTGGATCCCAGCCATTCCAAAAACTCTCTAAGACCTCCCTAATCAGTCTTATCATCTACCAGTTTGAAAGTCTTATTATTTATCACATGCCAGTTGGATAGAACCCAAATGTTGAGTTAAAAAAGGAAAATGTTGTGAACAGCTAAGCTACATCTCACAACCTCCTATCCACATGTTTTGTTTGCCTAAAAAAGAAAAAAAAAATGAAATTTCACAAAGAAATTGAAACTAATGAGAAAATATATTATTATTATTATAACTAGGAAAATTATTATTATTATTATTATTATTATTATTATTATTATTATAACTAGGAAAATGGCATAATTGGGTGGACCATGAAAGCCGCCCTTATAGAAGTTAAGTGTTTTTCAATTGAGATATGCATGTAGCAAATATATTATTTCTAACTTACGAGAATTATATGATAAAAAAACAAAAATGCCTAAGAAAATTACCTCAAAAGGTAGATCTATGAGTTAAGTGCACAATATTGGATTGGAGATTGATCACCTTGGAAATTGATATGATACTGATAAAGATCGGCATAGATTGACTT
>NC_056570.1:28100293-28101609 GCF_013358625.1 Macadamia integrifolia | reverse complement strand
TAGAATTGATAGAAGTAAAATAAATAAATAAACTTTCTAAAATCTATCAAATCTTCATTAAAATATCTCCTCTCGAATCTCCTCATTCCTAGGCATTGAAATCTAACTTATGATCAAAATCAAAGTAGAACTGTTCCTAGTGTTCTTAAAGTCCAAAAGCTAAATTCTTTGCACCTTCTTTTATGCCAACTGTAACAGATTTTTTCACAATCATTTTGAAGTCACATAATTTTCTTTATGTCTATCTGATATCCTTTCAATCCAAAAATCTCTCCACTCACATGGCTTAAGAAATATATAGAATCTTTGAAAAAATTAGTTTATACCTTAAGAAACTAATCCTTTATGTCAAGATTCTTTTTATTTTTCCCAAGCAAAGTGCATCTTTATCTTTATGTGTGTCATATATTTCAAGTTTTCAACAGATTTGATTGGAAAGATTTGATTGGCAATCTTTGTAGAACCATTTTATTTCTGTAACATCATATATTTCAACAGATTTGATTGGCCATCTTTGGGGAGCCATTTAATTTCTGTACCCCATAAAATCTTTCCATTCCCCACTCAATCCTCATGGGCTCAAAACCAGCACTAACTTCTTTTCATTACAAAATCTCTCTTTTCTCTCTCTCTCTCTCTCTCTCTCAATTATGAATGGGGAGATAAAGAAGATTCTCTCTTCGCCTTAACTGGAAAGGAAGCCCATAATATCTAATATTCAAGTCCATAGAGTTACCAAAAAAAATTAATCTGAATGGATTGCTAATTGTTGCTATTAGATTTTTTTCTTTTTTTTTTTTCATTTTCCTGACCTCTGATATCTCTCATGTTCATGGATTTAGTTTTTGGTATCGGTTCTGTCGATATTGGAGAGGATCAATGCATATCGATCATTTTTTCCCCTTGTTTTTAGAAAAAAGTATAATTTTTTACTGTTTTTCCCCTGAAACGATACGAGCAACCTATCCGAATCGGTCAAGGATCGAGGATCGATCTCAGCTGATACTAATATGATACAACCAATACGATACCGATACTTGAAACCAGCTCATCTTTGTACTCTTTAACCATTGAAGATTCTATTTTATTCTAATTCCATCATACATTGTACTTAAAACCTACATAATCTACAAATATCTTTATTTTCTGCCGAATTTAGCAGATTTGGTTGATGCTTGTTGTGAAGCCATTTTATTTCTTTCTCTTGTCCCTCTTCATTTTCTTGAATCGATTCCATACTCATCTAAGATCTCCTCACTCATTCTCTTGAAATTTCTCCCATTCTTGTTTCCTAGTCTCTTCTTTTCCTTCTATTA
>NC_056570.1:28092406-28100273 GCF_013358625.1 Macadamia integrifolia | reverse complement strand
CCCCCCCCCCCCCCCCATTGAAAAAAAAAATTCTAATCCATCTATACCGTATTTTCATGTTCCAACAAGTATGTTCTCTCTCTCTCTCTCTCTTTTTCTCTCTCTCACACACACACACACACATTTTTTGTACTCTATATTTTCTTTTCTTCTTTTTTCTCCCTAGTTAATTATTTTATATTTTTGTCCTTTTTTTTGAGGTTTTCATCTTTGTGGTTTCATTGTTGACTTTGCTTTTCTTACTTTAGATTAGTTTAATCTAAGGATTATATTTTATTTAGAATTTTATTCAAACTAACATTTAGATTCTGATTTTTTAAGTTTATATTCAATTTATTAAAAATGTTAGGAATACGATTTTTAAATTGATATTTACTTTTACTTTCCCTTAGGAAATGATTAATGACATATGTATTGCCATCCTTTATTTTATTTGAGTCTATTTTCTTTTCTACATTACTAGATTTATTCTAAAATAGTTGAGATAGTAATCAAGGGTGGACCTAAGGAAGAGGACCAAGTTTTTACAATTTCCTTCTTTAAGTATATATATAATTTGGGATTGGGTCCACTATCTGGCTGCATAGCATACTCTAGCATATCCCTGTGTCTCTCTTTCCTCTCAAGCTAGTGCCCCCCTATGCCATTTCATAGGAGGAAGGACCGAAGGATGGAAATAGACATAGCAAGGTGCTAGCATATGCTACACATCCTGGCAGCATTCTTTCTCCATAATATATATATATATATATAGGCAGAGGGTTCACTAAAAGGCAATGTGGCCCCTACACATATGTGGAGGCCAATGGGAGCAATAGTAGAAGTATCAATAGGGGTACCATTTCTACCATTCATAACGGGTGAGGTGGTCATTTTGCCCACACTGTGTGTGGAAATAGGGGTTCTCTGCCTCTTAAGGTTATTTTCCCCACATATATTTATATAAGAGCCGTCACCTTCATATTCATCTCTTTCATTAATTTAAGTGTGTATATACATGTTAATATATTTAATGCTGATTTTTGTATGTGCTTCAGATTAGGTTTCAATTGAGTTATATATATATATATATATATGTAAACTAGGATTCTTTTTTAGAGAAAAAATTATGTTGGAATTTATATATAATATACAATAGCTTATTTTATTATATTTTATTCAAAACCATGGCTTACATATTTATATATGATAAATAATAAATTTGTAACCTGGTCACCCCACTATTTATCGCTTTCATTAATTTAAGTGTATATACATGTTAATTGTGTTAATGTTGATTTTTCTGTGTGATTCGGATCAGGTTTCAATTAAAAAAAAAGGTTTTGTTCAGAGTTCTATGTAATATACAATAACTACTTGTATTATATTCATTACCAAAAAAAAAAAAAAATGCTTGTATTATATTTAATTCAAAATTTTATTTTATTAAAAACCATGACTTACATATTTTATGTATCATAAATTTGCTGGCACTTTTATGTTTGTCTTTCAAAATTTTTTTTTTTTACTTAATATCTAATTAATTATTAATTTTGCATTTCTCATTTATTTTCCACTCAAATTTTATACAAGTATAATTTTAGACACCTATTTTGTTTATTTCTCGCTATAAGATATTTCATTTACTTGATATCATAATCTATTCAATCTCCTTCAATCTAAAGGAATATATAAATTTTCTACATAAATTTATTATTATTATTTTTTTTTTGTCCAAATATTTGCCAAATGTTAAGTTGGATGAGATTAAAATGTGTAGGTACTCTCGCGTGAAAAATCATATCTTTTACCTTTTATTTTTTTAAAGGAATAATGTTTTTTTTTATCTCGGAACATGACCTATGCTTGGGCTCTCCTATGACTCTTTCTCTTCTCTCCCTATCAAATGACATCGCTACTCCTATTAGGGAAGGAGAGACATAGACCCAAAGAGCACTAAGCATAGGCCAGCATGCTCCCAGATAGACCATCATCATCCCAAAAAATAATTAGATATGCACGTTTCTTGTCTATTATTTTTTCTATTAAAAGATTAATGAGGACCCAAAGCCACTTTTTTTTGTGTTCTTCCTAATAAGGGTCCATAGGCCACTAGAGGTTTGCAGGGCCGAGTGCAGTGACAACCAGCACTAACTCGGCCCTGCAAAGGACACCCAGGGCGCAACCAAGCGGCTAAGCCGGTGTCGGTCAAGCCACTTTATAGAACTTTTGCAAAAAATTTCACATTACAGACCATTAATGCACATGCATATAGCTGAAAAGCATCAACGTACATTTTCAACAAAACATAAGATGTTATATTCTCATGCATGTAGGGGTTTAAAATGGTTGTTGACAATGGATATGCTCCACCTGTTTTGAAGCTTTTTGTGTCTACTTGAAAGTAACTAGTTGACAGTTGGATGTCCACATATTGAGGATCTATATGCACTTTTACTACCTTCAAATCCATACTACGTAGATCAGTCATGGATTCTATATTAAGGGTGTCAACAGGGTGGTTCGGCCCGATTTCGGTCTGGGTTGAATTAGTTTCAGTGTGGGAATGGTGAAACCGAAATTGAACCAATAAGGAAATTCCCATTTTGGTTTCTGTGCAGTTTGGTTTCGATTTGACTTTGGTTCCTTGTATTGGGTTTTTTTGGGTTCTTTGTCCAGTTTCGGTTTGATTTTCCATACAAAACTATGCAAAAACTTGGGTTTTTAATGAATTTGGACTTTTACGGTTTCTTACCAGTTTATTTCGGTTTCGGTCCGATTTGGTTTTGGGTTCATTCGGTTTTTGGTGCGGTTCGATTTGTAAATGGGGTTACAATCTCCCAAACCAAAACTGGCCCACTAAGCCTTCGGTTCGGTTCGGTTTGGTCCGGGTTCAATCGGCTCAGTCCAAGGCGGTTTTACCGGTTCGGTTTAGGTATTGGCACCCATAAATGCACTTTGCTACCTTCAAATCCAGTTCTAAGTAATCTTTTACATCAAATGGCATATGACAGTAACTGAGAAGAATCCATTCCATACTGATCACTACTACACAAAATCTGTAGAGAAATGAAAGAGAATAATCTCATGTGATAATAATCTCATGTGATCTTCTATCCTTTACTATCCATTACAGCCACCCCCCCCCCCACCAGCCTCTTTTAAAAGGCTGGTCTTCTGTTATTATTCTTCGGCTTAGGTTTGCGTTCCTGTGTTCTAATCAGAATCCTGATGAGGTTCTTCCACCTTTCAACAACTGTATATATATTTTGCTTTTTCTGAAGAAATCAGTATGTGGTTTTCTGTATAAATGCTAATGGTTTCGATTTATATTGTCAGGTTGTTGTGTTCTTGAGAAGTAAAAGAGAGTCAGAGATCAATATATAGATAGATAGATGAAGGATATGAAGGAAAATGGAGGAAATAAATCAAATAGAGGAGTTGATCAACAGAAGATCCCATTCTACAAGCTTTTCTCCTTTGCTGATAGGCTTGACAAGGCACTGATGAGCGTCGGCACAATTGCTGCATTCGCAAATGGGCTGGCAACGCCGCTCATGACTCTAATCTTTGGTCAGCTCATAGATGCCTATGGTTCATCTGATAGTTCACACATAGTGAAATCTGTCTCTAAGGTATACATGCACCTTTACCATGTACATGTTAAACTGTTGTATATCATAGATGCAATCAAGTCATTGAAAGGAAAGAATTAGACCCGAATTAGACCCCTTTCATACTTGATAAGTTGTTTAGATGTGCATTCAACCTTCACAGTTGAATCAAATGAAATCCATGATTAGTAGGACCATCACACACTGATTCAATCTTTCCTAGAACCTGCCAAAGACTATAAGTTTGAGCATGACCTCCCACTTATTTCATGTAAATTTACATCAACTGTGATTTTTCAGGTGGTCATCAAGTTTTTGTACTTGGCTATCGGAATTGGTGTCGCCGGATATCTTCGTAAGTGTACATGATTATCTCCTCCCTTTCCTATATCAAGTGCACTCTCTAAAAGCCATATAGGTTGTAAAACCAATACAAAAAGTTGAGTTGCACTTGAGAATTTTTGCTTTCAGATTTATGTGTTAATTTTCATTCTCTAAAAAAAAATATATGGGTCAAATCAAGATTCATAGCTTTAATATTTGGCCCACTCCTATTTACTTAAAGGACTAATCAAGATTATGTACTATTGTCACTAAGTTGGTGTCATATGATAATGCGGTTTGTCTGTTCAAAATTAGTATTGAAAAATTGAATATGACTAGTCATTTGGTATAACAATAAAGCAAACTGATTAGCAATTAGATCGAGAATACTTTGCTTTTAGCTGTAAATAGTGAATCAGATTCCACTTATGATACTAGAGGTGTCATGCTGGATGGTGACTGGTGAGAGACAGGCCAACCGAATTCGATCTCTGTACCTGAAAACTATTCTGCGACAAGACATCACATTCTTTGATACCGAAACAACCACCGGAGAAGTCATCGAGAGAATGTCCGGTGACACTATTCTCATTCAAGATGCCATGGGAGAGAAGGTAGAGCTATGAACTTCTGTCTTGCACTACATTTTCCATCCCCCCCCCCCTTTTCACATTCAAATATCAATCAGTGAATGAGAGATAGCTGGCTAGAGTTCATAACATCATTCAAATTTTTCTTTCTAAATGTTCTTCCAGGTCGGAAAGTCTATACAACTGATGTCAACTTTTTTTGGTGGTTTCGCAATGGCATTTACAAGAGGATGGCATCTTGCAGTGGTAATGCTAGCTTTCATTCCTCTATTTGTGGTCATTGGCAGTATCATGGCAATGTTCATTTCAAAAATGTCAAGCCGTGTACAAACTGCATATGCTGAAGCTGGAATTGTTGTAGAACAAACAATAGGAGCCATTAGAATGGTCAGTATTGTCAAGAAGCCTTCAGTAAAATTCTATTATTTGTAGCTCAACTCACTATATTTCTGAATTCTGTTGATAGTAACCCAAACTTGTGGATTTTGCAAGGTTGCATCCTTCACTGGGGAGAGCAAAGCCATTAACAAATATAATGAAGCACTACAAGATGCATATGCATCTGTTGTTCAACAGGGATTCATCTCTGGCCTGGGAGTCGGTACAATGCAAGGATTAAACTTCAGCTGTTATGGATTGGCCATATGGTATGGTTCCAAAATGATCACTGAGAAAGGATATAACGGAGGACAAGTATTGAACGTCATAATTGCACTGATGAATGCAGGAATGTAAGTACTAAATCTGTTGGTAAGCAGATTCCATTACAAAAAATTATGTCGGTAAGCAGACAATACATCTATATGTACACTAATGGCTTACTTAGTTCATTTACCAACACATAGGTTACGGTAATGTTGTATATGTATACATCCCATGTCTCTCAAATTCCTATCATCTTTTCTGCTAGGTCCTTGAGCCAGACTTCTCCGTGCTTGGATGCCTTTGCTGCAGGGCAGGCTGCAGCATATAAGATGTTTCAGGCAATCAATCGGCAACCACTGATTGATATATATGACACTAGTGGGGTCACATTGGATGACATCAAAGGAGAAGTGGAAGTAAAAGATGTATACTTCAAATACCCGTCAAGGCCTGAAGTTCAAATACTTTCCGGCTTCTCATTGCATGTTCCAAGTGGAACTACTGCAGCTTTAGTTGGAAAAAGTGGAAGTGGGAAGTCAACAGTTATCAGCTTGGTCGAAAGATTTTATGATCCTGAAGCTGGTGATGTTCTCATAGATGGTGTCAACTTAAAGAAGTTGCAGCTCAAATGGACAAGGGAGAAGATAGGACTTGTTGGCCAAGAACCCATCCTGTTCACAACGACTATAAAAGAGAATATAGCATACGGGAAGGAAAATCCAACAGATAAGGAGATCAGGACGGCAATTGAGCTTGCTAATGCTGCAAAGTTCATTGATAGGCTACCCCAGGTACACCGCCTTCCTTTCAATCAATTTACCTTCTATCTTTGAATTGAAGGGTTCCATGTTTCCAGAATGGTCGCAGAAGCACATGACAAGGGTGAACCTGGTGTTATCACAGGGGCTTGACACAATGGTAGGTGAGCGAGGAACACAACTGTCCGGTGGACAGAAGCAGAGGATAGCAATTGCAAGAGCCATCTTAAAGAACCCAAAGATCCTTCTTCTTGATGAAGCAACAAGTGCTTTGGATACTCAATCGGAACGGGTGGTTCAAGAAGCATTAGTAAGAATCATGTCAAACCGAACGACCATTGCTGTCGCCCATCGGTTGACAACAGTTAGGAATGCAGATATCATAGCTGTGGTTCATAAGGGAAAAGTTGTGGAGCAAGGTAATAACAGCAACTTCCATTTTAAATGTTCAATCCAGTCAATATGTTTGTCCCGTCTTGAAAATTTTCAACTCTGATCATTAGGTACTCATGATGAGTTGATCAAGGATTCAAATGGGGCATACTCTCAGCTTGCCCACATGCAAGATGTTACCCCCCATCAAGCTGAAGAAGGGTCATCTTTAGACCCATGTAATGTAAACCAGAACTCTACTGTTGAGGAGACCATGAACAAATCTGGCAGCCTCAGGTCACCTGCAAGGAGATCCGTACGCAGAGGTTCTTCAAATGCCAGCAGCAGGCACACCACCTCACCTTCAGCTAGTGTCCCTCATTCCGTGACCTTGGCTGATAGTGAAATAGGAAGGGGTGATCACAGTAAAATAAGTGAGGATGAGAAGATACACAAAAAGGTCTCTATCAAACGTCTAGCTTATTTGAACAAGCCAGAGGTGCCAGTTATGCTGCTAGCATCCATTGCTGCAGCTATACATGGTTTGGCCTTCCCTATCTTTGGATTCCTGATGTCAACTGCCATTAAAATCTTCTATGAGCCTCCAAAAGAACTTCAAAATGATTCAAGGTTTTGGGCCCTAATGTTTGTGAGTCTGGGTTGCATTACCCTGGTTGCGATACCAGCACAACACTACCTATTTGGAGTTGTCGGTGGTAAACTGATCCTACGCATCCGCTCGATGTCATTTGAGAAGGTAGCTCACCAGGAAATCAGTTGGTTTGATGTTCCTGCACATTCAAGGTTAGAATTGTTCATGGAGCTTTAAACACCAGGCACAAACTGTCATTGTGAAGTTACCATTCAAAACCCTTAGATCCTTCTTCCTCACCTCCCCCACCCTCTGGTATCTGGCTTTCTAACGGCCACATTTTTCATCTATTTTTTTCAGTGGTGCAATTGGGGCAAGATTATCAGTAGATGCTTCAAATGTGCGGGGTCTTGTTGGTGACACATTAGCCTTAATAGTTCAGAATATAGCAGCACTAGTTGCAGGGCTTGGGATAGCATTTTCAGCGAATTGGCTACTTGCGACCATAATTCTAGTTTTGTTTCCTATGTTGGGTTTGCAAGGGTATGCTCAGACAAAGGTTCTAAAGGGTTTCAGCGGAGATGCCAAGGTTTGTTCCTCCATCTACCCTAACTTGCAATTTCATCAATTTGAAGAACCAGACTTACCTAGCATAACAAACATATAGCAGACTATGGCTTTAATGGATTAAAATGTAGATTTACCATAATAATATTTTTATTAGCTGTCATAGCAAGGTCTATTTCTTTGTCTCATGATCTCCTTACGTAGAGATTAAATATTCTCAGCTTTGTGACTTTAAAAGCAAATAATCAGAAAAGCATTTAGAAGTTTACTCTTTGAGAGCTTACATCTATAGACTGTTGAAGGCATCCTGTATTTTTATCTAGGTCAGGTTAGATCCGAAAGCAATCCCACCCCACAACCAGGAGAGAGAGAGAGAGAGAGAGAGAGAGAGAGAGAGAGAGAGAGAGAGAGAGAGAGAGAGAGAGA
>NC_056570.1:28066718-28092386 GCF_013358625.1 Macadamia integrifolia | reverse complement strand
AAAAAAAAAAAAAAAAAAAGAGCAACCCACTGCACGAGGCTCCCGCTACTGCAGGGTCTAGGAGGGGGAAGTGTACGCAGCCTTACCCCCTGCTTCGCAGAAGAGGCTGTTTCCAAGTTTTGAACCTGTAACCAACATGTTGCAATAGTGCAACTTAACCGTTGTGCTACAAGCTCGCCCACTAGGGAGAGTCTCAATAAGAATATTTATCTTTACACATAAGAAAGTTGTTTTATTTTAAGATTATGATTAGAACGATAATAGACCATTAGTGAATGCCTCTATGACAAGAATAGACTTTAATAATGGCTATTATTTACAAAGGAACATATAGCTGTCCTTATACATACTCAAGTGAATCTCTTTTCCTCACTCTCAAGGTTCCTCCATTCACTGCTATGCTCATAACTGCTCTATTCCTCGGCCACAACTTGACTTACTTATCAAGCAAGCCTACTTTACTTTGTAACCTTTAACAAGCCAGCAAGCTGCCTTCTTTCACTAGCAAGCCAAGGAGTGGCCAGAGTTGAACTCTTGTTCGAGTTCACTGGGTCACTTTTGTTGTTGTTCACGAGCAAGCCAAGAGTGGCCATAGGAGTTGAACTGGCTGTTAAGTTGGCTCTTTCGAATGGGGTAACGTTAGCTGTACAGCAGGTGAGGTCGCTTGCGATCTAGCAATAGGTTGCTTTAGTAGCTCCTTTCTTGCTAAGAAAACCTGATCTGTCTTACTCGTTAGCCAATCTTTAATGTGGCTGAACAGTGTTGTTGAAGTGTTTAACGGCAGTTTCACTGCCTCCTGGTTTGAAGGTCTCAGTCTCATGTTCCACAGTGGTTTCAGGGAAGAAGAAGAAGAAGGAAAAAAAAAAGTTTCACACTGCAAACTGCTTTTGGATAATCCTAATGGAACAGAACCACACAACCAATAACAATTCCCTCATGCTAAGTGGACCTTCTAATATTACATAAAGGGAACTAATGAGATATTTTCTCTCTTTCCTCAAAGAATAACTCCATTGATAAAGATCATCTCGATGATTTCCATAGCGTGTGTGTATCTATACAGATCATTTAGACTGTACTATATAAAAACACATAAAAAAATCTTTTCTTTTCTGATAGGTAACAGCAAATTTTGTTCATTAAAAAAAAATTATTAAACTTACAAGGCTAGAAGTACAACAATAACAACAATAAGTGATGGTCAAAGCTAAATGATTTCTAGTCTATGTGCCTATATAGATCATTAGATCTAAATATCTAATACCAGAAGAAAAACACACACACACACAAATACCTTCTTTTTTCGGAGGGAGGGGGGGTGGATTCGTAATGGTTAGTTTTGTTGAAAAAAAATATAGCATACAAGGCTAAAGTACAACAGGAAAAAGGCAAAGGTACAGATTGAAACATCTCGTATCCATTTTTTCCTTTAAATTAATGCAATGTCAAAAATCAAAGGCATTGACATTCAACTTAAAGTACCCCCCCCCAACCAAATCTATTTATTATATTCGACTTCAAACCCCGTTTCTCTCCTTCCACTCGGTCTAACATATACCAAGCGTAGAAAGCCCCAATAGAGTATGGACCTCTAATTTCATAAAGAAAACAATAACATTTGTTGCAGGCCATGTATGAAGAAGCAAGTCAAGTGGCAAATGATGCTGTAGGTGGCATCCGAACTGTTGCATCCTTCTGTGCGGAAGAGAAGGTCATTGATCTCTATAAGCAGAAGTGTGAGGCCCCAGTCAAGCAAGGAGTCCGGATAGGAGTTGTAAGTGGTGCAGGATATGGCTTCTCCTTCTTTGCTCTTTACTGCACAAATGCTCTCTGTTTCTACGTTGGAGCTCTTCTCATAGAACACAGGAAAGCAACATTTCGAGAAGTTTTCAAGGTAGAGAAGAAATTGGCTATTTCTTCTATCATCATCCTAAGATGTATTTTATTTTGGACTCAAAACAACTATTTTTCCACAGGTTTTCTTTGCTTTCACCGTTGCAGCATATGGAATTTCACAGACTAGTGCAATGGCCCCAGATACTAACAAAGCTAAGGATTCAGCTGCATCAATTTTCGATATTCTTGACAGAAAACCCAAGATTGACTCAAGTACTGATGAAGGTACAACGCTACCTAGCATCAGAGGTGACATTGAATTCAAACATGTCAGCTTCAAATACCCCACCAGACCAGATGTTCAGATCTTCAGAGACTTTTGTTTGAGCATCCCTTCTGGAAAGGTATCCAGCATCTGACTAGCTACTTTTAATTACTCCTAACAGCACAACTCTTTCAAACCCTATGCAAATATAGTTATCTTCCATTCTCCCAAACTGATAATGCTATGCTAGAGAACCAGTTTGGGAGAAAAAAACTCCATGATCTCTGAACCAGTGAGATCCAATGAGAGATCAGCTTGCAACAGGATCGCAGTAAAAGTAAAAAAGAACCAGATCAGGAGAAAAGTTAATAACTCAATCAAATCAGAACAGCCTAAAATTTAGGTCGAATTCTCTAAGTGATAGGTAGAACAAGACTTTGATTAAGATGCTGATCTGACGGTCAGATTTGAAGTAACTGAAGAAGCCAACTTGAAGTAGGAAACTGAAAACTCAGTCAGAGAATAGAATTCAATATAAGGGATTTGAGATTCAAAAGAGCAAAATCTAATATTGATCTGATTTAATGGCATACACAATAGACTGAGCCATTAACAATGTTTTGAAATCAGAAAACAAAGGTTTTTCAAGTTGTCTATAAGTAGGAATTCTGAAATTGATTTGCAAACTCAGATTAAACAGAATCTGGAACCAGCATCTGTCATGCAAATCAATAGCATAAAATCAGCAGAGATAATTCATTGGTTAACTCAATGACTAAGACATGAATCAAGCTGAAATCTGGAAGAATATGACCTGATTTCGATTGAAGAAGAAAAGAAATAAAAGAAAGATATGATCAAGAATCCACCTGATCTGTAGGCTGCAATCCCACCAGGGTTCACTACTGAATCTCACAGCAGTTAAACACTCTTGAAACCACAAGAGTCAACACTCCTGAATCCAACAGATGCAAAAACACTCTGAAATTAACAGATATAGCCTGAAATCCACAAACCAATTGAGCTGGGGTCTGAAAGCTTCTTCTCCACTACTAAATTCACTTTTGAGGCTGTAGCCCCTTACATATAGAGTTTGAGTAACACTAACTCAGAAAAGGAAAGACTAATTTCAATCCTGACCCAAAAAATAAAGAAATAAAACATAGGCCGACTAGGAAATTGACAAATAATAGAAAACTAACTGAAACAATTACTGGATTTGTAGTAGCCTAATAGCCCAAATCCAGCCTCACTATTAACAGGAAATAACAATTAAAATAAGTAAGAATGGACATGAATAGTAATGTGAACAGTAACCCAGGCAGTCATGACAGCCACATGATGGCTTTCACGGTGAATACACTGTCAAAGTGGCTGCTGCACATGCTGTGACAGCTATGATGTTGTAAAAACATTTTTCTTCTTTTTGAGCTGACATGGCTTAAATTCTGCGTCAACTGATAACATCATTCTTTACCATCTACAGACTGTTGCTCTTGTGGGAGAGAGTGGTAGTGGAAAATCAACAATAATTTCCTTACTGGAGAGGTTTTATGATCCTGATGCCGGCCAAGTGTTGCTGGATGGGGTGGAAATGCAGAGGTTCAGGCTAAGCTGGCTGAGGCAACAAATGGGGTTGGTAAGCCAAGAACCTATATTATTCAATGAGACAATCCGATACAACATTGCTTACGGAAAACAGGGAGGTGCATCTGAAGATGAGATCATTGCTGCTGCAAAGGTGGCCAATGCACACAACTTCATATCAGGCTTGTCACAGGGTTATGACACCTCCACTGGGGAGAGGGGAGTGCAGTTGTCTGGAGGGCAAAAGCAACGGATAGCCATTGCAAGGGCGATATTGAAGGACCCAAGAATCCTTCTACTTGACGAGGCAACAAGCGCTCTGGATACGGAATCAGAGCAAATAGTTCAAGAGGCATTAGACAAGGTTACAGTGAACAGGACAACGGTGGTGGTTGCTCATCGCCTCTCGACAATCAAAGGCGCTGATATCATTGCAGTGGTAAAGAATGGTGTGATTGCAGAGAAGGGAACACATGAGACACTAATGGAGATAACTGATGGAGCCTATGCATCTCTTATTGCACTCCACATGAGATCTAAATGAGGAAATTATAAATACCAAAGCAAAGTTTACAGCCAATGTATTGCATACTTGCACAACTATAAATTGACCAGTTAGGTATTGATGAGAAGGCTTGTTCTCATCATAATTAGAAATCAATCAATTTCTTTAGTTTCACAAATAAAAGGTTAATGATGTTTTTAAAAAGGGGGGAGAGGGAAGAAGAAGAAAGACTAGACATAGGCTTTGTTTTCTTCTTGAAGTAGGCCTTTGGACCTATCCAATAAACACAATAAAAAAGGGTGTATCCAGTGCACGAGGCTCCCACGTGCGAGGTCCCGCCGGGGGGGGGGGGGGGGGGGGGGGGGGAGACCTATGCAGCCTTTCCCCGAGAACGTCGAGAGGCTGTTTCGACCGCTTGACCACCAGGTCGCAACATTGGTACCTTACCGTTGGACCAAGCACACCCCTTGTCCAATAAATACAATCTTCCAATTAATATAAGAATTCGCCATTCAAAGAAGGGGCAAAAATAACCTTATTAAGGCAAAACCACACATATACATACAAATATTGCAAGCACCATATATTAGAAACTATCATTGGGACCAATAGCTTATCCATTTAACAATGTTTTCTGCACTTGTTTCCCAAATAAATAAAAAATGAACACTACACAAAATGAGAATTAGAAAACTTCAGCAGCCACCTTATTTGTGGGAAGCCCTTGGCGTTTCTCAACATATGCTGATGGAAACCATCCCGCTTTACCTCTGCACTCCCCTTCCGACCATCCTGATGGAGTCACCTGAATCAATGTACAAAGATTAAAGCATTCCAAAAATGCAAACCAGATTCTGGACCACTTATTAATGAATAATGAATGAATAATTTCCCAGACCAATCAAACAGAAGCTGCAGCTAAAAGTAAAGAATAGAAAAGATGGGGAAAGAAACCTTCCGAACTACGACATAGTAACCAACAGCCAAGCTCAGCTCCTTTTCTGATTCAGCATTAAACACATGCATTGCCTGCAAAAAATATACAAACAACTGACCAATTCATGCTTGAATGACTTATAAATTAGTAGTTTGAATGTTTTGGATGCTTAAAACATACTTCAGCCAAGAAATACATCGTTTTCTCCGGGCGTCCAGTGAATGGAATTGAAGGAGGAGCAGACTCTTTCCTTTGTTTCTCCGAGACCATCTAACAAAAGGGTTCCATGCCAACATATGAACTTAAATCATTCTACACATAAGAGATAACTCTTTTAAGGAAACAAAGATAGGCAGGATATCACCTCGGCTTCAACTTCACTGAATATCGCAGCTACTCTCTGATGATATGTCTTTTCTCCCTCAACCTTTAAATGATCAAAAAAAGCATAAGAACTCCAAATCTCTACATTATTGAAGAAATAAAATGGACTACCGGGAAAAGTTCAATAGAAGCATACCATTGCTACAAGTCTCTGGAAAGTTAGTCTTTTCTGTTGAGCTTCAACAGAAGCCAATGCAGCGGCTGCTTCTTTACCCAGAACTGCCATGTTTGCTTTCAGTTCCTGTATCTTAGATTCTGCAGCATGCAGCTTTGTAGAGTTTTCGGTACTGGGAGCTTCCCTTGTTCGTGCTTGCCTTCTGGAGACTTCTGTTGCCTGTTTGCCTTTCATGGTCAACTTAGATTATAAAATAAACATTGGGCAAAATGATATCTAACCAGACATTAAATTCCTGATAGTACAGTGATCCCACCCATCTCAGTACCTGTGTCTCTGCCTCCTGCCTCATTTTACTATAACGCTGAGCAAGATGACGAGCATCTTCCAACGGAGTACCAGTGATCATTGCACTTAAGGGTTCCAAAATCTGGAAATGCAAAAAAAAAAAAAAATGAGGCCTATATTTCTCTTGTGATGGAAATTTAAAACAAAAGCATTTTTCTAAAAATACTACGAGGACATGAACTCCAAAATGAAGCTTCATTTTTTTAAGAAAACTACAATGAAAGTGGGATATAGAATAAAATTTTAGAAGAATAAACTGACTTTAATTCTGTCAAATATTGTTCCCTTTTTTTCTTTTGGTTTGTATGCAAAATTAGGATCGTAAAGGTGAATAACCTTGCGCTGACTTTTCATCCTTTTCTTTTTCTTTCTCAGCAACAACAATTATTTTACTAAAACAGTAAAAGTAGCTACAAATGCCTATATCACAAATATGTATCTTCCTGCCCTCAAAATTTATATTTTTTATCCAAAGAAATTAATCTACACTACAAGCGCCATAGCATGGACAAAAGAGGGGAGCACAAAGGGCACACTACTAGAGAGGGACAGCGAAGGCACATGTAGCACAAGGTGAAGGCAGGTTTCGATCCCAGAACCAAAGCAGCAACAGGCCAATGTCTTTAACAACTAAGAGAGCTGGCACCTTTTAAGGAGAAAAAAACTATCAATGTTACAACCATTTATGCCGAAATCTCGAGCTGTTAGGAAAGACACACAATGATGTATATCAACACCCTCTCACGTGCAGGCCCACACACACACACAGAGCTCTGCATGTGACACTGACATGTGGCCCCAAGGGTACAGGGCACAAGGGCACAACAACCCACTTACCCATAACTGCTAGGGATCAAGCACATGATCTCCTGACTCTGATACTGTGTACAACCTTTTATCCCATAAGCTCGATCTGTTAGGAAGGCACACAACAATGTATATCAACAGTCACTAAGTTAGGTAACAAACATGGTACCCCCTTTTTTTGTCCTTTGGGTGGTGATATAGTTCAAATTAAGTTGGTGACAGGTCATGGAATTTCACATGGAGCGATCAACCATAGAAGACATTTAACATTTGCTGGAACTTTAAACTTGGGGCTCAAGTGTCATTGAACACAACTCCCACTTAAAAAACCAAGCCAGATATTAGTCCCTCCAGGTCAGGACTCTGAAAACCCAGACCACTTCAATCCTCTTTCTTTTCCCCCTTCTTTCCCTTCTTTTTTACCCGGTTGACCTCACCCCTTTATTCGCTCTAGAGAGCTTAGCAGCCCTGGCATGGAGGTGACCTCCAGCATATGTTCAACAGCACAATACCCAATCCTCCTAGCTTCTTCCGTTTGCAAACATCTTTCCATTTCACCACAACTTTTGATTCCTTTCAAACTGCAACACCTTCACATTAAAAGTCTGACATTATCTTTTTCATCCTTTCAGTAACTGACAGCAGAGAATTTAAGACAACCTGAGACACAAATGACAACAAGACAAACTGTCATTGTAAGAGATCATTGGCCCCTGATCAATGGATATTGCCATTTCACGTGCTGACTCCTTTTCTTTGTTAAATAGGGTAGAAACCGCCACATATCTAGAATTCATGCACAGCCTCCTACACTACAATTTAGAAGTTAGAATGGATATTTCCCATCTTCAATGAAATAATGAGGCATCAACATGAAAATGGTGACATTCATGAAGAGAAAAAATAATAGATATTGGCAAGTACTTATCCAAGATGGTCCAATCATAAGGCAGGAAAGAAGAACAGGGTAAGGGTTTGGGATAGATGGCTTGAAGGAAGGAGATTGAAGGATTGCTGTCATCAATTCGGGGGGGGGGGGGGGGGGCGGGGCAGGGAAGGGACAAAGACACTATGGTGGCATAATCTTTCAGGTGATGGACAGACAATTTCTTTCGAACCACCGGTTTAGAAGGAAGCTGATTGATAGGGAATTTTAAAAGTTTATACTCTGTTGCCTCGTCTATATAATTATGACTTGACTTGAGAGAAGGCAATAGAAGTATTTGGGACAGTTGATCTGGGGCATAGTTTTTAAGTCGACGGAGGCGTTTGAGGGTCTTTCGGAACGCCTTAGCGATAAGGCGGGAATAAAGCGTCGCCTTATTGATTAAAGCGTTCCTGTGTAATTTTTTTATAAAACCAATCTATATGGCTCAAATCCTAGTTGAATCCTATTACTCATATGTTAAATAAATATTAAAGGTTCATATTCATACCAATGTAAGATATTCATCAAGAAAACAAATCAATAAAGTGAATAAACTAAGTTCATCTTCATCAATCATCAATCATCAATATTCAATCATCAATCATCAATCATCAATCGTCAATCGTCAATCGTCAATCGTCAATCGTCAATCATCAATCATCATAACATATAATATAAATACATAATTATGAAACAAAATTATAAATATAAAGAAAAGAAGACGTAAAAATACAAGTATTTATTATGCTTACCTCTATGATGCCTAAATGAGTGCCTAAGCCCTAAGGTCATCCACTATATTTCTACTCCTGTCAAAGAAGAATGAAGCTCACCGCTACCGAAGCAAAATGGTTTCCTGGATCAGTGGTTCTTCCTTGTTCCTTGATTCCTTCTCAAAGCCCTTTCTTAATACCCTTGACAAAATCCAAATCCTATTTGTGAATAGGGTTTTTGTTTTGTTTGTTTTGGTTATTTTTGGTGGAGTAAAGCTAATCCCATACATCTCAAGTATTAACAAAACCATACACCTACCAATAAAAAATCTATATTTGGAATCTTCATCAAGTAATTTTAAAATGTGTTTAAAAAAAAAAAATCATAAGGCGTCATTTTACATAAGGCAGAGCACTGCCTTACCATCTCTAGACCGCATCAACGCCTAGGCACTGCTAAGGCGTCGCCTTACCATCGCCTTAAAAACTATGATCTGGGGGAGTTTTTTCTACAGCAGCCCACTATGGGGTTCCTATTGTAGGTTAAGAGGACTTGAAATACTCAAGTTCCCCTGAGAGCAGCTACTTTTGCTTTGGTGGTGGGTTTAGACAAAGTACTTACCTAGGACAAAATTCAATCAAGGCACTGGTTGTTGCCAAATTGATGCTTCTTACATGGCAGGGGGAAAAAAAACAGCAAGACGGTGTTTCTGAACTATATGGTTGCCGAAATGGTGTGGGATTATTTTCTGGGACTGTTTGGGATTGGTCATGGCCGAGGTATGTGATCGAAGGAACAAGGACAAAAACAGTCCAGACCGGTTGTGGGATTCAACCGCTAAGAGAGACAGCCTAGTAAGGTGTGCTCCGGTTCTTGGGTCAGATTTCCAATTTTGAGGAGCATATAATAGAGATCAGATTCCGTCCAGCTGTGTGATGTTATTTTGGGGAAAAACTAGCTTGCCTATGGAAAGTTCATCTGTCCCCACGGCCAGCTAGCTTGGAAATCAATTGAATTCTAATTGGCCATGCGTGGAAGAAGATTTGACAGCCCTTTTTTTTTTCCAAGGAAGTTTTTATATCTTGCATGGGGGTTTATTAGCTAAAGATTAGTTTTCTTTTTATAGGTTGTTACTTGTTAGTAGTTTCCTTCTATTAGGATTCTTTATTTTGTTAATTAGGTTGGGATTGGGATACCTTGTAAGTTGGACTTTGTCTATTTTGTTTTGTTTGGATCCATGTAGCCGACCCCATTAAGTTGGGATAAGGCTGAGTTTGTTGTTGTTATTGTTGTTTTTGGGATACCTTGTAAGTAGTTTCTATCTAGGATAAAGCTCAATTAGTGGGAATTCCTTTTCCACACAAGGAAGGGAACTTTGATGTGATTGATTGGTTATAAATAAAGAAAAGCTGCTTGATTTCAGCAGCCAACAAGAATGAAAAAAAAAGGGTTTGTGCTTGCTCTTGAGAGAGTATGGTGAGATTTCATTGATGAGAGACCAAACAATGGTGAGACTTGAGAGGCTGTCGGTGAGAGACCTGAGTCTAAGAGAGACTAGCGTATCCCCCTACCCTTATCCCTTCTTCCCCCTCTCTGTTTTCTGTTTATTTCTTTGTTTCTATTTTATTTTCTCTACTATTCTGAGTGATACCAGCCCTGTTCAAGTTCAGTTTGAAGCCTGATTACAAGCCCCAACACTTGCTGCCACTGCGAGATCTGAGAAGACCAGTCCAAGACCTGCAGCATCTCTTCCGTTCAGTTTATTAGTTGGCAGCACCTGTGATCCTGTTCTGGAATTAATTCCTAGTTATCTAGCTGGGAATTGGTTCGACATTAGCATGTGAAGCATACATTCTGGCACTGGCTGAGAAGCTCAGTTGACAGAAAAGGATCTGCATGGTGGAATCTGTGATGCCATTGGTTCTTACCATGTTGAATGGGCCTTAGCAAGTAAAGAGTTTCTTGGCGTCTGTGGAGAGTCTTTTATTCCAATTGGTTTTCTTTGCTTGAAGAGTAATCTTTTTGTTAAGGAATGAATATATGTTCATAGTTTGGTTCACAAGATTTTTGGGGGGCTTGTTTTTACAAGTCTCAGGTATGTATGCACATCATCTTATACTTTTTTATTTAAGAATTGTTGTTGCTGATAAAAAAAAAAATGATCCAATCATAACTTTCAAATCTCTAAAACAACAACAAAAAGGAGGGAGTACCTGGGAAGAGAGCTGACTATCCAAGTCTTCTTGCTCCTTCTGCACATGAATGAGACCATCACCATATAGAGAAGCAGCCTTGGCTAGAATGTCATCATCATTGATGTGCTCTCTTCCATATTTGCAACAATCCTCAGACAGTTTGGTCCCTATCTAAGGTAAAGATGAAAAAGATTAAAAGCATGCACTTTTTTGCAATTGGAAAGAATTATTTCTTCACACACATTCATTATTAATTATCAAAAAGGGAACAAATAATAGCGTATTGATTTCCATATTTATATAAATTTCACTTGAAAGACACTCCCAAAACCAGTGTCAGGGACTTTTACAATCTTCAAATTGAAAGCCTAAAGATTACATGTAGAAAACAAGAATCAGTTCCTCACCTATTTCAATTTTCTTGCTTCCTACCACATTCAATGCTTCAGCTGCTCGCACAATGTCCTTTTGAAAGTCCTGAAACAAAAGAATATTGTTAAGTACTACATATATTGAAAAAATTATCCAAATTTGCAATACTCAAAACCAGTTACCTAATAGAAGACTCAAGACAACTTTAAGAGTATCCAAAACTTAAAAAAAAAATGGTGTTAAGCACTCAACTAAGTCATATTGAAAGAAAGAAAAAATGTCATATTTCCTACATTTCCACATAAAATTGAATAGCACCGCACTTTCGTTCATAGTACAATAACTCCTCCATCTAAGGAGAAGTGCATGTTTTTCTATTCTTTTCAATTTTTCATCCTTTCTGGGTAAGTTATGCATCTGGAACTCTTCATTGCTTGATCAAGAACCAACTGTCCTTCGGCGCTAACTTTTGACTATTGAAACTTACCTTCAGCCACGACATTATAGTTCCCTCCATTAGAAGTAGGTTGGGGGAAAAGTGTCAGCAGAGAATAGTTCAAGTCAAGCCCATGTTTTATAAATGCCAGGGATGCACAAATTTGCTGGATCATACAGCAAAGCATCCCAGCTGGAAGTAAAAACATTCCTATCTTACGCACAAATTCTTTACAAGCTAATGCCAAATCAGTTAAACACTTGGCAATATCAGTACAAATCCTTCAGAGATGCTAGGATTTGCTTGGAACACCCGTCAATTTCTCCCATTACGTAAACCCCAAACAACTCTGTACAGTAATAAGTTCCATAATATAGTTCCTTTCCCACCAATATACTCATAGGTCATTGACCAATTAGCATAGCCACATTAGCATGCCAATTCATATGAACTCCAAACAAATTGAGACATTGCATGCTTTAACTGCCAACCTACATGATAATAAGAGATAAGCTGAAGATTTCGCTTGTCACAAACAGCAATAACATCTGTTGCTGTAGGATATCAAAGTCAAGGCCTTGTTGAGCGCAAATACACAAGCAAGCATGGCCATTTTCTGCTTTTGTGCATTCAAATCAAGCAAAATTCTATTTATGCATGAACAAGGAAGGTATGGTTTTGAGTACTTTGACCTTGTCTTGCCCACTTGAAGAATTCGTAAACACCCCCAAGACTTTCAACAAAGTTTCGAGACTCCTCCGTCTCCAAATTTCTGTCTCTTTTTTTTCCCCTCTTCTTAATAAATAATATATTTATAAGTAACAGTAAAAGACTTGACTAGTCAGTGCGGCAAACAGGGTTCCATAGACAGTACTCGTTTAGATACATATCTATTAGTTCCTCCATCAAGGATTGGTCATAGATTTTTCCATCCTCACTGATATAGATAAGTTACTTAATGGGCTTATTTTATTGCAAATAAGCCTTGGGTTAGGTTATGTATGTGTTGGCCCTTTGATCCCATGGGTTTTCTTTGTAATGGGCCAATTTAATGGGCCTAAAATATGAGTAGAAAGTAGGAAAACAGGATTTAATTCATTAGTTTAGTTAGAGTCCTGTTTTGAGTCTATTTCCTTTTTTATTTCAGTTTTAGTCAGTTTAGGTTTCCCTATTAGTGAATGACTAGTTAATTAGTTGCCTACTCCATGTTGGAGTTCTAGTCCTAGTCTATTTGGAATCCAACTCCTATTAGGTATTGTCTAGTCCTATTTGAAGACTAGCTCCTAGTTATGTTATGATTACTATTCAGCTCTATATATGTAGAGGAGCATATGTACTCTCAATTCTGAGATTTGAATAAAGAAGTTTGCAACTAATAGAGCAGCTGGGATACCTATGGGTGAGAAGCCTAGGCTGAGATAGCCACCTCCTCCCCCACTTTCCCTTTGTTATTGCTTCCTTATTTCTGATCACCTATTTCTGCTACTGTTTACCGTTACTGTGAAGAGCTAAGAGAATTTCAGATCTGTCCAAGGCATCAACACCAGAATCAATACACAGGAATCCTCCATTCTTGTGACCTGCGATCTCTCTCCTCTTCTCTATTCTGTAGTCTGATTAGAGAGCTACTGTTCAGGGGTGTTCCAGGCCACTGTAGGAACACTCAGTCCCCTTCTTGGAGCTGTCCAGATAGTTCAGCTGTTGTCTCCGCAGAACGCTTTCAGATTCTCTCTCCTAATTCTGAAAATCAAGAAAATAGATGCTTCACAACCAGCCAACAGAAGTTGTTCATCTTTGCGGGTTTTTGTGCCCATAGTGAGGCTTTCCTTCTACCAGAAGATCAGCTCCATCTGAGCTCTGCCGAGCCAGCCGCAGGTCCCCTCTAGGACCCTGCGCAGGTCCTTTTTCTCTCTTCTATTGTTTGGTTCTTTTTGCTGGTTTTGGGGTATTGATTTGCCTGTTTCTTGTGGAAATAATCCCGGGTTGTTTCCTCTTGTGTTTCTAATCTGATTTGGGTGTTCTAAGTTAGTCTTGTTTGGGTTATACATTGTGAGAGTTAGCTTCTTGTGATCTACTCCTACATTACTCACGCTTGCTAAGATACCCAGCACCTTCCACAGTTTCCATGAAAATTAAAACTTCTAGGGGTGTTCTTTTGGAAATAAGGAATATCAGGCATAGGAGGAGTATCTCAAGCCAACACATGGTCTGTGCTTAAAATGTATTCTGGTCCCACCTGTCAGAACTAAAATCAAGGCACTAAGTTCTGGCATTAGGATGGAAATGGAATGTGTGGATTGTCTTGAGAAAACTTGAAATTAACAAAGTGTGACATAAAAGACAAGATAAGCAACCAAAAATCTATCATTTTATCCCAAGTATGAACTCATAAGTTTTTTAAACAGAATTGTATACATCATGAGTGATACAAGTTTACTTCATGTTTAAGAGTCCACCAATTGAAACATCCGTACATACATAACATGTCCAAACAGCACACATTCTAATTATCCTTCAGTTATTGCATATACGGGGAGAATGTATACTTTTATGTATGAATCCATGATTTGTAGGGCCAACCTATTTAGTTGGAACAAGTCATGTGGGAACAGCTAGATACCTGTTTGGACACTGGTTTGCATCTCATATATTACTCAATATTCTCCTTTTTTTATTTTTATAACATGCTTTGACATGGTAGTAATTTGACGTTTCTTTTCTATCCAAAATATTCTGTAGATGGTTTCTTTTGACTAGCTTTACTACCACACTAGCACATCTGTCTCACCCTTAAAAACTTATTGTCTACTGGCTACCAATAAAATATAATTTCATCTGTTACAGAATCAAAAGTGCAGTTTCATGATCTAAGCATCAAACAATCTCAATGGGAGGCAGTTCACTTTTGGGAATGGACTCATGATGACCCATTTTTGGAGTTTAAAATGTATGTCAAGCATAACTGATAAATTTGCATAGTCATTCCCTGTTTATGGATTTTGGTTGCACTCCGCTTCCACTTGAGTATATGTCCAATTGTCCATACAACATTGGGAACTTATAAAGCATTAAAATATCGATAAAAAAAAATCTCTAGAAACATTAAACTAGCAGCAAGGCTGGAATGCATGTTTGATGAAATCCAACATTATGCTTTACAAACAGGATTACCCTATTATTCCTCCAAAAAAAAAGGAGTACCCTACTCTGTTCAAGAAATTATATCCATTGAACATTTTACGGAATTTGAACCCACAACATAATGTTAAATTAGATACCTGCGGCTCTTATTTTATCATGTGCTTTTTTTTTTTTCCTTTTCTTTTTTTTTTTGGGTGGGGGATGTTGGGGGGGGGGGGGGGGGGGAGGGGGGGGGGGTTAAACTTTCATTTAGACTATTCTTTCTCAAAGGAATAAATTATTCAGCCAGATATCAACCAATATCAGATTTCATCTAAATATTTTTCAAGTTTCAATATTTCATGCAGGTTCAGACATACAGACAAGCTCAAATACAGATATTGAGTCAGGATACATTATCATAACTAAACAATCCATACCTTGCCTGCACGAGTAGACCTGTAAAGTTTCTCTAGTTGTTGATGCCTCTGCAACTCGACCTCATCTATAACCATTACATCAGAACTTTCATAACCAGTCCCACTGAACTGCTTTATTACAGCCTGGAAGCAAAGAAAAAAAAAAATTGGCAAACCAACATCAAACTCAAAGCAATGGGGTTTTTTTTTTGGGGTGGGGGGCATTGGAGGGGAAGAGGAGATCAGATGGATATATAAAATAAATTATCCCTCAAAAGAAAAGAAGGATTTCAAAACTAAAATTTTTCCTAAAGAGAATTCCTGTTTCATTGCTTTTCTTTTTCTTCCTGTGTATCTGCTATATTTTCTCTTTACCTTACCTAGAAACTTCTTTGGTCTAATAAATCCCTAAACTTGAAGAAACATATTGAGAATGATTTTGGGACACCTTAACACTCGTATTGTATAAAAAATTGTATAGTAACTCGTTCCTCGTGTAACTAAATTTACAAGCTCCTACTTTTATCATAATCTATTTTTGGACAAATAACACATTGTTGGGCCACTGGACAAAAAGCAAACAAAATGCAGAACAAAAAGTATAGAAATGTTCATGAAATATATCCAATATTAATCCACCAAAACGCAGACCGACTCACATCATACATTTGACCCTCTAAAATCATACCGAACTCACATCATACATTTGGATAAGGCCCTATGAACTTATGTGCATCATTTCTCTAACCACTCCAGCCCTGGCTAGTACATCTACTAAGGAGTTAGAAGTTACTGGCTTCCATGAGAATGAGATGTCTCCTCAGTTGCATAGAACCCTTGCTCTATTAATCAGATGTGCCAACCTCCAAGGAGTATGCCTGTTGAATGATAAACATTTTATTACCAATGATGAGACACTCTCCACCACAAGATGGGTCCATGGTCTAATAGCATATAATGATAGACCTTGGGTAATTGCTTTAATTTCAATTATGTTACAGTCTTCATGCCGAGACGATCCCGATAAAACCACTAACCCATTTTCCATGCGATCTCTAAATACTCCTCCAACCCCAGATTGTCCAGATTACTTCCATCAAATTTCAATTTTACCAACAGTATAGATAGGGCTGTCCACTTATGTACTATAATCATTTTAAGAGGTTTAGATAGACCTCACCACCTGTCCCATTCTCTCCTGATGTAATAAAAAAGAATCTCTTGGAAAATATGCTTATTAGTGACCCTATGTGTAGCCCATTCCATATACACATCACACGCCCTCTTGCTACTACTTCTTTCTTCTCTTAAGACACAGATATTCCTGTCCTCCCATATACTCCAAAGAATTTCCATGAGGGTGTACCAATAGAAAACTCTTCCCCTCTCACCAAAAGGAATTGAGTTACAACATAAAATCCAGCTATTAAGGCATGCTCAGAGCATTGGCTGAATGTATGGAATGGGTCATCAGGTTGAATTTATCCAATGCTTGCTGCATAGTCGTCAAGGGGCCCATGACCCTAGACAGGTCCAATGCGATTGGATGCCTTATATGTATAGATGCCCAAACCATTTTTGGTCCAGAAATGGAGAAAATAAAGGGAGGGGAGAGAAAAGAGAGGGGAAAAAAATAATAAGAAACAGAAAATAAAAACTAAATGGAAAGGAGGGTGGAATTCAATTTTTTTTTTTTTTTTTTTTTTACCGGAACTGGAAAGAGCATGAGGAATGGGGTCATATTTTTCCGATATACGGAGTTCCTGTTGGGTGTCCAGGCCTCAATGGTTCGTGTTAATGGCAACTATGATGCAATTGATTTCTGTGGCATCCTCGACAGTAAAGGGATGGCCTGAGATGCTTTATTAATGTGCAGTGAAGATCAATGATAACACTAGCAAGAAATTTTTGCTTTGAATTTTAAAGGCCCTAAAAAGTTTGAAAAAAAAAAAGGCCAGGAAGCTTGCAGGGTCACCACTTCTGATTTTATAAACTTCCTTCACCAAGCAAAAGAGAGAAAGGAAAAATATTTGAGCAAGAGGCAGAGACCCAAAAAAATATATATATATATACTTTACTTGAGATTTTCAATATTTTATCTTGCTCATATATGTTGGAGTGAAAAGATACCACGGAGGAAGATCTTTCAGAATGTCAGGCCAAATTAATCTTCGAATTTGACCAGTGGCATGATAATAAATACAATGAAAACTCAACAAGCAACAAAGTGCCTCGTAACGACAGCCCAAGAAGAAAAAGGGCTGTATACTCATACAGTCATACCAATGGGGAATATAAAGGCATTATAACTATCTGAACGCATTGTTTTCTCCATCAACAAGATTACAAAAGGTGCAGCTTGGATTACATTGATTTTATGTAGTTCTGTTTGATGGGTAACCCAGATTAGCACAACTTGTTTACAAAATCACATCCAAGTTAAATGTAAATTTTCTCCACATTATTTATCTCAATAGTTATAAGATCGTATTAAAATACTGATTAATATTAAATAAAATCTCGATTCTACTTTCTTTTAATATTTCTTCCCATGAGGATGTTGGCTAAGAACAATAAGGGTTATCGTTCAGTTGGGTTCACTCCTGGGTTTGCAGAAAATTTTTTAACGAGATGCAGAGAAGCTACTAAAGATGAAATTTAAAGGGAAAGAAGAGGCACCTGTTGTTGTTTGGCAACTTGCTCTCTGAGCTTGCTTGCTTGTTTCCTCAGTGCATACATCGTTGCCCTTCACGTTCCTCAGAGATCTCTCCACCACTCTGTACAGCTTTCGCCTCTGCAGCCCTGCCTTCAGGTTCAGGGCTTCTGATGATCTCGGATATGAGTTCTAAGTTCTTGATATATTTCCATGACCTCTAAACCGAAATCGAATCGGTTTGATTTTATTTGGTTTCTTTTTGGTTCATATACGGTTTAGATAATTCAATTCGAATTCGGTTAAAGTTGAAATAACCTATTAAAACAAATAAAGTTGGAAAGGACATTACAACCTCATTACTGTCCATAATGTCAAATCCAATATCTTTCAACCCTGTTTTTTCAACTGAACAAAAATCCCATAGCAGGTAGGTTCACACTTCACATCTCAACAAAGATACAAGATTAGAGTGTTTAGTATGGGTTAGGTTTAGGTTCAATCCGGTTTATTCAGGTTACATTTTATTTAGTACCATTTGATTCAAACATATTATTTGAATCTAAATCTGGAGGTAAGAGAGTGGCCCCTCCCCCACCCCATGCTAAGTTTGATTATCCCAATTCTGATTCTCCCCCCAGCTATGTTGATTTGGTCTTGTAGAGGCCACTCTTTATCTTCAAATTATTGAGGTTGAAGCATATTGATATCCAAAGTCTAATAGATTTTAATTTTTTTTTTTTTCCAGTGATGTTGATCTTTAACCATTGGAAGTTATAGAAAATTAGATTCTCTCTTATCAATCAAAGTTTTTTAAAAATTAAAATAGATTAAGTGAGGGGAAAGAGTCTGAGAGCGACCTTTTCTCATTAAATATAATCAATATGTACAAAACTAAAATAAGATTAAAGATCATTAGATACCAAAGGAAATCCCGGCCAGAACCACACGTGCAAGTTTTTCTGCATGTGGCTTGTCCACGATAACTTCTTCAGTTTTGCATGAACTAACAGATCAATCACTAAGTGGGGATGCTCCCTCCAGTATGAGCAAACCTTTTTGGAACAAGAAATCCTTCTGCTCGAGTTGATTACAAGTAAAATATAATTTGTTTTTATTTAAGAACAAATCATTAGAGGAAGAGTTTTGTGCACAATCATGCATGGTGATCGTATGTTTGATAAGGGTTGAGGGTCTACAATGAGCTCTCCCTCAACTCCATCTCGTGGTTGTTTATGTAGATAACCTTTGGCCAAATCATTATAATTGATTTAGTTTTTTCATTTAAAGTTTCATCATTGTAATTCTTTTTTCTTATTCTAAAATTATACATTTAGATTGAGAGAGGACAATATTAAAAATAGTATAATGGATGATAAACACTTTAAGAGAATAAGTAGTTATAAGGGGAAAAAAAATCATGTATTATTGATCATTTAATAACACTTGGTGTGAAATGAAATTTTATTTAATGTTTATTTTTAATAATAAAAAAATTAATATTTAGACAGTCATGAATAGAATTTATTTTATCTTTTACAATGATTTTTCCGTTAGTATTTTGAAAGGTTTTTCATTAATAATTTATCTTACTTTTGTTTATCCTTCTATTCAAGATTCATTACTTCTTAATTAAGGGTAAAATGTGTAATTTTATGCTATGATGACACCCTTCTTTTTTTTTTTTTTTTGGTAGAACTAATCATGTCTCAACTCCAACAAAAAAACTTCTGACTGAAAGGGGAAAAGGGGGAAGAGGTTCCCTAAAAGGCAAAGAGAGGGGTCAATGTGAACACTCATAGAAGCATCACCATAGGTAGAATTTCTACCATTCATGAGGAGTGGGGTGATATTTGCTCGCAATGTGTTTGGGCTCATGAGTCACATTGCTTTTTAGGCTTTTTTTTTTCTTCTTGAAAGGGGTCTTTTCCACGAGTCCGGATCAAGTCCTCATACGAGGACTTGAGTTTCGATTCTCGTACAACTAAGAGTTAGACATGTGTCATCCATTTATTATCTCTCCTAATTTGTTGACCAATTAACTATCTCTTCCTATTTTCTCTCTTATTATCTTTTTCCACACTTCCTCTCTCTCCTCATGGTTTATCAAAACTTTTTTTTTTCATTTTTCATTTTTATTATAATTTAACATCCGTTTATTATTAATCCAACAAAATAGCTTTATTTTAATCCTACAAAATAGCTAATACTAATCTAAAACCAATAAAAATTAAGAGACACTTTTTTCTCACCATCTCATCTCTATTTTTTTTTTTTTAAGTTTATACTCTCTCTCTCTCTCTCTCTTAATTTTCATTAATATTTTATCCGGGCTCTAGCATAGTAGCATGTGTCATCTGCTAGCATGTTCAGCCTTTCTCCAATTAAAAATCCTGAAAATCACATCATACTGTTTTCTCATCCTAAGACATATGTTCTATGAATAAAACTTTAAATCTATATATAAATCTGACAATATTTTTTTTAATAAATTAAAAATCTGACAATATAAGCTTACATACAAGTTACTTCTCTTTTTTTTTTTTTAGTGAAGTTATTCTCAATTCCCACAACTTCTTTAGTGATGCTGGCAGTGTATAATTTTCCTTTCATATGACATTTTCTTATTATTCTATCTCACCTAAAGCCAATATAGATGATGTTTTTTTCAGGATATCCATTGGTGTGGCATGTTAGCTCTTTCTCACAATGATAGTGTGGAGAACCCTCATTGTAACTTGGTCATTATTTCGGGAAGAATTCAGGAATAACCTTGTTTTTCTTAGTCACTATTTGAGGAAGACTTTTGGAATACGTTTATTTAATTTCTGGATATCTTTTGCACACCATCTGAATTCTTGATGGCTGGTGAAGGAAAACTGCGTCACCTTGACCCACGCCCCCATCTATTAGGCTATAATTAGGGATGCAAGTTTGGCCCTGACGGCTCAAACCCACCCTTGGCCTGCCCTGATCCTGAACAAGTATCGACCCCAACTTGAAATTTCTGACCCTGAGTCAGGGTCAGGGTGGGTAAGGGTTGATGTTTTTGGCCCGCCCAACCCGCCCTAAACCTGGCCCTGGTTTTTCTCCTGATGTTGACTTTGGATTTTTTATTTATTAGGATGTTCTCCTCTTTGATTAACATGGCAAGGGTTTTGAGATCTTCGGATTGTTTGCCTTATTAAATGATCTCTTTGTTTATCTTGAAAAATAATTGAAATTTTTTGGATTATTTACTTTTATTAGGATGATCTCCTATTTGTTTATCATAATAGTTGGAGTTATTTGTATTGTTTGAGTGTTTGCTTTAGGATGTTCTCCTCATGACAAATAATTTGTGACTTTTTGCTTGTGTATGTATTTTTTTTGCAGGGTCTGATCCCTTGATGACAAACCAGGGTCAGGGTCAGGGTCAATCAGGGTAATCTCGTCCCGACCCTAAAAAATCAAGGCCAATCAGGGTTGGGACTGGATTGAAGTTTTACGACCCTGAGTCAGGGTTAGGGAGGGTTTGAGCCCAACTAAGGGGACTCAGGGTTGGGTTAGGATCTTAACACACACACTAAAAAAAAAAAATGGGAGCAGGGGGAAGACAAAATGTTCTAATCAAAATAACGAGGATTTAGGACCCAAGTGTTTATAATGTAAAGAAAACTTACTGACTACTCCAAAAATGGAGGTTTTTTATATATTTCTGCCACAAAGCATGATGATTCAATTAGGTTGGCAATTGCAAAGATAAGAAAATTCCTTAGTTAAGTTGTATGTACAGTTATAACTGACTTTGGTTCACGTGGAAATTCAAATCCTTGACAGCTGTGCAAATCAGTTCAATTTCTTTTCATTTGAGCTGTCATCATAGTAATCGATGATCTGGTCCGAATAAGGTAAGGTGCATCAATTCTTGTATTAAAGAACACTAGCTTAGCCTACTGGTGTTAGTTTCAACTTTCCTACTAGAAAAAAGGTAGTTTCAACTTGAAAAGTTGACATCCAAGAGAGGAGGTTGTGTAATAGAATCCTATCACATTTAGGTGTGTGAGTGTGTTATAAAGTTGTAATTCATGGTTACTGCAAAAAGCCTAAAAATAAACATATTTTCATATGGTTACAAAGGATTCCTTCACTCTTCCAAAATCTGATGTAAGAGAAGGGTCACCTCCACATGGCTGGTTAGCAAGATGAGGTCTCGTTCGTTAACGAAGTTAACTCGATAAATCGCTCCACCAACTAAGAATAACCATGCACCACACATAGAATTAAGAAAGAGCTCTCAATCTGTCAATCCTTACTATATATGGATACGGTAAGTTTCCCTGTGTGTTGAGTAAAATTAAGTTGCATACTCTACTCCTGGTGGTGCCCTTCCGTCAATTCCTTTAAGTTTCAGCCTTGAAACCCATATACCCCCCAGAACCCGAACACTTTGATTTCTCATAAGATGCCAGCTAAATCCTAAAAGCAACATCCACCACTCCCTGATCGACATCATTTATGATTGAGATTAGGACAATATTTGATCTAGAGCTTCCTAGAATTTCACTCTTTCCCCTTCTTTATTAGAACAATATATAGAGGTTACAATTCAATCATAGCCATTCTGCCCATTGAGGAGACAGACACAAAGAAAGCCACAACAATTTTCCAATTTAGTGGACCATCTTGAATAAGTACTAGTTCATTTTTGTTCTAATGGAAACCTGACTCCATTGTCAATATATGATATAAGTGTCATAGGGTAGGTTATTGAAAAAGCTTTGTACGTCCAATTTGTTGAACCATCATGACCTTTTTACTTTGCTTTTTTTAAGGATGGAAACCTAACTTCATTGTTACATGTTAATTTCAAGGGGTAGGTTATGCCAAAGTTGAGACCTATTTATAAGAGGGTTTGGTTAGGGCAATGATAAAACCTAACCTGTTGCTTTCTGTAGTCCCACAAATTTGGATTATAAAGGTAGAACTAAAGTGAAACTCATTTGTCAATAATAAAAATGAAAATTCAAACACATTAGGTATTCTGAAAATTCATTCAAATAAGTGAAAACACCAACCAATACCATATGGTCCTACAAGTCATGCCCTCTTGCCAATGCGGCTCAACAAAATTCGCCCCATTCGGACACTTTTGCACCAAAAAATGTGGATTGGTCATTCAGTTCATCAATTTTTCTTTTTGGGTATAATTAAACAATTTCTTTCGTCTTAATCACTAATAAGTTTGTAACCATATTTTAAGGGGGGGAAAAAATTGTTATTAGTTTACAATAGAACAAGAAAGTGTAACCTTTACAAAAGAAAATAAGTTTATCATGATAAGATTCTTTATAAATAGTCTGATATTATTAAAAAAAAAAAAAAATCATAAAAGATATTTCCCAGATAACATTCTCACCATGGAATCCATAGATTTTACGCTTAGTTGTACCGTGTGGCATAGATGGAGTTGAAATTTTGTAGACAAGTAAACTCATAAGCTTTTTATTCACTTGTCAAGTTTCAATGCAAATAGAGTAGGTCAAATGACAAAACAGGGCATTAGAAAATTGATGAATACCAAGAATACATTAAAATGCTTATACAACCAAGATGGTGCCTATCAAAATATGTGAAGCATTTGAATGAATTTGATTCTAAATCTTTTGAGACATGACTAATCCAACCCATTCCTTAGATGACCATGAAAGTTAAAAGTAATAGATCACCCACCCACATGACACAACTAATACTTTTTTTTTTTTGTTAACCAAGGTGTCCGGGCCAGCTTATGTGCACCTCGACTAATCCTCGGGGAGATGCTATGATCTCCACTTAAATCGTAGATGCACAGATGAGGAATCGAACCTGAGACCGTGCGCCTAATCCACACACACAATGCGTACGATAGGGTTCGATCCCACGACCTCCTTCCCTATGTGCCGACTCCATAAACCGAAGCTACCACCACTAGGCTATCCTAGTGTTCATAACTAATACTTGTTTTTCTCCTCATCAAATCATATTCATACTAATCCTAAACTTAATATATATTTACCCAAACTTTCCTAATGAACATGTCTTTTGATTTCTTCAAAGAAGCAAACTTTTACATATTCTCTGCAAACTTTGTAAATATCCAAATTACCCTTTATAGCTCATTACTCAATATTTTTCATTTTCGCATTTAGATTTTCCTCCTAAGTACGTATGAGATGAAGATTTATGTGTCTTATTTCTCTACTCAAATTAAAATAAATAAATAATTGAACGTTCTTTGTTTTATTTTCTATCGAGGGACGTAAGAAATTCCTGTGAATCATTATCATATTTCTTGTCACTACCATTATGTAATACCAAGAGGTGTCTGACTCTTCTTCGACCAACTCACTCCCATGGTGGGATGATCCCAAGCCAGATTGTATTTGTTGCTGGCATTAAATTTTGAGCATTGAACACTTGAGAAAGGGTCTCCATCAAAATCGCTCATTCCAGCCTTCCTTTTCCCCTATATTTTATGAGGTTTAGAACCCAAAAGACCTATCTTTATCCATCTTGAATCATCAGCAAAGAATCACAGTTGAATGGGTAGTTGAAGCAATTGCCCAAAACCATAAAAAATTCGTTTCATGAACAACCAGATTGACTTATCACGTATTCCAGCAGGACCCAGATAGAGAAAACAGAGAAGACCAGATTGAGGAAACAGAGAAGACCTCTTCATCATCCTCAGATAGATTATGGGGTTGGCAATCGCCACACCACTTTCTCTCTCATATTATAAATGGGTAACTTTCGCTCAGCCGTTTCTCTCTCTAAACTCCCGCCTTAGCGGTTTCCAAATGTTACTTAACATCAACTCTACAATGTTCATAAATTCCGATTCACGTTTTACACTTCGTTTTCCAAGGAATTTCCATCTGGGTTTCTTCCCTCTCCTTCTCCTACAGTTGTAGTTCTGGAGATAAAAAAAAAAGATTAAAGCACCATTTTTTGATTTCAAAGCAAACCCAATAAAGAAATACCAGAGAACAGATAGAGATAGCTTGCAGGGCCCGTTTACAGAGTGTCAAGGAAAGGAACTCATTACTTCATTCTTACACACACAAGAGCCCACAATAATCAATAATGCCAATGCCAAAGAAGCGAAAGGGAAAGAAGAAAAAGAAGGGAAGGCCCGCCAACAGCCATTCAACAACTAACTCTCAACAGGGTACATGCTTGCAACTACTTTCCTCATATCTAAATGCAATCCACCTTCTCTCTTTTCATTTCCCTCTGTTTAGCTTTGTGGGGTTTTTTTTTCTACTGTTACTGTTTTAGCTTTTTTTGGTTGATTGATTTTCGCTTTGTGGTTAATTCAATTATTGTTTAGGGAATGATGGTCTGAAAATTTATGATGGGAAAGACAGTGATGTTGGTGAAACCAGCCACCTTAAGTCAGAGCCACTCCATCGCCAATTAGGCAAGGGCAAAGAACAGGAAGAGGTAGATAGTAAGGGTTGGGAATCTCATCCTTTTTCGCCGTTTGTCACCCTCAAACTTAATCGGATGGAAACTTCCCAAAATGGCACCGGCAATGGTGAAGTGGAAAGTAAGCAGATGAAGGTGCTGGAGGAGGAGGAGGAGGAGGTTGTTCAGGATATTGAGATTACTAGGGAGTTGAAGCCGGAGGTGCTGGAGGAGAGTGAGGTTGTTGAGGATATTCAGCCTGAAGAGGATTCTGAGAGCAAGGATGCCAATATTGAGTCTGTTGAGCGAGATGCTGGTAGCGCTAGTTGTAGTAGGAATTTCGATGAGGAATCTCGGTTGGAGGATAATAATTCCCTGGTGATGGAGTCAGAGAAGGTGGAAGAAGAGGAGAAGAGTGGTGATTCAGTCATGGAAACTGTGGCTGATGTTTATTCGGCTGGGGAATTGGTGGAGGAGAAGAGTGCTAATTCAGTTATGGAAACTGTGTCTGATGTTGAATTGGCAGGGAAGTTGGAGGAGGAGGAGAAGAGTGATGGTTCAGTTACAGAAGCTGCACCTGCTGTTGATTCGGCTGAGCCAGTCGTGTCGCTGGATG
>NC_056570.1:28050652-28065794 GCF_013358625.1 Macadamia integrifolia | reverse complement strand
AAAAAAAAAAAAAAAAAAAAAAAAGAAGAAGAAGAAGAAGAATTCACACATTGTTTCACTTTTTTTTTTTTTAATCATTACTTTGTACCATCCCTGATGCCCTTTAATAAGAATTATCCATTGTTACTCAATTCTTATTCCAGCTATTCAGTAGGTGCCTGTATGTTGTATATATATATATATATATATATATGAGATAAAATAAATCTTACATCTGCAAAACTTTCTGAATACCTCATTTGATTTGATTTTAGCCTTCATTACCTCCTTTTAAAACCTCTGACCTCATGAGAATACTTTTTTCACATTGGTGTTGTAATTTCTTTTAAGATGAAAAAACAATCTCTATCAAATTTCCTTTAAATGAAAGAATTTGTAATTTCACGGCTCCTAGATTTTCCATTCATCAATCTTGACATTCCCATCTCAGTTGTGCTATAATTCTCTGGACTTGTTTCTCTTTTTTGGTTTTCTCATGATTGCCCAGCAACATACTTCATAAGTCATGTCATCTTTAAAAGAAGTAATGGTAGAACCCCAATCCTCCTGGCTCCTTCATAAAAGAAGAAATAGTACAACCCCTATCCTCCTACGTATTGTTTAATCACTAGACCACAACCTCACTCCTATGGGAAATTTTGGAGCCTTAAAAAGCATGTAGAGCACAGGGCCTTATTCAGTGGACTGGTGTTAGATCACTTAAGCGAAAAGTTGGTGCTGCACCATTTCTTATGTTTGTGTGGGTAGTGTGGTTTTGGTCTGTCTTCGCTGAAGTTTTTTTAGCCATCTGGCCAGTAAAATATTTCTGTAAATTCTGTTATCCATCCAAAAAGAAAAAAATAAATAACATATTGTTTAATCTCTAATCCGACTTCTTGGGTGCATCAGCTTTTCATTAAGTAGGCCTACTTGTCAGCTACTGGATTAGAAGTACTGAATAAAGAGATGAAATACATCCAAAGGCCAGAAGGTGAGTCTGGGTATTTTTTTCCCTATCAAATAAAGGGTAATGTTGCATTAAAGAAACTACCCTCAATATTCTTTACCAAAGAACCCAGTGGGACTCATACTTCAAAGGAAGATTGCCTTGTATGAATTTATTTGAGTCCAAAGGACTTTGCAGTCAAGGTATTGTTTTAGTTTCCATGATTTTGTCCTTTAGCATCCTCCAAATCTTACTGCTTTTTAAACCTACCCTACTTCAAGCATCATCAAGTTGGCTGATTGGGTTGGACAGATAGCTGAAGTCAACAAAGTTGCATCAGAATCTTGTTTATAATGAAGGAAATATTATTTGGCATTCTTGGGTCTGTGATACTGAATCATTATTTGGATCTGAACTGCCAACCCCAGCCATGCTTGGATACTATGAATGTTTTGAAGGAATTTCAGAATGAATATTCTTTTTTTTTCACCTAGTTATTATCTTCAATACTCGTAGCCCATGATCAGCAAGTGCTTGATTTACCAATATTTTATCCCATCAAGTGAAGAATTAAGCCCAAGAACACATCTGAATGATAAATGGATGGAAGCACTTCAATTATATATCTTTAGTTTGGTGCAGATCATGGTCATTTCGAGTTCATAGACAGAAGATCATGTGTTTCAGTATGTTTTAAAGTAGAAAATTAATTGACATCCCCATTTACATTAGTTCATGTCTTAACTTTTGAGTTTTGAAATTGTTATTACCTCCTCTTTATTATTTACAAGTGTTTTAAATTTTCCTCTGCGACTACCTGAGTGATCTAAACTTTTCCCCTCCACCCCTGTACTCTCTTTTGTTTTATTGAACTGGAAGTTCTAAAGATTTGAAGTGCTTATTGTAACTAAATAAGACTTGGAAGGATTAAATCCCATATAAGAAATGTTAGCATTGGAATTGGTGTGAATGTTCTCCTTTAGACCTCTTAGTCTTCAGGTCGAAGATGTGGAAAGGATGCCATAAACTTGGTTCATTTTCTTATTCATTCTACAACATGCGATTATTTCAGTAATTTAGTATTGATTTAACTTATGTTTGATTTCTACTGGTTTTCTTTGATGCCAACAGAGAGGGACGCTGGGGCTTCATATGAATAGGGAAATAGAATTTATTGATGAAGTTAATGGAGCGAGTCAAGGAAGGGATGTCACTGCTTGAAGTTTTGATTTGATTTTGAATAAAATTCGTTCCTTGTGATAATGTTGCCTTCAACTTTTCTTTAGATTTTACCCACCCCCCAAAAAAAAAAAAAAATCTTCAAGTAATAATAGACAAGTGAGCTAATTAATTGAACAATGTAAGATAGTTTCATGGTTAATTGGCAGCTTGAACTTGCTACCTTGGAAAAGTGTCTGTGCTTTGTAATGGGCTTTGTTTTCTTGGACCAATATTCATTTTATTTTTGTGAGGCAGATACTCCATGTTCATTACTGTGCTTCTGTAATGTACTGTTTGCCCCTTTTCAATGAGACTAGTAATGAAATTCATTTCTGTAAGTGGTATGGCTCAATGTTGAGTTGCTAAATGTGTTTGATGCATGCATATTATTACATTGGTTCATCCATTTACTAGACACTACCTTTTCATCTCAGGCCTTGTAAGAGTGTGGCTTATATCTGTTTTAGAATGCATGCTTAACTGCCTGCTTACAATGGCAGGTTAATTAAGTAATTGTCGCGGAAATAATTTATTTTCACATTACATTCTTGTATGAAATCTAGTTTCCCCCCCACCCCACCAAAAATAAAATAAAAACGATCGTTCTCTGTGGTGGAGCACAGCCTCTGCCTCAGTCTGTCTCTCTCCTCCCTTGTGTGAAATGACCTATATGGCTAGAGGAGAGAGACAGACTGTGGGGGGCGCTGGTGGAGGCTGTGCTCCCCCAAAGAAAACACTCTTCCTAAAATGATACATTTAGAACTTGTAGATTGTTTGGGTTCTGTTGGTCATGGAGAAGAGCTAGAAGGAACCGTTAATGAACCTCTCTAATGGTTGTAGTAGTTACCCTTGGCATGGCAACCAGGAAATGGGTTATCTGAGGCTTGTAAATACTTGTTAATCTTATATTAGTCCCTGTTAATCCAACACAAACTATGCTGGCTACAAAGGTTTCTTGGGGAACCAGCTCCACCTCTCTTTTCTTTTTTCAGAACTTTTTCAGGGAATTATTCAATTAGAAACCTTATAGGGTGAAAAGCAATGTGGAATGAAGGGTTTGAAACTTCAAATACATTAACCATCACAACATCAATGGTGCATATCCATCTTTTATTAGTAAGGGGAGTGGTGGTTCTGTTAAAATTTTGTTCTGTAAGGTGCACAAGAAACTGGGTTGGATGAGGCCATTTTCCATGAAGAATTCCCTGGTGCCACAGGGTGCCAACCACTTAAAGCTTTTGGGTTGGATTTGGTTACACAAATCCAGATAGTTTGAGGTAAAACAGAGCAGCAGAGATCTAATCATATTCCTTGCAAGTTTATATAATTCTTAAGTGTTATCATTTGAGATAAACTAGCAAGGATTTAGTTTTTTCTTCACCATAGGTGAAAAGAGAATCTATTCACCGGTGATGACGATTTGGTGCTTTGATTGGACTTTGGGAAGAGTGAATGTCATCTTTAATTCCCACCCCTTATTGTTGAAGGTCTGAAATATCCTTATCTAGTCCAAGCAGAGGATCAGATCCCGTGGATGAAGAGATTCTCTATTCACTATGGGTTAAAAGAAATTGAGTCCAATTTGCAAAATGCGAACCATGGCGATCCAAGAACACAGTTTTCTTACTTGAGGACCTGAAATTGAATCTTGTTTATTGAATTTATTTTGTATTTTTTGCCATGTATCATTTTCTTGATTGTAAATGCAAGGAAACATATCTAAGAATGATTGAGTGAGAAGGAATTCAGCCATAGGTGTTCCCCCTGGTTGGCAATTGCATCATTAAGAAAGATACCATCACATTCAGAACCATTGAGCCATGAAAAACATTATATGTTGATATAAATGTACACCATCTGAACTTCCATAAATAACTGAGGAATGACTCAAAATGCTCTCTTTACATTAATTTCCTTTATTGGTGACAACAAATCCAATCAAACATGACCACACAACAATCTGCAGAGAAAAAAATGAAAAATAAAATGACTGCAAATAGCACATTTTCCACACAAATCAACTCTCAAAGCCTCCTCCTGATAGTTGAGGCTCCATGAATAGCGAAAATATAGAAAAGCTGTGTTGCTGAAAGGATAATTAAGAATGCTTCCATTGTTCTCTGCAAGAATCAACAAAGCAAAATATTATTCTCATTCATCCATATACAAAGGAAAGCTTCCATCTTCTAAATTTTGATTAAAAAAAAAAAAACTTACCAAGCGTATGTTCCTGTTGTTTTTCTCAATCTCTTTAAAAGCCAAGCTACAGATATAACAAGGTAAATTAAACCAATGAATAGCAGAAAAAAATATTCTAAACCTGATTGAAACTCTTTAATGACAACTATATTGGAATTAGTCTTATACTGGGTATGGAAGTAATAGCTTGTAAGCCATATACTGTGCAAGTATATTTGATGTTGATGAAACCATAATTGAAAGAAGAAAACATACCCCATAGCAAGGAGAGTAAGAGTCCAAGCAACAGTAGCAACTGATGCCGCGGAAGGTAAGCTGTCAGCATCCCATGTCCTAATGTGGTGAACACCAGCAATGGCTGATGCACCACCTACAACTGAGGCAATCAAGGCAAACACCACAAAGAAGCCAGTGGCGGCATTCCCCATTGGAAAGTAAATGGGAGCAAAATGAGCTGGAAGGACAAGGTCAGGGCCTGCATTTGAAATGGGTTAAAGACATTGGCAAAGTAGATGAACATAAATGAACGTAAAGATAGATTGAGTTTGAAAGTATCACTTTTTTCTAAAGTCAGCATTCAATGAGTTCCAAATCAACTACAGTATGTTATCCTAAGCATTAGATCAATTTATGCCCTTTTGGAAGCTGAGACAGGAAAAAAATTTGGCTGTTTGAGTTCATGAGATCTCATAGGCTGGATTTTGGGCTGAGATAGGGACTCCCCCAAGCTCAAGTCAGGACTTAGGCCATTGGACCAGCCAGTCCCAGCCATATGGGCAAAAAGGACCTGAACTGCTACACATGGTACCTTGAAAGTTAAAAATATCATATCTGCTTCCTACAAAACATGAAGAGTGAATGAATGAATCTTATGATCCAATGTATGAAAGTGTAATATTAGGTTTGTGATAGTACAATAAGCTAGGATGATAATTTACCGATAAGGAAGCCGTGGTCGACTGCTTTATTGAGGGCCCAACCTCCGATTGATGCCACTATGATGTACATGCAGAGGTTGAGGAGCAAGAGTCCGGTTGCGACGGGCTTTAGCTGTGCCATTAGTACTATGTCTGCACTGAGGAGGTAGGGACTTTAGTACCCTAAAGATGGACAGTGAGGAAGAGAGCTCAGGAGGGCACAGAATGAAGGGTTACAAATATGGAGCCTTATAAAGAGGACAAGTAAGAAGGCCTTTGTTCTTTTCTTCCAAAGGTGATTGTGGGTTCCAAAGGGTTTTCTTGCAGTTGTAAAGTAGTTAACTTGAAATTCAGGGCAAGGAGCTTTCATTTTTTATCTCTTCCTTTTATATGGTATTCCTCAGATACTGCCTTTGCTTTGCTTCTTTGCAATACTCTAGAAATCAATCTTTGATGGAACACCTTACAAATCTCACTTTTGCACAAGTTTGATACCTGGGACTAGTATATTTCCTAGGGTGTTAAACTTTGGACCCAACTGCTAAAGGTGGGTTGCCACATTCTTTTGAGTTGTTCATGGGCCCAACATCATGTTGATTGGAATTTCTCAACCATTAGATCTTATGATCTACTTAACAGGTTACTTGGAGTAGTGATCATGCATTGTTGGAGAGAACAAGAAATGGCATTATGATTACTGTTACCACTTACCAAGGAAAAGGGCCTTTGGGACAAGTCAAGCCGCAGGCTTTTTAACCCTGCCTCTAAAGTGGGAGGCTATTTGAACAAAGTTATCTGTTCTGTCAATGTGAATATGGGCTCACCAATGACAGCTAGGATGAACCCTGATCAAGCATCTTTTTGTGGCCTGGGCTATTACGATCATTACATATGCCCTCCAAGGCCCAAGACAAGGTGGGTTACCTAGGCCTCAACTAAGGGTTTGTGTTCATGGGTTAAGGTTGTCTAGATTTTTCGTTGATCTTAGGGTGTGTTTGGCGAGGAAGAAAAGATTTATGAGGTGCAGATTGGGCTCAAGACTGTAGGCAGGGAAAGGAATTGTTCCTTGCTTCCACAACTTGCTCCTCATTGTCCAATCATCTTTGTTCTGCTTTAGAGGGACAATTAGATAAGGATGTGACCAAACAATTGAGCTGGTTTGATAATTTTGGCATCTGGTAGATAAATTATCATCAGATTTGCTGTGTCAAATATAGTGGTCCATCTTGATTTTATGGCCTCCCTTGCATAAGAAATCTTGCTCTCTTATGTTATGATGCCTAGCTTCTTTATGAAATAATTAAATGGAAAAATTTTTCCCTAACCCATGGAGGATGGTTCATCTATTATTCTAAGATTCACAAATCTGGGTTTTATACTTTCTTAACATAACGAATTTTATTGTGGGCATAAGAAAACTTTGTCAATAACTAATTTGCCAATTTTTGTTGAGACATGGTGAATCGAATTGTTACGAAATTTGCATAATGTTTAAAGCATGAACCTCAACTCATTCCAGTTTTCTTTTTGAGATGAGTTTTGTTTTTATCTTTTCCAAAAGAGTCTTCCAATTTTTCTCTTGGGATCAAATTTTCCTTTTGATTAGATTCACCTATGGTGATGTCCTGCTATGAACTTGTCTTTGGGCTTTGGATTCATCATTAACTCTCATCATTTATTGTTTATGATAAAAAAAAAAATTTGTTGTCTACTTTAATCAAGTGGTCAGATGGGGTGGACGCGAAAAAAACTCTCTTTCACTATGGAGGGAGAGAAATGTTTCTCCATATAAATAGGTAATGAGGCTTTTACTTTAGAGAAATTTTTTTTTCACCAAACACTCGAGAATCTAGGATAATTATTGCTATCCCTGGTTGGTTGAAAGTCCAAAATATCATACATACATCATTTTGCTACCTTGGAGGTGTGCATAATGAACAGATTCCCTAGTATAATATGTGGGATTTATTTTATCATTTTCAAAGTCTTGTGTAACTCTTTGTTTTTTTAGCATAAAGACAAAAGGTAACTCTTAATTAATCCATCTACCTTTGAGCTATTTAAAAATAATTTCATTTGTCAAACCAAAGCTAATGAGATTGTTGAAAAGATTACTGAAGATTCACGGAGTGTCACATTGAACAACGACTGAGATATTTGAAGGTACCAAAGATCACATGCTCACATATAAGTGTTGAAAATTTGGAGCTGATTGGCTTATTCAAATTATGTTGCATGTGATGATACAAGGTAGAGATATTTTTTTCTCCTTGCTAGAGGAGCAGTGTCTTGGAGGATCATGAAGCAATCAAATACTGCCTTTTCCACTATGGAAATAGAAGTGGGTGGAATATTTTGTTAATGCCTCTCGGATATTTTGGTTAAGACAATTCATCACAGATCTCAAGATTACACTTTCTAATGAGAAGCTGATTCATATCTTACTGCGATTATATTCTGCGATTATATTGCAGCAATCCAATTTTCCAACAATACATGCTCAGTAAGTCATTGTAGAGATATTGAGATCAAGAGTTTTTTTATTAACAAGAAAGCTCGGGGTCATTGAGTTTTGATTGAACATATCAGAACTGAAAAAAATGATTGCTGACCCTTTTATTAAAGGTCTTGTATCTAAAGTTAATGTTTAAAATATTGCAATATATGGTTTGTGACTCTTAATTAAAGTCTTATACCAGATTTTAAATTTAAGAGAGGGATAGGTATGCCATCGGTGTACAGTAAACTAGCGAACTGCACCAATGGAGCACATGATTGAATAAGAAGAGTGAGATAGACACAATGGATGCTATTACCAGCAACATACCAAACCTTTTCTCTGTAAATTTTCTATTATTTCTTCATCATAGTGTAAACATGCAGTTTTTAAAATGATAAATACTTAAAAGGTTAAAGGGCAATAACATTGGACCTAAAACTAACCATAAGGCCAATTCTGTTTTCATTTCAAATAATCAATACTAATTAAATTCAAGATGAATATATACATCAAGCATTGCTTAGGGCGTGGTAATGTAGGCGAAGTGGAAGAATGTAAACAGACGATGCCTACATTGCCACATCAACAATAACTGAGAGTAGCAGTTACAAGTGGGAGCTGCAATTGCATAGCCTTCCCATAACCACCCTGATGGAAAGTGATTATTAAGGATGTCATACAAGAACTGTTTTGGTCCCTGGTTTCGGTACAACCAGAGGCATTCATCTCAACCCTTGCAAAACTGAGAGATCTAGAAACTAGAAGCACCACCACCACTCAAGCAATCGGAGTCACCAGAAAAGACAATCAATGCATTGGACAGAAGAAATGGTTGATAATAATCATATGCAAGGTACGATTGGCCTATATGGAGGTAAAACCTTTTCCCAGTTTGTTCTGCATTCATGTTATATACTGGGACTTAAAGCCATCAGGCATAGGTTCGAGCCATTTAGGGAGCCTTTCATGGCCACGAAAGGATTGTGGCCAAATCTTGAAGATGATGTTCCTTTTTCTTTTCAAGGACCAAGTATTCCTTATGCCACAGTGAAGGGAATTCCTTTGACCGCAGGGCTTCATATGCACACATTAGGGTCTTTTGGAGATCATACTAAAACCTTATAGGGATTTGTTCTCTGCGAAGATTTGTTTGGGAAAAGTGGTGTGGGTTGGGGGAGGAGGGGGGGTGGTTTCTTTTAATTAGTTCTCCATGTGTCGAAAAAGAGGTGAAAAAGCAAAAGGTTTCCTCCATTGAAGTTGGGCATGAAAGATTCCTTTAAAGGCAACTTTTTTGTGGTGCTGTAAACTTCTTATTAGCTCTATACTTCATCATGCCCAAGATTATTATTACTTGGTTCTAAGCAATATACAAAAAGATAGATCATCAATCAAGAAGCTAGTTTTCCTGAAGATCTCATTACCTATGATCTGATATTGGATCATTTTATATTTCTATGTAATGAGAATGTAATAATTCATTCAGGTTGTTTTTAAGGGTCTAAAATAGGGGGAAAAAATATTAGCATTTTGATGTGCTGCATAGTTCTAACAGAATTGAAACTTGAGAAGTGAGGCAGAGTAGAAGGTAATGCATACAACATGTTCAATTAGTTCCAAGAGTTGACCATGTGGCCGCAAAATATGTAGAGCTCTAGCCATGGAGGAATGGTTCGGTCTACTAAAGATAAACATGCTTCCATAGGGAAGTGTATCATTCCATCTTTCTTTAATAAAAGTAACATTCGAATCACTAATATGCCAAAAAGTAGCAATAGAAATGTAAAATCATAGAAGGTAGATAAGCAACCCAATTCTGCTATACATGGCATATCAGATAGGCCAATCAAGACTGTTATATATACCATTTCGTACTCACATAACAAATCTGAGGCCTTACCTTCAGTCAATAGATATCACACCTTGTAATTTCAGTGTGTTCCAAATGTTTCAAAGATATATGTTTTTACGCTTGAGGTTTTGAAAGCATAGGAGCAGCAGTACAATTCCAATACAGATGCTCCTTCAAGCATCATGAGACTGGTTAAACAATGGAGCTGCAAATAAACAGTTGATTGAATGCCTTGTGATGTTAGGGTTTTTGTTTAACCATTTTCCTTTCCGGGTGATTTTGGTGCCCACCATTTTTGATAAATGATGGATTTAGATTGGATGGTTTGGTCATCTAAGAGTCAGCTATAGTGTCAAACACTGTTCTAACAGCTCACTTGGTTTCTTCTTGCAACATACTATTAGTTACTTAATAAACTACAGATGCGTTACATGATTAGGGTCCTGCAGTTTCTTATGAGATATGTTAAGAACTAGTTCACAGAGTTTTGTATTGTCAATGGCGATTAGCAACTCAATCCAACTCAACTCAACTCAACTCAACCATGCTTTTCCCAAAAAAATTATCTGATTAATAATGGTACTGCAGTACCATCCTATTAATCAAGGGCCAGACCCTTCCTGCCACCCAAATTGTATTGCCACTCAAGGAGAACTAAATTTTGACAAATTCCTAAACAAAATTGCTTATTGAATGATTCCTTCAGAAAAAGCACTTTGGCCCAAAAAGGAAAAAGCAGAAAGAGAAATAACAATCAAAAGAAGAGACGAGGATAAAAGAATCACAATTAACAACCCATACAACCATGATGAAATTACAATCAATAGAAGATATAAAAAGTCAAAAACACAACGAATAAGTTCACATGATGAATTAATTATCTCTAGATTCGAAGGTAGTTCCTCTACTCAATTCTCAAATTTCCAAAAAAAGGTGGAAAAAGATCAAATTAAAATAAACCAAAATGGAGAAATGATCTCATTCCTCTTTGTAGTGTATTCCATTTATACGGTTCTTCTGTGATTAGACTAAGGAATATATCCCAGCAAAAAAATCAGAGAATTTGACAGAAGAACAATACGAAATTGTAGTCAAAACATGAAACCCTCACCTTTTTTTCCTTATTATTGATTAGATGTTTGTTCCTCTAATCTCTCTATCCTCTTTTCTCCTACCTTCGCCTGGCGTAGGTGAGATATAATAAAGCCGCTGCTGCGGCAACAGTTCCGGTGGAAACCACAGCCGTTTGCCACTGAAGCTTCACACCTTTCGACCCTTTCTCCACATTGACAGCGTCTAATTCCCTGGCTGTCTCAGTGCCATTGGGGTTCAGTTCCTCAAATTTTCTAACTGATTTCTCCGATTCTGCAAGTTCATTCTGCAAACGGTTAGCCCTCGCTTCCGTCTCCTTCAATTTCTCTTGGGATTGTTTCAGAGCTACTTCCAGAGAAGAGTTCAGTTTCTCAATTTCGCTTATCTCTTTCTGCAACTTCTGCAAGGCCGAAGTATTCTCAACGACCTTCGATTCCAATCCCTCAATATCTTTCTGGAGCTGAAGATTTTTTCCATCTTTTTCCGAGATTTTAGCTTTTGTCTCCTCCTCATGCTTGCTACCCTGATCCTTATTGTCAAATTCCCTAGCCTCCATAAGTGAAATTTTCTTCTCCAAATCACGGATTCGGATTTCACTCTGCGACTTGGATTTCTTCATCTCTGCAACCTCACCTTCCAAATCACGGATTCGTTCCAGCAGAGAAGCTTTCTCCTTCTCAAGACTTTTAACCTTCGCCTCCTTAGTCAGATTGCGCTGTTTAAGTTCTTCTAATGCATCCTTAACCTCTCGCAACTCCGCCGCCGCTTCACTGCTTTCTGTCATCGAGGAGACAAGATCGTGCTGGAGGCGAGCGACCTGCGTCTCCAACTCAACCGCACGTGCGGAGATAACTTGCAGAGCCTTCTTGTCTTCAGAAGATTGTTCGATCTCCCTCTGCAACTCTTCCTGCTTATCCTTCAACGCAGCACCATCAGTCCTCAATCCTTCGATCACTTCCATCAATTCCTTGATTTTCCCCTCACTCTTCCCCCTCTCGCGTGTCAATTCAGAATTCTCATATTCCAGAGCTTCGATCTTTCGGTTTATCTCTAAAACCTTGGAATCCCTACCAAAAAAACCAGCATCTCGCCTTGTCATCACATCTTCTTCTCCCGTCTGATAATCGACGTCCGATGGTGCGCCATTGCCAATCGTCTCGTCCGCCATTGATGAACCTAACAACGAAGAATTCAAAAAAAGCAGATGAAAAATGAAATCTCAAACAGATATTATAGATAAATAACAACAAATTAGAGCAAATGGAAGGGTGAACAAGATCGATCACCGCAGAATAGAGAAGGGGAGAGCTTACTTTTAGGGTTCAAACTTGCAAAACTGGTTCCGTGCGACTGCGAATCCAAAGAAGAAATGGAAATCTGACATGAGAGGAGAGAAGAGTGAGAGCTTTTAAGGAGTGGAGAGACACTAACGAAGAGGAGCGGACAAACGGAAGCTCTATTTTCGGAAAGGTGCGAACGGTTAGGGTTTCCAAAATCCAATGATTCTAATCTCATCCATCAGATATTAAATGGGGACCACCATAAAGTGGATGATTTACTCAGTAGTACTAACTCTTGGCTACATGGGATCATAGCTCGCTGTTCACCATTCGATTCGGATATTCTTAAGTCTAGCTTGTGATTTCCTGTACTGGAGCGGTGGAGCCTCTACCACGTACTTCACGTGGATTTGATCCGTTGTTTTGGATCCATTATCATTTAAGTGATCGAGTGTCTAGACTCTAGACTAAACCATTCATGTGGTCTGCCTGGTTTGGAGAAATCACAGGGATTCAATATTTCATGCTTGGGTTTGCGGTTAAGGGTAGAGGTGGAAAATTATTCAGAACAAATCGTGTATGTAGGGAAAAAGAATCCTATCAATTTGGCATAGAAAACATCTAAACTAGTGTAAGCATGAAAAGACTGCACTGTCCATCCCCACAGTGTGGGGAAAATGCTCCTACCACCCCTCCCAATGGCCCATGGGTTTGGTGTTTCGTACATCAGACCGGTTGGGTTCTCTTGCCCTACTATCTTCCCTCTTCTCTTACTTTTTCTGCTTCTCCTTCGAGTGAGGAGAGACTAAGGCTATGGGTGCTTCATAGGTGAGAAGAAAGAAATGGGCTCTATATCTTTTTTGTGGAAAAGAAAACTCCCTGGTTGCACCTTCTATGTCTTGACACAAGTGGGCATAAAAGACCACCCTACCCCTAGTCGATGAGTTAGTAGATGCCTTTGTCTACCTTCCCATTGCCCCATGCATTGACACAATAGAAATGTGACAAGAAATTTTTCTTTTGCCCATATATATATTGTTGGGTCCCGATTGACACTGAGAGGGGGTAAATCAGTGTGCCAAATATTTTTTCATTTTTCAACTATACCCCTGATGTGGCAATCACTATTTGCATTTCAATAGCACAGTCTACTGATGCTGCTCAGAGCTGCTATGTATACTGACCATTCTTACTGTTGCACGAAACTTACTCACATAACCTGTATTGCTACCCAGAGTTGTCTCATAAACCTCACATGGTCATTGTCATATACATACACAGTAGTATGCACATCCACACTGCACCACCAAGTGGTCAGGTCTACCAGATATACACACATATTCTGCAGCCAAGCACTTCAATCCACAATACAAATACGAGCAAGGATTAAAGTATCGGTATCGGTCGCTGTATCGGTCGGTCAAAATTAAGATACGTATCGGAGGGTATCGTATCGTATCGGAGATATATTAAGATACGCTAAAGATACACACATAAATGGATAGGAAACATTTTTTTAAACACTTTTGCATAAAGAATTTGTTAAAAAAAACTATTGATAACATGTATTATGCATAAACACTAAATTGAGGGTATCGTACTAAGAATTCAAGGTCTGTAGTTATCCCATAAATGTAAAATCCTTGTTCCCAACCTTGATTTCCACTTTAGTTAGAGAGAAATATGGCTGACAGCAACTTTGGAACAAAAACCCTTCAAAAAATTGTTTTTTTCTGAAAAATTACCCATATTGGCCATTATATGACCGTAGCGCCAATATGTATCGATACTCACCGATATGTACCGATATATATATATCGATACTCACCGATACATGCTGATATATACCGATACGTACTGATCAATACATACCGATACTCACCGATACGTACCAATACATACCGAAACGTACATTTTACCTCAATTTTATATTTTTCATAGAGTCGTATAGAGACATGTCGTATCGTATCGATGTGTATTAGTGGTGTATTGAAGCATATCGGTATGTATTAGTGGTGTATTGATGTATATCGGTATGTATTGTAGGATATATATCGATACGAAATGATTTAAAAAATTCAATGTATCGTATCGGTGTGTATCGCATCGATCGACTAAATTTAAGATACGTATCGGAGGGTATCGTATCGGTATCGGAGATACTTAAAACCATGAATACGAGCATACACATCCACAACACAAGAAATACGTGCTTCGACCAGTTGCCTACATGCACGGAGTAATACCCACTGTCGGGCTCAGTATTTACTTAATACTAATTATGACTGCACTCACAGTTAAAGGAACAGATTCCCAGTTTCCACCAATTACATACAATGGCTAGGTCTTCACCCTAGTTTTCTCATAATGATATGAGAGGCCGTACCCACGACAAATAGGTTTAGGTAGTTATAACTACCAAGGAACACATAGCCCTTGTGTCTAGCACCCACTAAACACCAAAAATAAATAAAGTTGGCCTTATAACAATGCCCTATAATGAAGCACTCATACATGCAAATTTCCTTCCAAATAGACTACAGCTATCACTTAAGCATTTTTATCAAACATCTTGCCTACAATGATTTATAATAATGGAAATTTGGCAAAAGTGAGGTTACCTTGGTAAGGAGTAAGCGTCAGAGATGCAATAATGTCGATCTCCACGTGATGCGGATCATAACCACGTTGTCTCGGTGCTGCCAATGCTTCAACCCCGGTTGACACTTGGGTTTCTTGAAGTAATTCACAAGAACCAAATTCTAGGTTCTTGTTCTTCTTCTTTCTTTTCTCCTTGTCTTTACTCTCATAGAGCAACAATGACATTCACATTTACACTCACACACGCACACACACACTCCTCTCTCTCTCTCTCTCTCTCTCTCTCTCTCTCTCTCTCTCTCTACTTCTCCTCTTCTAGTCTTCCTTGTAAATAAAGCTTTAATGGGGAAATAGTATTCTCAACAAGAGCCATCAAACTCCATTAATTGGATTTGAGAAAATCTTTCTTAAGAGGCATTCAAGACACACACAAAGAGAGGGAAAAACTTCTTCTCTATTTTCCTCTTCTTCTCTTCTCTTCCATTTTCTTTTTCTTTCTCTTGGCAACAACCAATAGAGCTTACTGTCTTGGTTTCCAGCAGCTTCCTAAGCCTTTAA